>NW_017728911.1:20036029-20080563 GCF_001723895.1 Crocodylus porosus
TGCCGCACTCACGGGGCGTCCCCGGCTCATTGGGGGGATGCGCTGCACCGACCGCGGGACTCCCCGGCCCCGAGCGCCGTCTCCGCGCGGGCTCCCGCCTGCCTTGCGCCCGCCGCAGCCGCCGCCATGTAACCCGGCTCCGGGGGCAGAGAGGGGAAGGGAGCGGCGGCACCGCCCCCGAGGCGGGACCGGGCCGGGCCGGGCTCCGCCTCCTGGGGAGGTGCCGCCTGGTGGGGGGGAGAGAGAGAGAAGGAGAGGGCGCAACTGCCGAGACACGACGCCCCGCCCCGCCCCGCCCCGCCGGCGGTTACCTCAGGAGCCCGCGCTAAGGCGGGCCGTCATGCTCAGCAGGCGGCTGCCCGGGCGGGGGCACTTTCGCAGGCCATGAGATGACTGCTTTTGTGCCACGAGGCGCCTGCTGCCTGGGACAGGCCCCACGAGGGCTCCAAGGCTCAGGGACCCCGGAAGTTTGTGCCCAGACCCGACCTTTGTCGCCGGATGGCTCCTCCAGCCCCCCGGGAGAGCCAGGAGGGCACGTACAGAGCCCAAGAACTGCTCTGCCCCAGGACAAGCGCTGGTACAACTGATCCCGGGAGCAGGTTTGCTCCCAGCCTTCAAGAAAAAGCAAATCACCTCCTGAGCCAAGACCCTGCGTTTGAAAGAGGCCCTGGCCCTGCAGCCTAGTGCTCTTCTGCTCTTACCGCTTGCGCTGCCTTTGCCCAATAGCAGAAGGAAGGCCCTAGGGTTGCTTTCAAGCTGGTTATTTGCTGGTCTCGGTTGCTTTACAGACACTTCCAAGCACCCCACTGGATGAAGACATGCGTTTATAGCAGTCTTTTGCTAGGCAGAGCCATTTTGCTTAGGGCACTGGCACAAAATAGAAAAGGGCTTTTGTAGCACATGCCTCTATTAACTCTTTGCCACTCTACTGACACACTTTTTAGACCTAGCCTGGTGGTTATTAAGAAAAAGAAAATACACATAGATGGAGAAACAACTATACAGAAGATGGAAGGGCCAGGCTGACAGGCGTAAAGTTAAGGCTTCTCTATGCACAGCATTTTTACAGTACAGTACAACCCCCAAGTTACACGTATATTGTGTTCCTGAGAAACCTCACGTATGTCGAATTTGCACAACTCAAGGTGAATTTTCGCATAGGAAATAATAGAAAAGAGAGGGGTTGCAGTCCTCAGACCTCACATTTATGGCACCAGAGGTACCAAATAAAGTAGTGGCTGAAAAAGGTTTTATTTATTATGTTGCAATACATATTGTAAATATATTTATTCAGTTACATTATAAGAAATGCACACAAAAAATACAAAATAGACATACAACAATTTTCAATCCATCCATCAATGGGGAGCCGAGTCTTCACCCAGGTCAAACACCTCAAAAGATGGCTGTGATCTCTCTCCCCCTGAAGTGGAAGGCTGAGAGTTGGCTGATTGAGTCGCGATAGTGCCGTCCCGCTTCCTGAAGAACTTGTCCAAGTAAGACTGCACCGAGCAGCGCCGCTCCTCCCTGTAAAGCTCCGTGTGGCAGGCACTGGCTTCCTTCATCAGCCTGGCAACCTTAGGACTTCTTTCATGATTGGGGTCATTTTTGTCAAAGAAGGCTAAGTAACCATCCAAAAGTTTGACTGTATCAGCCATGCCTTTCATTGTGAGAACTCAGGGGGAGGGCCTTTCATTTTCTTCCATGGGCTCTTTCTCTTCATAGTGCTCCCTATCCAGCTCAAGAAGATCCTCATTTGAGAGTTCCTCCCTATGGGAATTGAACAGCTCAGCCACGTTTTCCTAGTTGAACTGCTCAAAACCCACACTCTTAGCCATCTCAACGATCTCATCATGCCTTGCATCACTGATAAATTCATCAGCAGCAAAGCCTTGGAAATCATTCACAACAGCAGGCCAGATGTTTTTCCAGACACCATTAAAGCACTGCTGCATAATATCATTCCAGGCGTCTCCGATGTCGTCTATGGCCATCTTGATGTTAAATTTCTTCCAAAATTCTTTAATGTTCATCTTTTTCTTTAACTGCGTCTCATTGATAAGCTGCTTGAAGGTCCTCTGTAGATAATAGCTCTTGAAAACTTGACTAACGCCCTGATCCATGGGCTGGATAAGCAACGTTGTGTTTGGTGTCAAGAACAGCACCTTAATGTTCTCACTCAGGTCGCCAAGGCTTAGGGGGTGTCCTGGAGCATTATCAAGAAGCAGCAGAATTTTGAAAGGAAGATTTTGCCTGTCACAGTAAGCCCTCAATTCCAAATGCAGCAGACTGGAAAAATAATCTTCAAACAATGATCCAGTAACCCATCCTTTCCGATTTGCTCTCCAACAAACAGGCAGGTGTCCCTTTGCATAACCCTTAAGCGCCCAAGGGTTTTTGGTGTGGTAAACCATCAACAGTTTGAGCTTGAAGTCACCAGCTGCATTCGCTCCAAACAGCAGTGTGCAGCAATCCTTCACAGCCTTGAACCCTGGTGCGGTTTTCTCCTCAACTGAGATAATGTTCGACTTGGCATCTGTTTCCAGAAGAGTCTGGTTTCTTCCAAGTTGAAAACTTGCCTCGGATTGTAGCTTCCTTCCTCAATGGTAGCTTCTAGGATTGAAGGAAATTTGCCTGCAGCACTTCTATCAGCAGCTGCTGCTTTGCCCATCAGTTTGAGATTATGAAATCCTTGGTGTGCTATCAAAACTGTCAAACCATCCGGCACTTGCATTAAATCGCTTGGCTACAGGATCATCAGTTTTAACACTTCATAAGAGCTGTTTGCCTTTGTTTGAATCACCTGGGTCGAAAGCAGTGTGTGTTCTTGATTCTGGTCAATTTGAGTTCCATTTTCTCCATAATAGCCAACCTTGTTAATGAAACATGGGCAGTATATAAACGTGTAGCACTCTTATAGGACTCCTTAATTCTCTCCACATAGTCCCATGTTGTACGGGGAGTTGACTCACTGAGCCCTGTATCACACCTAATTTCCTTTGTCTTCTCACCTCTTTCGTATCTCTTCACAACTTCAAGTTTTTTTTCCAAAGTTATAGCTTTTCTTTCCCTTGTAGAGGCGGAAGCACTTGTAGAATCACTATTAGAAGCATTCATCTTGAACACAATGGCGACACTGAGGCTGAGAGAGCCTTCAGAATCCTGCTTGGGAACCCAAGCTGCACATGACTCCATTTGACTCAGTCTGCGCATCTTGCGTATATATGTGAATGACCTGTGTCTCGGGGTGTATTTTTCTGCTTGAGTGTTAATATTAATTCGCATAAACGCGAGACTCAGGTAACTTGAATATGCGTAAAACAGGGGTCTGCTGTACTAGCAACTCCACACCAAGTCCCCATTTGGATGGCTACTAAGTACAAGGTAGCTCATGTCACTCTAAGAATGGTCTGAGGTATCTTGCACAAAGACCCATAGTGCTTGCAAACAAGCTGACTCGGGTGCCAACACTGGTTTAGTTAGAGAATAGATAGACCTATGCACTCAGTTTACCCTGCTTCTCATAAGGGATTGTAAATGCATATCCTAGTCTACTGTATAGTAACCAGCTCCTGTGTAGACCTGCACCTCAAGACATAAGTACCTGAAGGTAATTAGTTATAAAATAGAGTTGCAGAAGTCCAGTGTGGACAGAATCCTTTGCAGGATCAACAGGGGGAAGAGAGAGAGTAGCTATGCCAGGGGCAGGCAATTATTTCGGGTGGAGGGCTGCTTACTGAGTTTTGGCAAGCTGTCAACGGCCACATGGGTAGCCTTGCTCCTTGACAGGTGCCCAGCTCTGTTCACCATCTGTGACCAGAAGTCCTGCCCTGACCTTTGCAACTAGAAGTCCCTCCCCTTGCCCCCAGTGAGGGATTTTACCATCTCGGATCCTGAAAAATACCAAATTATATTCTAAAAAGCGAACATCTACAACATTAATTTGATTTCAAAAAATATTTTTGTCTTGATGTACATGCATTTGCGTAGTGCACAACAACTTAAAATAAAGTCTTACTCTTGTAGATTGTGGGGGTGGGTATGTGCAGTGAGGGAGCATGCAGGTGGGTGTGGATATGTGGGGTGTGGGGGGAAGGTGGCTGCAGTGTGTGGGGAAGTGTGGGTGCATGTGTATGGTGGGGTGTGCGTGTGGCACGCACCCTATGAACACACACACGCACCCTGCTCCCCTCTACCAGCATGGTCCCATGTTTCGCAGTCCAGGGATGCAGATGGGGGCTACAGCCAGGTGGTGCCAGAGCAGGGCGGGGGCAGGAAACCAGGCATCTGGCTGGGGATGAGGTGGGGCTGAGTTGTTCAAGTCTGCAAGCCTACTGAGGGCTCCCTCTGGGTCCTACTGCCCTGGGCGCCTGTCAGCTTTGACAGGCAGCTGGGAGTGAAAAAATGTTAATTTAGTAAATTTTTAGGGGCCCCTTGGGCTAGATAGAATGGCCTGGCAGGCCTGATTCAGCCTGTGGGCTGTATTTTGCCCACCCCTGCTATAGCATTGAGATATAACTGTTAACCCACGATACAAAGTCTAGTATAGACATGAGCAGGGTGCAATTTGTATGATTATGTCAATATTTAAAATGTCACTTAATTACTCCTTTACATAAGAAAGGAAAACTGCAGTTTTTCTGAATTACCTCATTTATCTGCTACTCAGGCACCGTACTGCTTGTCCCCTCCTTGATCTGCCATGTGCCACACAGAGGTTGCCCATGCCACAGATCAACCACCCTTCACATAGACTGTAATAGGCTGTAAGCTGCTTAATGGAAATATGATATAGCATTTGTTCAACCAAATTTTGGATAAGAGAAGCAGCAAAGGAAATGAACAGGCAAGAGAATGTAAGAGGTGACAATAGTTTACAGAATTCAACGAGAGGTAACAATTTCTGAGGTGGGGGTATCTTTTATTGGGCTAACTGTAAGGTTGGGAAAAAGAAGCTTTTGAAAGCACATGTCACCTGATGACTAATGTCTTGCATTTGAAAGCCTGTCTCTTCAGTCATGAACTGTGGTTCTTGTCAATCAGTACACCTTAAAAAATACTTCTTAAAAACTGTGTGTTTGAAACATAGACAAGAAGTTCTTTTCCTTAACAGGCTGGCTACCTGCCAGAAGCTTTTTAAGACTTTAGGACTTGGAGAATTTAAGACTAGTTTTTTTTCAAGTATTAATAAGATAGTTATTTCTTTAGCAAAATGCACACTTCATAAATTCTAATAATTTGCTTGATATATGCCTTACCTGTACAGTGTGATCATTTATGGTCTTATCTATATTTCATTATTAACTTTGCTAGTAAAATTTATCTATGTCTCTGTTCGTAAATGTTGGTAAAACTAATTCTTCAGACTTTTCTTGATTTCCAGAATACTGGGGGGGGGGGGGAGGAAGAGGAGGGGTTAACAAACACCTGTTAAGTTTTCTATACAGTGCTGCAACATGGTCGATCCAGCTAGCCACAATAATACCAGCCGTGAGGATAGCTGACCTGCTCTATATGTTGCCGAATTGACTATCAAGGAAGTCAGAGGCCTCGATGGCTTGTTTACTGGAATTATTTGATCATTACTGATTGCTTGCAAGGCTTCCATAGTCATTTACACCACCAAGAGACATGACTAGGCAGTACAATAAATTTGCTCATTAATGCATATAGTTCCTTCAGCAGGCAGAAACTGTTGTTGACCAAGTTTGATCATACGGGTATAATTTGTTCAAATTTCTGTCATTAAGTAGTTTAAAACAGCCTTGTTAGCAAGCTAGGTGCAGGCAAGCTAAGGGGGCAGGCTTTGATCATTTGAAAATTAACATCTTTATACAAAGCTACAGTGACTCAGATCCTATTTGGATCTGGTCTGTAATCTTGGTCAGAAGGCGGGGTAGATATGTACAATTAGGCTAGGGTTAGACATTCAAAAAATCTAATCTGGCTAGGCTGAAACAGTTTGTAACTGGACAGACATTCTCTCAGGGTTAAGGAAATTCAGGCATGTGCCTGCAGTGGCTCAGGCTAGAAGCTGGGGGGCACTAGACATGGGTGACTGGTGCCTCCTGAATGGGGTGGGGGGGCACTTGCCCACCCAGTGGCCAGTCAGCGACCAATCGTGCAGATGTGGAAGTGCCAGTAGGGGAACAGTGGAGATTACTTCTGGTGCCCCCACTCCCCAGCCAGTGTTCTCAGGGGGAGCACCAGCACTCTCGCCGGCCCCCTCTAATCACCTAAGCGGGGGACACTGCTGTCAGGAGATGCACCAACGTTCTCAGGGGGTGTACGTGCACCCCCATGTATCACCATTGGTGCTAGATCAGCCCTCCCTTGTACAGTACTGAGCTGAGGGGGGGCGAGGCCAGACCCTGGCAGGACGTTCTGACTGGGGAGGTCTGCCTGCACCATCCCAGGCTTTTTTCTGCTGGCTGCTCAAGGGGTGGGAGTGTTGTCAGACCCCAGTCCCATGCTAGCACTCTAAGGCAAGGGGAGTGTGTAGTGCATGCATCAGTTGATGATACTGAGCTTTTCAGTCTCTCTCCCTGCTTCTTTATATTGTCTGCAGCAAACTGACAGGCAAGGAAGCCAGCAGGAGACTGATAATCATGCTTATTACCTCATCAGCAAAACAATAGCCTCTCTCTATTAGTTGAAACTCTTCTTAAACAGTTTATCAGCTGACCTGTTAAATAGCTCCAAAATTCCTTAATTGGTCACTGTTCTGTCTGCCTGTCCCAACTGGAGACGCAAAGACACCTCAGCATTAGCTAGCATACCACATACCTAGGATCCATGGGACCGGGGTCTGTGCTGTGGCAGATGGGGGATTCCTGTTTAAGCAGCAAGCACTGAGGGGGGCAGGGGGAAGCCAGGCAAACCCTGCTGTGCCTGCAGTCTCTGCTGAGCTCCAGCCAGGGAGCAGAGGGGAGGGGCCAGCACTGCTGTGGAGCAGAGAGCCCAACCCAGCCCAGAGAGCATGCTGGCATGTTGCAGGAGTCTGGTTTATCTGAAATGAGCAAGGGGTCTGGGACAGACATTGCATAAACCAGTTTGACCCAAATCAGTTGAGTCTTGATACTACATTCAACCAGGTTTATCTCAAATCAGTTTCAGCCATTTTCAGACTGGTTTGTGTGCACTGAACATCCGTTATGTTACAGGTTTAAACCAGTTTCTGCTCACTTAAACCAGTTTATGTGTAATGTCTGTCCCTTACAGACTAACAGGCTTTCCTGAACCCAAGTTCACTTCATCAGATGCTGTAGTCTCAGTGCCATTGTTGACTCCAACTCCTCTTCCCGTGTACCTACTACATCTGCAGTCTGCCCACCTGAACTTCACTACTTCCCCCTGAGCACTGCAACTAATTCCCTTGCCAAAGATGAGGTGAGAAAAATCCCGTTTTCCTGTAAATGCCCACCAACAAAACAAAATGGAGCAAAAGTCAGCTAAAGTTTTTCTAAGCTTTCCCCCAGCAATTTCAGAGCTTTCACAGTAATTTATACATAAATCATAACTGACAGGAAGAAATCAGACTCGGATTTTTCACATTTTCAGAAAAAAGACATAAAAAAATAGTGAGTTTTTACGTAAAAGGAAGCAGTCAATATGCTGCTTGCAAATCAGTTTCACTATAACTTCTTGAGAAAGTGTGGAGTTTCCCCATGCGTCTTGTTAGCATAGTATGAGTCACAAAGTGGATAACATTACAACATCGGATCCCCTTTATAAAAAACTTCATACTTCCTCTAGTTAACAGATTAGCTCATGGGACAGAAACAAATAAGCAAATTTTACACGGGAATCAACGTAAGGCTCTACGATTCCATTTGCTACTTTGCGGACAGTGGAGTGAAACTTAGTTGAATTACCACATGGTAGCTCCATAGAACTGTTGAACCTAAAACTGAATTACCTGTTAAAACTAGAACAGTCATCTTCCAGCCTCCACTGAGCTATTATTTCTTTCCTACCAACTTCTGTAGCTTTATTCTAGCAGAAGTAATATGCTATACTTACTTTTAATTAATTACCATTAATGCTCTAGTTTAACCAGATGTGTTGTTACTAACTCTCCTGTTGGCAGAAGTTACAAACCCAAAGAAGTGTCTTGTATGCAATTCTACTAACCTAAGTCTGCTGGCTCAGTGCCAGCACCTTAAGCACATAGAACAATGGGCCAGATGGTCTCATAGTTTACATCAGGGGTAGACAACTTTTTTTGGCCGGAGTGCCAAAAAATCCACAATGTCTACCTTGGGAGTGCCGACATGCCAGAGCCCAGAGCAGCTGTTTACAGCCTCCCAGCTGCAGCCAGCCCACAGAGCCCAGTCTGCTTGCAGCAGGGCTTGCAGCCTTCCAGCTGCCTGCTGGGAGCAGCCCGGGCTCATGGCTGGCGGTGATGTGCCAGGGCGTGCTGACCCCTGCTTACATGTTGAAGTGTAGCAACTTACTACAAAGCCTGCCTACTAATTCTACATGCAAGCTAAAGCCTGCTACTTGGTGTGTGATGCCATACTGTATTGACTTGCAACACTAAGGGGGTTGGACCACATGGCTCAAGTTCTCTTTACAATTTTATTATTCTAAAAATGGTCCCCCTATGGGACATGGGGCTGGAAGCGAGGTGGGGGAGAAGGCAGGATGGAAGGAAACAATTCACACCCTCCCCCACAAGCAAAATGCTGCAGGGAAAAGGATATGTATCCATTCTTGAGCTCTGGAAATTACAATTTTTTTGTGGCTCAGCACAACAGAAACCTGCTTGTGGAGAGGGATTGTGGGCTTGATATCAAGACTGCCAGGGGCTTGAAAGATTGCTGCATTTATTCATGTGTGACTGCAGACTCCTCCTAGGCACAGTCATTCAGTCCATGTCCCCTCGTATTTTAACTCTTCAGTAGGAATTTGTAGCTAGTTTCAAAACACGTTTCTCCTCCCTCCCTTCCCACCTGGGCTGGCTAGAAGAATATCCAGTGCCACCCACCCCACATGGAAACACACATCCAAGCTTCAGTAGAGTCTGTTGATCCCAGATAGGCCTCATCAGCCACCTTTGGACACAGAGATAAGACAGTCATAGAAGACAATCATCCTTGACTGCCAGAGATTGCTGAAGAGTATGTCACCACATACCGCATTTTGTGGAAAAGACTAACGTTGCATGCATGAAAAACATGATCCATCAGGCTGAGTAAAACCTCTGTAGCTCTATCTCTTTTTATCTCAGCATTCCTAGAAAGTCTTCAAGAGTCCTCAGTGCAAGAAAGAAAAAGGGGACATATCAGAAATTCGCACGTGTGAGTTGGGGTCACTGTAAAGACAAGGAGAAAGTAAAGAAATGTACTAAATGTATATTACCATCTCCTGAATATCTGTGTAAAAAAACAAGCGGAAGTCAAGTTCCAGATAATTTTAACCATGTTACAGTCTCCACCATATGTCTGTTACTGAGCAACACAATGACTCGAACAAATAGCCACCACTGATACAGAAGGGCTATAAAAGTCACCTGTTATCCTGTGCTAGCACAATGAATCCGGGGAACTGGGAGGCCTTCCTCTCTTCTTACTCTCCCTTTCTTTTCTCAGAGGACAGTGAACAGAAGGCACTGGGGTTTTTGTTAATGTTAGCTCCCACACTGACTCCTGCACGCCTCTTCAACCGCAAGGTGGGACAACAGGTGAACTGAGCAGTTTCTACAGTTTTTTAATACAACTTGGAACTTATGACCAAAATGTGACCAGTCCAAAATATAACCAAAATGTGACTGGCTTCTATGCATTTCATATTACAGTTCCATTAATGACTGAATAGCTGTTATGACCAGGTTGCAGACAAGAATGGGTATATAACTTGGGGGAAAGGATAAGCAGCAGCAGAATTGCAGATTTTCTGTTCAAATCAGTGACAAGGATTAGAGCTCTGGCCACTCCAAAGGGCCTACAATTCAGGGCAGTCTATAAAAAGTGCAGAAGTGAAATAGATGTCACACAGCCAAACATTAGAGGTTTGAGTGGTTCCTTGCATTAAAAAGGTAGAAGCAGCAATAATAATAATAATAATAATAATAATATCAGAAAGTACAAGCGACTCAGCATTTACAAACCCTTCAACCAATACAATAATTATCTTACTGCAGCCATGGACCCGAAGAAATGAAAGCTCCCAGTTTACAGCAACAAGAAGGAAAGAGTTCCTGCAGCTTCCCAAAGGCCCTTGTACAATCCTCCATTGCACTGCATGCAAACTCTACAGCCAGGTTTGCCATTTGAAGCAGCTGGAAATGTCACAAGACCCTGATGCTTGTTCTGCAGCAACAGTGTTACAAATGGAGTTCAGTGAACATAGTTGTCCATAAAGGGATGACAGTAGGGATTACTCACCCTGTGCAGCATGCTCCTTCTTAAGCAAGTTTTAAATTACATGGCAAACTGCCATGTGAGTTAGCGCTGTTTCTTGCACCATCAGTACCACATCTGTTTCTGTAGCTAACCTGAGATGGAGGTGGTATGGTACGGTACACTGCAGCATTGTATCTGAGCTAAAATACACTTCTGATTTTATGAGGTCTAGGCGGAGACAGAGCAAATGATGAACACCACATCCACAAAGAGAATACGTCATAGTTGAAGTGAGGATTATAGATCTTGGTTAGCTGGCAACTCACTGTTTATTCTGTGCAGATGCTAATTCTCTTCTGTCTTCTGAGGGCAGAATTTATCAGACTTTCTCCATGTACTCTAACATGAAGGAAAGGAGAGGATCCAGATGAAACCAGTCATGCAGGAAAGTCTCTATCCCTTTCTTTGCCATTTATATTTCTAATTTAGTAATACGTATGCGTGTGGGCAAGCAAATAAGTTTGACATGCCCAGAATTCAATTCTAAACATGACACATTGTTGTTTACAGCCATCTAATCTAGTAAATTGCTAATCCACATTACATACATTTTCTGCTCCTAAATAAATGCCTGTAGATGGCTCAACCAATATGTTGCAGTACTTTATAGCCAAGTACATAATACTGGAGCTTGTGTTTGATTAGGCAGAGCATGCCATCCCTTTCTAATACATCCGGAAATATTGTGATCATCGTAAATAAAAATGCTCAATGAGAGGGAAGTGTCCTAAAACGCCAGTAAACCAGCCAATTAAAAACTGGTTATAACTGAAATAATGTAAGTAGTCACATAACCCATGGAAGTGCCAAAAGTTCAAATAGCAAATACTAGTGCAATACTCAAATCCAGCACATGCCACAACTAATCTTTCAGAATGTGTGAAATATTTGTAATTAGCCCCACCCATTCAGAATGGCAATTAGATAGAGAACATACTAGGTTGCAAAGGTCACCCAAGGAGACTAAGTACCTCCAGTGTTTTGCTTCAGTTGCATAATTCAGTGCACTTTTCCAGGAAATTTTTGTTTTTTGGAATGCGTACACTGCCCAAAGGTTCTGAGACCTTTGGAGTAGAGATTTATTTTAAATGAAAATATGAGATTTAAATAGCTTTGTCCTAAGCAGCAGTATCCTTCTATTGTAACTTAGATTTGAAATACAAAGCAAAACATTTACTCCAGCCTACCTTAGGAATTTAGCTTAAATAGCAGATGCCAAATACATGCAAAAGCAACTGGAAACTGGAGGTGCCTTAAAGACTCCTGATTTTGAAACTGTGGGTGCAATGTGAAATCAAGAAGCAAAGGCCCTTAGTTTCAAAGTATCTGAAACTGGTAACATCCTGCCCCCCATCACCGCAAATCACTGCTTCACACTAATAATCAGTTTCCTCCTGAGAAGTTTTAAAAGAACATTTTACATCCTTGTTAGTAGCAGAGGTAGAAAGCTCCATCTATCAAAACAGCCATGATGTTCTTAGTCTACATTTTAAGACTGTATCTCCAAATGCTCACTCACTCAAAATCCTTAGTTTCGTATAGTCCAAATGATATAGAGAGTCTCCTGCATACTACTCCCACTGGAATGAGTAAAACTTGACAGTTAAACTTAATTTGAAAGAGGTACGTACAGTATTACCTCCTCATTTGATGGAGTTAGGGTGTCTTAGTTGGACTTTTACCAACTTCAGGATTCACCTGCATTCTAAAATTGGGAAAAAGGCTGCAGGAGATTACTAGGGGCTAAACATAGGGAAACCATCAGCATCCTTCTGCAAAAATAGACAAGACCAGAGTAACAGTCATGTGATGATACAAAACAAAAGAAATGGCGCATCCAGACAGGGGACGGTGAAATAGTAATACAGTAAAAGCTGCGTTATCCGGCAGTTTACCATCCAAAATGCTCTGTTAACTGGCATCTGTCATAGACGGCAATACAAATCTTCCTTCATGTATCCGGAAAAATTCTGATAGCCATCCAGCATCTTGCCATGCGCTTCTTATGAATCGGTTGCTTATGGAAGCTTCAGGACACTGCTGAGCGGTGTCGCTAGCAGCAGTCTCGATTGTAAACATCCACCATTGTGATCGCATTGTGCTTGTGCTGTATCGTAACTCTCAGAGAACTGGCATATTTGGTTAACCAGCACCCATCATTCCCCATGGATGCTGGATAACAGAGCTTTTACTGTAGTATATAAAATCACTGACAGAAAACATTCAAACACAGTATCGTTAAACTTTAAAAGCAAAAAAGCTCACTTGCCTCTCCCTGTATTCCTCCCTCCATCTCTGGGAAGCAACAGAAAGGGGTAGTAAGACAACTCATTGCAGGACTCAAATGCTTACAGACAACATGCAGCTTAACATCTCCTATCTATCAAAATGTAGCCAGGAAATGTGCTATTTTTCCTTAATTCCCAGCCAAAAGGTCAGATGCAAAGCATTTTTCTAATGGTGATATTGGTAGAAAAAGGAAGCATTTAAAAAAGGGAAGTTTTTAAAATATTCCCTTAGGCTTGTAGTCCTTTCAGGACTCAGCCTCAGGACCAGTAACAAGGAACTAACATAGTTCTATTTCATGGGGACCAAATATATAGAATATTTCACCAAAGAAGGGATTATACATGAAAAAACACACAAGCAATTTTAAGGGGACTAGTATTAACATTTTCAAGACTGCATGGCTTAAATGGCATGGGACCCCTTGGATGTGTAGGAGCTGAAGAGATGCATGGCACTTAGGGAAAATATTTTTTTTAAAACAGATGGGGAGAAGAGGGGAGGAAGCATATTAGGGCTCTTTGATGGAGACAACCACATTTGGAGTTCTGCTAGCTTTATTTCAAACCTCTCTTTCTCTTAAGAAAGTCTTGTGAAAAGCCAGGAAATTGGAATTAAATGAAAGCAAAAGGCAGGAGGTGGGCCTTTTGGCCAGCTGGATTTTATTGTCCCTATATTTTTTTGTTCTTCCTCATTTCACCTGCACTAGTGCCGGTTTTAGGCTGCCATATCATGCTGCAGTAGGTGACGCTTGCTCTCAGTTTTCAAAACCGTAAGTGAGAAAACATGATACTTAGCTTGCTGAAGTGATACTGGAGCAGTTGTCTAAGATATCTTTGTGCTAGTTATAGCATTGACTGAAGATACATTACAGTTGCAAAGTCAGTATATAAGTGTGCAAACAGTATTTGTGTTGGAACACCCTGGGGTAAATATTTGAATATAGAGAGGTGCTCAGGTACAAAGTGCTGCTACTGAAAGGTATTTGATTGTATTGAAATGTGTTTCAATTTTTTAGCATAATTATAGGCTATGATATGAAGGTTTGTGCACTTATAGTATAAATAACTACTACTCTGAAGGAATGAATAACCTTCCTGCTATCTAGGCCATGCAGCATTTTACAGCACAACTGCATTTTAATTGTCCTTTCACTGCACTACAAAGATAATATATCTACTGTTCAACTGAAAATAGAACTGGTACCACAATCACTGTGGTTTTATCAAGAAAACCTCACTTTGGGCCAGCATTTTCATCAACATTATAAGCCCCGTGAAACAACAAGTATTGGTAAAGCTCAATATAATACATGGGCTACAGCTAATATACTTCTTCAAAAGCTTCAGGCTATGAAACTGTTATGACAAATGGCAATTAAGGGGAAGGAGTTTATATAAGTTTCTACCTCAAAAAAACCACTTTGCAATAATTGTACAAGGAGACTGAACAGATCTCTACTTATTTGCAGAAGAATCTAGGAGATCAATAAGTCAATGCTAACTTACTATGTTGGAAAGGCCTCCAACCTATAGTATTACTTAGAGACCTTTGTGGCTAGGGTACTGGCTCAACTCCAGCTCTAGAAAGCTATGACTGAGTTATCACGGTCTTTCTAAAGGGTGTTTGAGGACTGTGAAGTGCACCATTTATGTCTCAACGTATCCGAGACAATCATTATAAGGGGACTGCAAGCTCTTTGAAGCCGGGACCATCTGGACCATTTTTGTTCTGCATTTGTAAAGTGCCCAGCTCAACAGGATCCTGAACCATGACTGGCCATTGATTAATAGGTAGGAGGAAAGAGCCTTTATTCCACATCTGGGAGGAAGCATGTTGGCAAGAGACTGCTGCTGCTCATCCTGTGTCTATTCTCTGGATAAAGACAAATCCCCAGGACTAACAAGACAGCACTTTTCACAAGCTGCAAGAGAAATACTTTTTTTTTAGTTTAAATAAATCTTGTGTTACACATGTTTCCTGCTACCACTATCATATTTCTGCCAACCAGGAAGAACTAGGTACTCCTAATAAAACCCACAAGGTTAGGAGTGATAGATTCTCCCTGTTTTAAATTTGTCACCATTTAATAGTTATCCAGGATTCTCCTCCATTTATTTTAGCTGGACAGAACTCAGGTTTCTGTACCATGTCTTTTAAAACCTTCAGAATCAAAAGTAGTTCTTCCAATTTTACCAAGTTCAGTAACATAACCTATTTCTCAAGACTTTCATTCCAGATATGAGAAACTCTTTCTCCCTGCCCCCTCCCCCCTGCCAACTTAACATTTTTTCTTAATATTTTCCAGATTATTTCAGAATTTCAACATTACTCTTTGAAAAAGATGGTTATTTCTTCAGTTGCTCATTCATTTTCCTTCATGACTACTGGGCTTGGTTTATAGGCCAAAGATCAGTAGCACTATAGAATGAACCTTGGGGAGCCTATGAGAAATTAATCTAAAGTCTCAATCCATTTCACAGTAGGTATTTCTCAAAATTGCTCTAGAAAATGAATGCTAATATTATTTTCTCCAGTTGGCATCCCAGGCACCACTCTAAAAGCACAAAAATATGTAACCTTCCTTCTCCATGTTATATCATGACTCCAGAGCAGGCAGGATTCCGCCTCTTAACTGGTGCTCAAATAAGTCAACATAAGGAGCCCAAGTACAGCCAAAGGGAATGGAAGAGTCAAACAAACAGTTATTCTTCCACTCTTCAGAAGAAGCAACTAGCCTTTTTATCATTTGCAAAGGATGATCTGAGTAAGAGTGGGGTCTAGACTCTCCAAATGTGTCTTAACTATGATATCCTCTTTTCACCATGGTATAATACCATATATCTCAGTAGGGTCTTTATTCACCCTTGTGTATGTGGTAACAGACAATGGCTTTTAGATGGCTCCAAGTCTTCCCCTCCCCACTTCACTTTGCAGTTTTAATACCAAAGTTAGACTCTTTTAGTATGAACTTAATTAGTCTTCATTCCCCGTCCCCCCTCCCTACCCCCGAAAAAGTCTAATTATTTGTTTTTAAGTAGTGGTAATACGTGAAATACAGGCAAACTCCCAGATCCTCTGAAATCTGTGGCTAAGCTACCATTGTTTTCTACAGAGCTAGGATTTCATGCTGTATTGAAGATGTTTCTTCTCAATACACCCATCCTTATTTCACATGATTTCTTGTCACAGTAGCAATATACACCCTCCCTTCCTTGTCCAGTCAAGAACTCTTCTGCTGTCTTAAGGCATTAATACTACATCCTGGTCCAGTGGTCATAGAATCACATAAAACGAGGGTTGGAAAGAACCTCAGGAGGTCATCCAGTCCAACCACCTGCCCAAAGCAGGGTCATCCTCAACTATATCAGCCTAGCCAATGTCAGTGGTGGACCCAGGAGTGGACCAGAACTGGCCCCCACCATGCCCCCCCATGCTCCTGTGGGACACTCCATCCACTCTAGCATCTCAGCATCTCGCGAACCGCACCAAGTACCTTGAGGCATACAGGAAAAAAACATTTAAAGCTGTGTCTATGGCCAAATCGCTGATTCGCCAAATCAGCATTGACTCTTTGGATTTGGCCGAATCGAATTGGGACAGTGATCCGAATCAACAAATTGAATCGCTGTCCCATGAATCAGGCCAAATCTGAAATCGAATACGGCCCACTTCGCACACCCCTATTGTCTGACTGCTCACACACCGTACTTCCTGTAGCACTCTATGTGTGAAGACTCCAACCTGCTTCAAGCTCTCAGTGCTTGTGGGTTCTGATTAGGCACATTACAGAAGCTAAGGGTCTGAGGTCAGTTTATCGTATCAGGAAAACCACTTTTCCTTTTCTGTCCTACCTACTTCCATCCAGAGTAAAAGGAGTATGTGCATGTGCATACAACATGCCTTTGCAGAGAAATTGTCCTAATAAGACAGCCAAAGTACTCCACCTCCCGCTATGTGACCCTGTGCGAGGGAGGCTAGCCAGAGACTACACTCTGCTGTTTTACTTTAACAAAGGATTTTATATCTGGTCCTCCATCCATTCCCGCCCATCCCTCCCCACTTACTACCCTTTTTTTACCCCGGAATTTAAATATTTTCTTCCAGTTAGTTATACAAGTTATTTATTCTTATGACAGAATATCTTAAAGCAGCATTAGAAGATAAATACATAACAGCCTCTTTTAGGTGGCCATAGATTTCATATAAGGCACTGAAGGAAGATAAACATTGTGGGAAGATATTCTTATATAAGTTGTCCAAAATTCAATCCAATTTTATTTACAATGATTCAGGAAGGAAAAGTGTATCATGTTGGCTGCAGCTTTTAAAAATATCAAAATAGTTTAACTTACCACTAGTTAACTTGTTCATGTGTCTAGGGCCTAAGAGGCAGTGCATGTAAACAGAGGACAAACACACTGACCTTTTCATATTAATTCACTGAGGTACCATTAAAGAATAATGCTGTACATAACATGCATGTAGGAATGGAGTAGTAAAGAAGGGACAGGGAAGGTTGGGAACATTTCTTAACCTCTGTAGAGTTCAATAAAAGCCCAAAGGCAGAAAGTAGGATTATCTTGAACTTGCATGATATTAATGGCCAGGCATTTTTAAAAATACAGACAAATAGTGAAAAAAATCTCTACTGCACACACATAGTATCCTTTTTGCCTCTTAAAACTCTGATGCAATCTCTCTCAAGTGCCTGGTCAAGGAACTCTGAGTAAAGGAACAGATTTGTTTACCAGTTACTAAATTCTTCTCTGGTATAAGCATAAATTAAATATAAATTTCATTACAACGTATCCTTAGTGACAGGTAGTATTATCGGGTGACTTAAAGGCAGACCATTTCTAATAAGGATACTCATAAATACAAGTTTCAGTACATATTCATGCTTGGAAGTTCTTACACACTGAACACTTCATTCACAAGCGCACAGACCGATGGAGAGCAGATCAAAGGGAGGGAGAGTAAAACCTTCCAAAAAGAAAGAATTGCATTCAGGCTTTTATACACTTCTGTGCTGTTACTTTCAAGAGTTTTTTGATGTTTGCTCACTTTAGAGCTTAGTCTCTTTAGGAGCTTGCAAATACAGATGGTCAAAATGATTTAAGACACAAATTATCTTATGGAAAAACAGAAGTTTTCCAAGCAGCCTCTTGAGTGTATGAGTGTATAGTCCCTGTTTTCTTTTTCTTTTTTTAAATGTCTCAAAGGCATTGAAAACCATTTTTGGCTAACAAAAACTCTTCTGTTGTAATGATTGAATATATTTAGGTTAAAAGCACTACGTGTAATGATTAGGCTTAGTTCAGAATAAACCTAATAAAACAAGGTTATTCACAAAAGTAAAATTTCTAGACACTCTCTCATCATAAAAAGGTTAAAGTTAAGCATCAGTAAAGAGGGATTCAACAAGTTTAGCAAAACAATGAGGAGTTTTACTTTTAGGTCACTGGTTCAGTTCTAGCCCAAGTCAGTAGTGACCAAATAGCTACAGTTTGAAGACTATTTAGTGGATATACTCCATTTATTCATAGAATCATAGAAAATTAAGGCTTGAAGGGACCTCAGGAGGTCATCTAGTCCACCCCTCTGCTCAAAGCAAGACCATTCCCAACTAGATTATCCCAGCCAGGGCTGTCAAGTCGAGCCTTAAAACCCCCCAAAGATGGAGATTCCACCACCTCTCTAGGTAACCTGTTCCAGTGTTTCACCACCCTCTTACTGAGAAAGTTTTTCCTAATATCCAAATTAAACCTCCCTTGCTACAACTTAAGACTATCATTTGCTCTGTCATCTGCCACCACTGAGAACAGCTCCATCCTCTCTGGAACCCCTCTTCAGGTAGTTAAAGGCTGCTGTCAAATCTCCCTTCAGTCTTCTTTCTTGCAGACTTAATAAACCCAGTTCCCTCAGCCTCTCCTCATAAGTTATGTTCCCCCAACCCCCTTATCATATTGATGCACACTTGTTTGCCATCTTAAAGGGACCAGTAAAACTGGCTTCAATTAGCCCAAAAACTAAGGATGGAATATGCATAGAGACTGAATTCACACTCTCACCAGTACCCGAGTTGAACCACGATTGTGGACCAGGGTGGGGTCTCTCATTAGTGCCGCCCCAGCTGTGCCTGTTCCAAAGAATTCTGTCAATTCACCTCCTTTCCAAGACCAACACAAGGTGCAGGTATAATTAAGCAATTCGTTTTCTTATGGTAAAATAATTCAAAGATTATGAGTGTACAATTCCAGAGCAAAGAACTACACCATACCCTGCATTTATAATCCTAGGTGCAATTATATTTGTTGGTAAACAATATATGTTTAACCATTACACAGAGTCACTGGCAGGATTTAACCAGTTCTTTGGCATGTAGCAAAGTTTCAGCTGAGGACCAGACACAGCTGCCGTAATTATGCAAGATAGCACAAGGCAATGGAAATTTTGTGACCTCTTCCACAGACAAAAGAATTTTGCGTTCTTGACTAGGCTAACATTTCACATGGGACAAAGGCACAGGAATATGAAGACTACCAACCGCTACTGTACTGGTCTGGCTTTTTGCTGTAAGATTGACAGATATTAAGTCTGAAGAAATCAGAATCTCTCTCCAGGTCTACTGTATGATCATACTTTCCCCACCTTAAAACTCCTCCTTCCCCGCCTTATTCATTGCACTAAAAGGATGCTGCTCACTGAGTGAGCAACTATTCAACACACTGTTTTCCCTCATTTTTTAGTGAGTCAGTACAGCACTTTATCCAAACCTTGCTCTGCAGACAGAACTTAAGAATGCTTCACAGTCTTGTCTCTGGTGCTTATCACTACACAGTTATTCATGAATTCACTTTCACAATGACTCCCGTGTAATGACGGAGTCTTATTTTGTGACTCAGTTTCCTGCCTGCAGAGAGGTTAAAATGACTTTTTTTGTCCTGAATTTAAACAACCTTGGATCTTAATTCTTTCAGGTCTTTCCAGTTACATATCTGTATGTTCAGAACGCTGCTCACATTGACTCCAGTTACAGCTGGGAGCACCGGGCACTCTGGGGATCAATTCCCAATGGATGCAAATGCAGGTGGAGGCTGCATTAAAATTTAAGTAGTTTGCTCTCTGGTATAAGGATGATCCCTACTGGGATCTTGGATAACCATCATGGCTGTAAGTGAGAATGAGTAGGGAAGGCAGTGGAGGTGGAGTCCACTGCAACCAAGTAGGAAGAGGGGCAGGTACCAGAGGATACGGATGAAATAACAGTGTTGGATGTCTGTGTTGGGCAGGGTTGGAGATGGGCCCTCAAACCCTGCTTCCTCCTATCCTTGCCCTACTGCCCTAGAAAACATGCTGCAGGAGGGATCTCTCCAAGGCAAACCTTAAAGATTTACAAGAGACCTTGCTTCCTCAGTGGCTTTTCACATATTAAAGTGCGATCTTGGCCACTGATTCAGGCCATGAAAATGCTAAAGACAGACTCATTTTTAAATAAGGTTTTCAAAACAGCAGCTAGGGAGCTCCTTTTGATAAAATCCCAACACCATTTGAAGAAAAAAACAAACATTTTTGTCATGGTCTGGGAGAGCAGCTTTGAGAGTAAGCTACAAAAGAGTGTGAATAGTAAATTCTTTTAAAAGGAAAGTGTTAGTGGGAAAATATCTAAATCTCCTAAAAGATGCAAAAAAAAAAAAAAAAAAGAACTTTTCTGATACCAAGGCATTTGAGATTAAAACTTTAGACAAGATGACACTTCTCTGCTACTGCAACAATTTTAACATCCCTGGCTTAGTGTGCCTGAGACCTGATGAAGAATGCTTTGTATTCAAAAGCTTGCCTAACTCTATCCCAACTATGCAGTTGGTCCAGTAAAAGAGATCACCCTAAAAAATCCTTACTTCGGTTTACACAGTCTCTATCACATTTCACTCATGCACTCCATATGATAATATTCCTCCTAGTTTCTTTGAGATACTCAGAAGCTAAACCAAGATTTAGTGATGCAGCTCTGCCACCACAAATGTGTCCTCCTACAAGAGACAAAAAGATGGACCATGTGCTTTGCGATAATGAGTGGACACAAATAAATGCCTCTGACATCAATCCGTTTGAGTAGATAACAGACAAGTCCATGTAAAGCTCTAAGACAATGCATAAAACACTGCAAGGGAACTCTGAGTCCAGCTCCTGCTTCCCCTACTCTTCCCATAGGTGTTCAGGAGAAGGATGTCATACAAGGTGCTGGACAAATGGACAGAAGGAGATTGCCTGGGGGAAAGCAGGGTTCATTTGGTTATTTTAAAGATGATCACTTAACCTCCCAAGCACAGCTTAGTAACAACAGACTTGGAAAGACTGACTAGTAAGAACTAATCTCAACAGAATAGTTGACTAGGAAGAACTTAGTAAGTTCTTACTGACTAGTAAGAACTGACTGGGATGACCGAACTGTCTGCCCGTCTTGCGTGAACTGCAGACTCCCTGGAAGCAGAGGTTATTATTGCTAGTTGGACTGATTCAGACCCATGTCATTCTTAAGTAGATAGGAACACAGGACTGGAAGAGGCTTCCAGAGCTTCCAGCCAGTCCATTAACCTGCACTGTCAGGCAAACATATACCCAATTTTCCTAAAAATTACTAACTTCAAACTCATGTGCTACCAGGCATAAAAACCAGGAAACAAATGCTCTTCAATGTGCCACAGGCAAAAATCAGACAAGATACTCACTGGATCCCAGGGACAGGACCATACCTCATGCTCAGCAGAAGGGGAGAACATGCATAGTCCTTCCTATCTGACCCAGGGAAAAAGAATTCTTCTTGACTCCAAGTTTGGTATCAGATTGATTCTGAGTAGAAGGGCAAGACTTTCTAGCCAAAAATCTAGCATGTTTAGGATTTAAGTCCAAGTATTGGAAAATTAATTGGGCATCTTGAGGTCCACTGTGCAAAATTATTTCAGAGAACTGCATTAGACAGTTGAGTTCTACCCAGTTTGATTGTTATCTTATTGTATGATTAGACCGATAAATCCAATACTCGGTGCAAATGACACCAGCTCAAATGAGATTGTATTTGCTCCAACTGGATCCTTTTCCAGTTTTCTACCAGATCTCTCTCTCTCTCTCCACATACACTTTTATAGTAAGCCACATATCAGCTGATATCACATTTCAGCAATACCTCTCATGTAGAGCATATAGAGTACTTTTGAATCCTCCAACCAAAAAACTGATGCCGGCCAATGATACTAACAGCATAAATAAATTACATAAATTAAACTGAAATCTTAGATTTATCATTATCATAGCCAATATCATGTTTTTAATGGATTATTTTCTGAATCCTCCCAGTGGTCACAAAAAAGTAGCCTCAAGCCCCCATTTATTTTGTTACTACTGCATTTCACAGGTAAAGATGAAATTTAGACAGGAGTGAAGCGTCAGCAGAGCAAAACACAGCATTTGCAGGGATATAGCTGTACTTACGTAAGCTTGTGAAGAATGCCAAGTTGAAAAATCTGGCAGAAAAGAGACCTCTTTAAAAAAAACCCAGCAGCTAATTCTTGTCTTTCAGAGAGCTCTAATCTATCTTTTGAGTGTTCCTAACCTTCAGAAAGGTATTTTCATCTCACATGTTAAGTATAGCAATCCTCTTAGCAGGGGAACATTTGGTTAGAGCTTTAAATTTGGTTACATACATTTGAAGTTCTGACAGAAGGTTTCTCCCATGTCTACAAGGACAGTTGTGGTGAGATTTCTGCAAGGTTCATTTACAATCAGCACAGATAAACCTGATGAGATTGTTTGAAATGGGATTTTACCTTGGGGGATGTTCAACAAGTTTACAAGGTATCAAGATTTAAAAAAAAGAGAGAGAAATAGCAAGAGAAAAGACAATACCATTCATTTAAAGTTCTCTGATACTTTAAGCTTAATTTAAACTTTGATATTCCTTAAGATAAACAGTGAATTTTAAAGACAGTCTTCTCTCCTACCCCTGGGATTCATGAAATATAGTGAAAAGTAATATTGACCAGGCTCTTCTACATTTGGGGCAGATCCTGAGAAGTGCTAAGCATCTGTAAGTTCCACTGAGTGCAAAAGGAGCCGCATCTCAGAGCTTGTCTCAGTATAACTGGATATACTTAACACAGGAAAAGCACTTGGGGGGGAAATTACTCAATACATCATCATGAAACACTAGTGCTACTTTTAATACTGTGCTGAAGAACTCCATAACCATCCGACTCATCGACTAAAAGCATCCTTCAAGTAAAATAAAATTACCATTTTCACATCTAATCATAACTATGGCCAGACATTTTTTAAAGGGTTATTTTTAAAAAAAATCATAACTCCCTGCATATTTCAGTGGGGAAGTATGATTAAAAACAAAACCCTCCAATAGGAGATGCAGCCCTTCAATTGGAAAGTTCACTAGAGGGTCCAAAACTTGATTTTCAGGCCAACCTGACATGTATTGTTACTCTAGGTTTTGGTTTGCTGAAAACAGCATATATAATTTCACGTGGGGTTAAAATAAAAAACCAAATTGTTTGACCTAAAAAAAAGTGTATTTCCTTCCCTGCTATCATGAACAAGTCAGTAACAATTTTACCTACTATAATAAACAATCCTAAATAAATTATGAGGCAGCTGTGCAAAACCAACAGGATTGACTCCTGTATATTACTGCCAATATTAAATTCTACATGGAAGCCCAATAACAATAGCCAGCTGTTCTGTAGTATGCAGCAGATTATAAGACATACAAGCAATTTTTCAAGTCTTTCAGTTAAAGGTTTCTAGTATGTAGAACTCTTAGCCTTTTGCATTTTAATATTATCACTAAATCTTTCTGATGACATTTTACATTTCTAATTTCACCTGTATTTGGTCAGTTTTCATTTCTGTTTTATTTCCGAAAGGAAAGTTATAGTCCCTTTTACCAAATTCTCAGATCTTAGTCTATGGGCTGCATTAGTAGTCTTTTCTATAAGGATTTGTCTAAATAGAGTGCATTAATTCTTGCTGGTAAAATGTGAATTATACTCCTCCCCCCCCCCCAAAAAAACAACAAACCACAGAAAAACAGTTCACTGGCATTTATAAACATTAGACATAGTGTATATACTCAGGACTCTAAATCAATTTGTTGGAGTTTTAGTAGATTCCTTAAAAAAAGATCAAGGGAAAAAAAGGAATTTTGGTAGCTTAACCCAGAAATCTAGTTTTTTACACACTTTCTCCTCTAAATTAACTGACATCGCACTGAGCGATACATAGACACATTTCACTTACCATTATTTAAGCTGTCTTGCAATGTTCTTCACTGTTATTAAATATTTACTTTCTCTACTTAAAAGAATTATGCTAAAGATATAATACCAGAATTAAAACAACTTCCCGAGTAAGTGAAAAGGTCGACCACAAGATTGGTAGTCAGAAATAGCAGTGATCTGATGAGAAGAGGTTATGTTGCTGTGATATGAGTAGTGTACAGCTGTTACTCTAGTAATAATTCATCATATTAATATTTAAATGAGGAGAAGGAGGGCAGCAGACTGCATGACAATCCCTCCCTGCCCTTAAGCAGAAAAATAGGCCACCAAACACAGAAAGTATCAGCAGGACAGAGTACAAGTTTATTCCTTGTAACACGCAAGAAGTGCTTTATTTCTTCAACCATGAAGGGGATAAATTAATCTCTAGCAAGTTCTTGAGCTGCTGCTGCTTTTACTGCTGAAGAGTTTGAATCTAGCACTCCTCCCCATCCCCAACATAAAACACAACAATTGCACACAGTTTATCCCAGGTATTAGTCCTGAATCACATGCCCTGAGGAGGTCCCAGGATTAGGAAGAGCAGAAGTGAGAGACGTCTGCAGGAGCATTGAAAGCAGTGCACAGGACAGTGCTAGCTAAGAGGGAGCTCTTTAGAGGCCAGGAAACCTGCATGAATTAGCACAGCTACACGCAATGATAGAAGGATCAGCTCAACAACTGAAGCAGAAGTAAGGCTGACAGGTATGGATGACACCCTAAAAAAAAGAAGACAATTTAGCCATGTTTGGTTGCTTTCAAAAGTTGCACAATTGTATCCAGCAATTAGGAAAAAAACACCACCTGTCACATGCTAGTTCTTGACATAACACCTCTTTATTTGTAAGAAGAGAGACTCAGACAGAGACACTATTGATGGTCTTATGAACAGTTGTTCATCATCTTCCTTTACATTTTTAAATGCAAAAGGTAACAGGCATAATAAATCCTAGGAGTGGCCACAGCTGCAGAAGCATTAAGGAAGAAGGGTTGACAGCAAACAAACAACTCCAGTAAAAACACTCAGATGAAGGGCCTGCAAGGAAAAAAAGCTGCTATTAATGTCTCAGGAGCTAGCTAAACTCTAACAGGTGAAGTTAGAATCCATGTCAAGAGTCCTTGTCTCTCTTTAAAATACAAAGAGTTCTCTCAGGAATGTCTGAAAGCCAAAAAGGCATACATCGGGGGAGGGCTATCATCAAAGAGGATTATACCTCCATAGCAAGAGTATGTAAGGGGGCTATTAGGAAGGCCAAGGCGGAGATGGAACTAGGGCTATCAACAAGGATCAAGGACAAAAAGTCCTTTTTTAAATACATAGGAAGCAAAAGGAAGGCACCAGGCAACGTGGGGCCCCTGCAGCACATGCTTGGCAACCTGGTGGTTACACCAGATGAAAAAGCAGACCTTTTTAACAAATTCTTCGCCTCCATTTTTCTGAGCAGGGACTGGGACTTCTGCCTCATCGGGGTACAGGACGGACTCAGAAGAGACTCTGCCAGGCCCAGGGTCAGGGAGGACTGAGTTAGGGAACTTCTGGAGGGGCTGGACATGTTCAAGTCAGCGGGTCCAGATGCTCTCCACCCCAGGGTGCTGAGGGAATTGGCATGGGTCATCGTGGGGCTCCTGGCACGCCTTTATGAGAACTCACGGTGCTCTGGCCAGGTGCCAAATGACTGGAAGAGGGCCAATGTGTTCCCCACCTTCAAAAAAGGGAGGAGGGAGAACCCAGGTAACTATAGGCCTCAGTCCTGGGGAAGCTCTTTGAAAAAATTATCTAGGAGCACATCTGGGAAGGACCAGCAGGGGGGATGATGCTCAGGGGCAACCAACATGTGTTCATTAGGGGCAGGTCCTGTCAGACCAACCTGATTGCTTTCTATGTTCAGGTCACAAAATCACTGGATGCAGGTTTCACAGTGGATGTAGTCTTTCTGGATTTCAGGAAGGCATCTGACACTGTCTCCCACCCCGGTCTCATTAAAAAGCTAGGTGACTGTGGCATTGCCTACAGTCGGATGGGTTGCAAATTGGCTGAGGGGCCGCACCCAGAGAGTGGTGGTGAATGGGTCATATTCAACCTGGAGGGATGTGGGCAGTGGAGTCCCCCAGGACTTGGTCCTCAGGCCTATACTGTTCATTTTCTTTATCAGCAACTTGGATGAGAGGGTGAAAAACAACCTGTTCAAATTCGCTGACAACACCAAGATTTGGGGTGAGGTGGGCAAACTAGAAGGGAGGGACAGGATACAGCTGGACCTGGATAGGTTACAAGATTGGGCGAATGCGAATAGGATGGGATTCAATACTGACAAGTGCAGGGTGTTGCACTTGAGCTAAAAGAACCAGCAGCATATCTATAGGCTGGGGAACTCCCTTCTCGAAAGCACAGTGGCAGAAAAAGATCTTGGGAGTCATTATCGATTCCAAAATGAACATGGGCCAGCAGTGTGGAGAGGCAGTCAGGAAGGCCAACTGCACCTTGTCATGCATCCACAGATGCATCACAAGCAGGTCCCAAGAGGTGACCCTCCCCCCCGTGCGACACTGGTCAGGTCGCAGCTGGAGTACTGCGTCCAGTTCTGGGTGCTACACTTCAGGAGGGATGTGGACAACATGGAGAGGGTCCAGAGGAGGGCCACTCGCATGATCAGAGGGCAGGCCCTACGAGGAGAGGCTATGGGACCTGAACTTGTTCATCCTTCACAAGAGAAGGCTGAGAGGGAATCTGGTGGCCATCTATAAACTTGCCAGGGGGAACCAGAGGGGATTGGGTGAGACCCTGTTCCCCCGAGCACCTCCTGGAGTAACAAGGAATAATGGCCACAAGTTGATTGAGAGTAGGTTCAGGCTAGACATCAGGAGGCGCTACTTCACAGTCAGGATGGCTAGGATCTGGAACCACCTTCCAAGGGAAGTGGTGCTGGCTCCTACCTTAGGGGTCTTTAAAAGGAGGCTTGATAACGACCTAGCTGGGGTCATTTGAGCTTAAACTTAATAGGGGTCATAAGAGTCCTGTACTCATTCCTGCCCAGGGCAGGGGGCCGGACTAGATGATCTGCTCAGGTCCCCTCCGACCCTACTTCTATAAAACTCTTGCTCACTGGTGGTGTGGTCCTTTGGGTCTTGCTGATTTATTTATTTATTTATAGTTGCCTCATCCTGTGTACATAAATTTACAGCTATATTAACCTGTATTCATTAACACGTTGTAGAAGACACCTACCGCTTAGATCTCCAGCCCTCACCTTGGCTTGTCTTCTTGTTAAGCCATCCCCAATACACAAGGCATTTAAACCACCATTCTTAATAAGCTGTTCTAACACAGCAATAAGATTTGTGCACTAAACACATAGTCCAAAAGCTAGGCACTGTAAAAGCCAGGAGAACAAAAGTACATGGGTTAGGAGCTTTCATGAGAGGGAACACAGAAAGTCTCCAACTCCTGAACCACTTCCTTTCCACCTCCATATTAATCATCATGTGCGATTAATCACAGTGAGGGGAAGGTGTTGTCTGTTGTAGGGAAAAATCCCAACCCCAAACATGTGTGATCCTCGGAGGGCAGCAGGAAACCAGTGACAACTCACTGGCCTCTTTCTTTGGTAGCAGCCATTGGGGCGATTGGTGCTATGTAGAAGTGACAGTTATAGTTGCAGAAATCTTTTTCCACACAATTTCTGAGTCTGGCAAGAGTTTGTACTTCCCAAGCTCTATTCCTCATCTTACCTCATACTGCTAGCCCAGCCTCTGGTGTAGCCATTCCTTCATGTTGGACTGCGTGGGCAGTCTTCTACCGGGTTCCAAAAAAGAGCTGCAGAGGGAAGGGACAAGGAAAGAGTCATTTTAGCTGGAGAGACTTCTTTGTGGGTTTTTTTACTGCCATATGCAGAATTGCAGGGCGGGGGGAGAGGGAAGAGGGCAGCATCTGGCCTAGAGGGGATTAAACATGAATGCAATGAATGAAGTTACACAAAAATAATATGTCTACCTACCTGGTCACCTTAGGCTGTATGTGCTTCTATCTCAGACCAAAGAAGGGCATTTGGCACCGGCAAGCCTGTCCAACAGATCCTCTAACTATAGTCAGACCAATAAAAGATATTACTACATAAATCTTGCTTCCCAGATGCAAGGCATTTGTTGCCCCTGCTGCTAATCAACAAGATTTGGTCTGCCTATCAGTTCTCCTCCTATCACACTACATACACTCATACAATACTTCAGGGCCAAAATCCACTTTTCCTATTGCAGCAAATAGTAGCGCAGATGTCAAAGCATTAATTTACATGAGAGCTAAAATAATCCACAGAACATTCTCATGTTGCCTTCAAGTATCCATTGCTGCATCAAGAAGTTAACAAAACAGAAGATGTTTCCAGTTCTCTAGCCTACTTTGTAAAACAAAGTCACAAAATGAAAGAAAGAAGCCGCAATGCTTTAATAAACAATTCCAAAAGAAAGCAAAGCAAAAACCAACGTAGAATTTCATATCAAAAGGGAAGTCGTGGTAAGGGTTAAATAGCACCTGCAACCACCATCTGGGGAGTTAAAGGTGAATATATGACAGAAGATAAAGAACATTTTCAGGTAAATTGGGTCAGGTGACAGTTTTAATGGCCTCACTAAAATCCGAGCATTGCAGCACCTATATTATCTTCAAGGACAAGGGCATATTTCAAATCTGGCTAGGTAGCACAGTGGATTAACGTACCAGTTCTGATGAACACTGGAGGCATGAACTCAGATTTTGTCTAGGCTATAAGTACAAAAGTTAAAGCTAGCTTTGGCCAAATCTTTAGGCTCTGCTTAAAAGAGGCTAAAACAGGAACAACAGCACCTTGGTCAAAACTGATTTGATGGTGTTGTACAGTGGCTGCCCATACTGCAGACTGTTCCAGCCAATGCATTCACCTTCACAGGAAGTCAGTTTACTGAACATTGAGACTCTGTCAATGTGAAGATGTAGGGCAGGTACTTTAAAAACTGAGGTGGATAGCCACTAACTTCATATATGGCCTTGGAGAAGGCACTTTGCCTCTCTGCACTACTACAAGCTTCTCCTCTATGAAACAAAGATAGTACCCACTTCTGTGAAGCTGTGTAGATCTGGAATCATGCCAGCATAGAGAGAGAAGAGTTTTGCATGGTCAGTTTAAGCATTTCCCATTTGTCAGTGCTAATAGCTATCCCATGCAACATCTTTATAAAAATAAATGCATACATAAACCTGAACAAGCGCACACACCAGTTTCTGGTCAAGCCATGAAAGCAGAGGATCACTTGTGGAAGGATTGCTTTTTAACTCCTGCAGAGCCAGCTTACAGATAGCTCACAAGAGCCATGGTCCGTTTGAAATTATAATGATTTCATAGTGGCACTTGGACTGAAACTCATGACTGTCAGATGCACGCTGCTGGGCACCCTGCCCAGCAATAGGGAGGGCCAAACGAGATCTGCACATACTCACTTTCCCCACGCAAGCAAGTCCTGTTTGCCTGGCCATCTGAGATTAAAACAAGTGCTCGTTGAAGCTGAAGGTCAGGCAAGTGGATTTTCCACTGGGTGCAGTGCAGTTAACCTTTGAATGGTTTACAAGGGCCATTTCACTAGCTAACAAATGCTCCCAGAAGCACTAGGACTTCTTGGTTAGTTATCAACCAACGTGGCATAAGCCTAGAGTTAAACCACTCTAAGCCATGCTGCTATTTGTCAGTCAGAAAATGGATGCTGTTTGTAGCTTAAGCTATGTAAGGTGATAAGAATCTATGAATCATCTAATATGTCGTTTAATCAGGAGAGATAAACAGGATTAAAACAGAGCAGATAGTTTTATCCTTTATTTCCATTCAGTGTCTAGTTTGATATCCCCAGAGCCAGCAAACTGGGCAAAGCAACTGCAAGAGGTTTTGTATGCTCTCCTCTTTTCCCGTTAGAGTCCCTTTTCTAAGAGTTTTTCCAATACGTTTTTCTATAGAAAGGCTAGATCTTGAGAACTCCCAGATGGCTCTTTACTATAATGAGGACCCCATTTTTGTCCTACTTCGCCACTCAGCCCTTCTCTGGATTTAGTGCATGGAAATGTAGGACCCAATCTTTTTATTACAGATTCCAATAGAAAGACTTCAACTGACTTCAGTATATGGTGCATTTCTCCTCCATCCCTGATTTGTTTGGGTCCAAACAGTTTTCTTCCTCTTTCATAAATGCACTTGCATAATTGTATCTATCAGCTATGTTCTAAGATTCCAAGGTATAGTTGTTGTTAAGGCTTCATATTCTACTAATTATTCAGACAGAAATCTGACTATTTTCTCCTAAGAATGTTTCCTGAGTGGGAATTTTAAGATTATCTCATTTAGTCAGTAAATAATTTGCAATATTGATGGATGTACAAAGTTAACAGCTCCATGACTGAGAGATACATGCTGAAACATTAACCTTTCCTCCCTCTGTAAATGAATGGTAGATCTCCATTTAGCCATTTTTGTAGCCTGCAAGTTACCTTTTTATGCATATATTAATTTTCACAAATGTTTGATATTAACTTACACAACAATGACATAAAAGGAGTAATGAGAAGCAGCATGCATTTCTTCCTCAATTACATCAGAGGCAGCAGATACTATTGGTACCATTTCTGCTTCTTATCATAATGCTTCCAACCCTGGTTTATGCACTCATATCTCCATTTTGGCCATGTCACTCACTCTTGTTTCATGTTTCTCTCTGCTAGCTCACCCATATTCTTATGCCACAATGACAATGATGCTAGCAAAGCAGTGTACTTTTCTCAAACTGAAGTGCTGTAGCCACTGCTACTTGTCCCAGACACACTCAGGTCTCATTGGTCTTTGGTCAGGCTCAGGACTCAGACATGATGCACCACCCAGTTCTGATCACAATTTGCAACCATTCACACTTGCTTCTCAGTCTGGTCTCTGGCTCTCCACAGCTAGCCTCCATCTCTCTCTACAATAACCTTACAATTACAAGTTTCAGAAAAAATGTCTTTGACTAACTAGAAAACAGGAGTCAAGTATTCACTGTGACTAAGCTAAAAAGGCTAGGCAATAACATCAGCTCCAGGGAACTTAGAGAAGTTTCCCCAGGCACTTGTAAGAAGAGGTTACAACTCCCTGCATTTTCCTTGGTTCCATGAGGTATTCTAATAACCATTCCCTAGATCAGTGACTGGCAGCATTTTCTGATGAGGAGCCAGCATGACCCAGCTTGGGACTTAGATGGGTGGGCAATAGGACCTGGCCACCCCTGCCGCTTCTCTCTGCTGCCTGGCTGCCAGGTGGTGTAGACAGAAGCCCCCCTCCACCAAAACCAGCTGCTTGAGTGGGGACACTGTGAGCACAGCTCCCTCTTCACCAAGGTCCTAGGAGAGGGCCCAGCATGGTGTGGACAAAGCCGCCTGCTGCCAAATGTTGCTGAAGTCATAGTACCACAGGCTGTAGGTTGCCAACCCCTGCCTTAGCTAGTGGAACCAGGAACTGTGGGATAGGTACCATGAAAACACTGTACTTCCAATAGTGAATAACAGTCTGATGTTAATACAGGATACAAGTACAGTGGTCACAAATCCTACTACTCTGAAGACAGAGATGACACTACACTGTTAGTGTTATCCTACTAGTTTTGAGCACTTAGGCTAGGGATAGACATTCAAAAAGCCTGAGCCTGAACTGATTCAGTCTTCGCAAGTTAGTCTAATCTGGCTAGGCTAAATCAATTTTGTAACCAGAAAGACATCCCAGAAATGCAGGCACATGCCTTCAGTGGCTCAGACTAGAAGCCGGGGGTGCTAGAACAGCCCTCCCTTCCCTTCCACAAGGCTGAGTGGGAGGCATAGACAGGCCCTGGCAAGAGCTCGTATTATTCCTCCCCTGCTAAGCAGCCCAGCAGGGAATGTTTATCACCCCTAACTCAGTGTTTATCAATGCATTAAGAAAACAAAGTCTCTCTCCATTAACTAATGGAGCTCTTAAACAGCTCTTCCAAGGAAGAACATTAATTTACCTGTTGATTAGCTCCAAAAAGCCTGTCTGCCTGATGTCTCCCACAGCACAGACCATAACCAGCATGTGGTCTGCTAGCCACTGCTGAGGTGTCTGTGTACTGCGAAGGGGAAGGGGGAATAATCCCTGCTTATCTGGGAGAAGCCAGGCAGGTGCTCTGTGCCTGCATGTCTGTCAGAGCTCTGGAGCAGAGGGGAGGGGCCAGCCCTGCTGTGGAGCAGAGAGCCCTGCCCTGCCCAGAGAGCATGTTGGGATGCTGGGGGTGTCTGGTTTATTTTGAACCAGCAAGGGGTCTGGAATAGATATTGCATAAACCGGTTTGACCCAAATCAGTTAAGTCTGATACTATATTCAACCAGGTTTATCTCAAACTGGTTTCAGCCATTTTCAGACTGGTTTATGTGCACTGAACATCTGCTCTGTTACAGGTTTAAACCAGTTTCTGATCAGTTAAACCGGTTTATGTGTAATGTTTGTCCCTAGCTTTAAAGCTTCAGAGGTTACACGTTAAACCGTTACCACTTGCATGGTAAAATCCCAGATAGCTCCTGACAACTGCTGAGACAACACATCCTTAAAAGACTCATATCATAAGGATTGATCACTAAATATGAATCTTACCTTCAGTTCACAGCAGGTAAGGCAGCACAGAACAACTATACTGAACAGATCAACATACTTTCTCTCCGTTTTTCTTCACTGCCATCAATGCAAGATTTCCTGTTTTTCTTGTACTAGCAGCATAATTAGGAGCTCCTTGTCGACATTCTCAGCATAATTTAAGGTTCTGAATCTTTCTCTCTCACTCGCCATCACAAACAGCCAAGCAAGTTTATCAAACTTTATTTTCTCTGTAATTATTTGTTTTCCTTTTCTGAATTTATTTAGAACAGTGATTCTCAGCCAGGGCATCAATAGATCCTTTGACGGGCGTGACAGGAAGTGTGAAGAGATAAAGGAGGTCTAAGGCAATATGCCAATAAGGGCAGGCTCAGGCTGTACCTATCTGGTTGCTTCCGGAATCACAGTGCTTGGCCCCTCTGCAAGGAGATAAGCACTGTAATAAATAAATCAATTTTTGAAATGGGGCATCATGCAATTCACAAAAGTTATGGAGGGGTGTCTTGAGTCTAAAACCACTGATTTAGAAGAGTAATGTGGGGCCTCTAACATGGAACGTAACTTACGAAGTGAAGAAATGATAAAGAGTTTTCTCTATATAGTACTGTTCTGGACTTCAGTCCCAACCCTAACACCATCTCAAAGGCATTAAAAAAACGGACAGTAGGATAAAGCTACTTACATGTCATCAATTCCCTCTTAACATGCTTCCAAATTTCACTTTTGGCCTGCCACTTTACATGGAACAGACCTGATACATGGAGATATACTGAGTATGAACTGATGTGAATTCAGATTTCCTCTCTACCCCCAGAAACTCACAGCCATTTCATACCTCACCACCTCGCAGCCCACTTCCCAATGTATTGTATGTGTATTACGTCTTTTTTATGTTTTTGTTTTTTACAGTGAACTTAGGACATCATCATATTACACAACTGCTTAAGCTTCTTGTGTCCTTCTGGAGTTCCTCACAAATACGCTCAGCAGCCCTGAAGGAACCTCCCTTTTCCCCCAAATTTCTACAGAGGCTGCATTGTACTCCAAAATCAGCTTAAAGTGCCTTAAGACAATTTACAGAAAAAATAAACATAAAGGCAGTTTTTGTACAAGCAGATTCAAATATCATCAGTTTTTAAAAACTGCCTCAGCACTTCCAGTTATCTTTTGAATAACATGACCAATAACTGGAACAACCGGGAGAAGGAGGACGAAGGAGAGTCCCTTGCACTACATTACTCAGCATCCTGTTGAGTTTAAATCGGAAGCCCCCTAATATCTATTTATACATCAAAGGTTAATGGGAATATTTTTTAATAAGTGCTTCTCAAAATGGGATAGAGGAGGGAATTTAACAAAGCCATTGGCTGCAAATCAAAATCAGCCTGTTCTATTCATTATTTTCCTTATAGGTGTTAGAGATGAAGTAGCTTTGACACCTTTCTACTGAAGCTTTCCTAAGCCATCTACTTACCCACTTGTTCTCAATAAGCTGCTTTTACATCCTTCAATTCTTAGCTTCTACTCTTTCCCTCCCCATTCAAGGACTGTGGTTCAGCATTTCCTTCTTTATTACCTTTGCTTCTTCCAGAAGGTTAGTGGGCACAATGGGTCTTGCCCTACTTACTCAGGACAAATTCCCACGGACTGCAAAAATGAATGGAGCTGGTTTCCTGTATTACCTCTCTTGGAACAAAGAAGCATTTAATAAAACCACAAGTAAGATATGGCTCAGAGCCTTAGAGTTCCACTTATTCTGAAATGGGCTTCCTGACCTCAAGATGACCCCCACCAAGTTCTCATTAAGCAAAAAAACCCACCAAAACATATACTTCCTTCCTGCAGGGCAGATGGAATTTTAAGTAGCCAGATCCTGGTCTTACTGGGCCCACACTTGCCAAAGAGGTCAGAGATGGATACTGGGAGTATACAGATGGTGTTTCAAAGACAAATGACAACTGTCCCCTGGCTGGTCATTACTGATCAGGTGCTATCAGCATGCTCAGTGCTGTATACCTAGACAGACACGGATCTAACCTCTGCCACAGTTAGCTTAAAGTGGAATCAGAACAGACGCATGCATTTCAGCTAGCTCTTGCCACAGCTAAAGGACCCTAGAGCAGACCACACTGCACAGAGCAGTGTTGTTCCTCATTGCATGGACAGTCCTCCAAGTTCCTGCCTTGCAGATCCTGCATTTATGTATCCAAGATGATTTTGATTAGGAGAACGGGGAAGGTGGGGGAAAACAACAAACAAAAATGGCCTTCACTGTCTTGGATCTCAGTCCAGACAGCAGACACCCTAACAGTCAGTGTGATTCATTCATAGCAGTTGGCTCATCTTGTTATAAATATACAGCCCAATCACACGAATTTTGTCCCAATTCCCCTTCCATGCTGCATGCCAAATCCCCACCCGCCTGCCAATCCAAGAAAGTAAAAACAAGTTCTGCAGTTGTTGTTCAGATTCACTTCTTCCTTATTTGCCCAAGCAGGCCTAAAGCATTTCCAAAAGACACAGTGTGGCTACATAACGTCATAACATAGTGCTTCAAAACACAGAGATCTCCTAGCAATCCAGCGAGCAGCTGTGTCAGACAGTCACTTAAAAGAACTATTAAACAAAGAAAGAGGAGGGTGAGAGAGGAAAACAAAAAAAGCAAATCTAAGTATCTGTTTCCCAGTATCTTAGATCCATAGCAATAACCAAGAAATGCATAGCATAGCACCCCCAGTCATGGGCTTGATGCAAGTTCCTGATACTATCTAGAACCGATATTCTCAACCAGGGTGATACAGCACGATGTTGGAACTGTTAGGTGTGCTAACAGGGTTCACAAGTTAAACCCAGAGATTTCAAATAGGAATCCATAGTGTCAAAATCATTCTGACCTGCTGGGCTCTTTCCAAATTCTTTGCAACAAAAAAATTGCTTTATTTTTCTGTAGTCAAAAAGCAAGCAAAAACCGAAGAGCTGGCATTTCCTCATTAGACCCCTGAGGAGCGTCAGGGGTCTAATGAGGTTGACAACCACTGCTGTAGAGCAGTGGTCTCCAAAGTGGGGGGTGCACAAGACAATCCATTGGGGTGCAGGAAGAAAATATTAGAACTTCTATTTATATTTGTATAAATATACATATATTGGGGGTGCACGCTCAAATTTTTTACTGATAGGGGTGCGCGAATATACATATACATATATTGGGGGTGCGTGCTCAAAACTTTTTTACTGATGAGGTAAAAAAAGTTTGGAAACCACTGCTCTAGATAGTTTATCTTCCCCAGAGGTTGACTGTGGGACTGCAGGCTATAAAAGAGCCTAACACATCTACACTGCAGTCACAGTGCCTATACCAGCTCCTGGTGGAAGAGGATCACTGGCTCATCAGCAGCTTTACCCTGCCAGAGAATCTCACCACACTCTGGTAATCCCTCCACAGGTGCATTAACTAGCTGTGGATCCAGAGTCTGACAGCAAAGGACTGAAAAAGCCCCACTGCACCTTAGGACAACCAATATGCTCAGTGCCTACCACCACAAAGCTTAACGTATTTACTCACCCTGCAGACCATCAATACCTAGCTCACCATTGGCCATCTTAATCCTTCACATGCTTACCCCTCACAGAGGCAAACTCAAAGGCACAGATGAGACCGCAGATTTCCCTAGAGTCTCGGGGCATTCAGACTGAGGGTTTTAATTCACCATTAGAGAAATGAGCTCCCAGGTAGCTTTTAGATCTGACTCCTCAGAGTCCCAGGATGTTTGACTATAGGACTTCAGCTTAGGCTCATCCCCTTTTAACTTTTTTTTTTTTAAGGGAAATCACATAATTAACCCCCTTCCTCACTCCAGATAAGCTTCATGCCACAGTAGAGGTTCCCAGAATGCTCTCCTACTGGTCTCTAAAACCTTTTCCCATGAGTCCACACCTAACCACCACTCCCAGCCTCCAGACTGGCTCACCTTTGAAATTCCTCTAGAAGCATTAGCCTCCCATCTCCTCCATGGCCTCAAATCCCTCTGCCTTTCAACATCTTTGCATGACCCAGTAGAGGTATCCAACTCCTGACCCAGTGTCAGAGAGAGAGCTGATGCACCCAAAGCTTTTCCCAAGCAGCCACAGACCGCACTGCAGGGTTTAATTTTCACATACATTAGGTTAACTGAGAGCAAGCTCACCACATTCCTGAACCAGGAGTGTAGGGCCCTTGATAAAACAAACAAACCCAATGGCCTGCTAAACCTCTGCCAGATAAAATAACCTCAAAGAGAAAGGCTTAAAGAGGAAACTTATATGAAGTGAAAGGAAATTTGCAGCCCAGTCACCATCCTGTTAATGCCGAAAGATACGGCCATGGCTAAATCCCGGGTATGGAAATGAAAAAGCCCTGAACTGTAGCTCTAGCTTCCAAGAGAGATTATGTGAGTTTCTCTCTCTGTTTCATGGCTTGCATCCTATGAACTTGGCTTTCAATTCCAGTTAACACCAAATCTCCAAGCAAAACTCTGCTGAAACCACTGAACTGATATGATCTCCACCCAAAGTAAAGGGGTTCTTTCAAAATTCAACTCAGGTTTGCAGGCACAGCACAAATTTCTAATGGGTGTGGAAAAGGAACGGCCATTACAAAATCTTCTCCCTGGCTCCAGGATTCACTAGCGCTCAGCTTCAGCTGCTCCAGGAATGACTGACTGAATTGCAAGCAAGTCAGACCTGGAGCCTGATTTTCAGAGAAGCTAAGCACCCACACTTCACACTGATTTGGGTACAAAGTGTGGGTGCCCAGCAGGTGCGACTACAAGGCCCTAAGTATTACATTTACATTTTGTTCCAATCTGCCATACATCCTGCTAGCACCAGTGGGAATTATGTGCAAAAATCCTTGAACATTAAGATGAGAACTATTCCCCCAAACTGCTGCATAGTAAGGTCACAAAAGGAAGTGGTTTATGCTTGCCATAGGAATGGGGGAGTTGCCTCCTTTTTAAGTGCTTGTGTCTGGTATTGTGCAGTCCATGCCTGGCACCCTGCACTTTCCCTAGTGTCATGGTTCTCTGTGTCAAATTGCTATATTTTCCTGTTATCCCAGAGATATGACCTAGTTTTTCTGTTTCAGGAAGTTTGTAATCCAAAGAGGGACTCTCTTGCTTATGCCCTTGCTCTAGCAGCCTACTCTTTGCTGATACAAGGCAAAGCGATATTACAAATCCAGGACAGATGTAATTCGATTCCATGTGTTGTGATTTTTGTGCCTTCCTCAGTCCGTTTTCACTTGCACCTGAATTGCTATTATGGCCACATCGACACAAGCATGGACATTTGGTTCCCCAGGAACAACTAGCAGTGGCACGTCTTATGCCACTGCTCGATGTCCCTTGGAAACACCTGTGTCACGTGCCCTCTGGCACATGGCAGGTTACCCGGGGTGGGGCAGGGGAGGCTGGGGCCAGCACCGGACTGGCTCTAGCAGCCTTACCTGGGGTCCTGGGGGCCTCCCGGGGCTGCAGCCACAGCTGTAGCAATTCTGCCATTTGGAGGTTGGGTGGCAGCCAGAGCATGGCTCATCTGGATGCAGCCTAGGAGTACTCCACTTTTGGAAGCAAACTCTCTCCCTCTCATTCTGACTAATCCTCCTGCCACATTTCTTGCACTCTGCCGGGCTTGGTAGTACACCGTTATTGAGAAACCATACCCAAGTGTGTTTCTGGTCAGTGACATAATTTCAACATCTGGACAGTTTCAAAACTGCTTTTCCACCTTCATTTTGGATCCCACCACTTTTTTACTTGAAGGACAGCTTGTTAGGTCCTTTCAACCATGCTGATTGCTGTTTTTTGTCCCCTCTCCTCCTCCCCCCAACTTTCTCAGAGCTTGGAGTCTGAGCTCATCTCTACCATACTTCTGTTCTTTTACTACAGGGATCAGCAATATGCAGCCCATGGGCCAAATCAGGGCTTTGTCTGCACCACTGCTAGGCAACACAGAGTTTCATCTAGGTTGCTGCCGCTTCTCCACCCCTCTCATTTCAGCTGCAGCATGGGCGCAGCTTCCAGCTGGTGGGGAGCTGTGCCAGGACCAGGTAAATTCTGCCCACGCTGCAGCCTGGAGGCCAGGGTGTTGAGGATCAGGCAGAAGCAGCGTAGGCACAGCTCTCAACTGCCTGCCCTCCCCACCACTGATGTGCTGCCCAAACTACTTGGCCCAAGTCCGCCTGGAGCTAGATTGTTCCATCCCACTGCTGGTAAAGCTACCAGTTGCTGTTCTAATGGATTTTACTGCTCCTATGGATAGATCAAAAGCTTAGCATGTCCTAAGTGCTTTGAAACATAACTATGGGATGTCAGATATGCTTCAGGGTGCAGTAGAAGACTGGCTAAGGTATCTTGCTATGGATCCGGAAACATGAGTTTAATCCTTGTTCTAGACTTGTATCAAGGACTTTCTCCAACCCAACCTGTAGCAAAAGGACACCAGATTTCGTAACTTCTTTGTGTACTAATGGCTACAGAAGCTGTCATGCCTTAATGTGGTGGTCCCAAGGACCACCTAAGCTTAGGCAGGATTTCATAGATATGGGGGGCTGGAAGGGACCTTGTGAGATCATAGAGTCCAGCCCTCCTGCCACAGGCAGGAAGTCTGCTGGGATCAAATGATCCCAGAAAGATATGCATCCAAATGCCTTTTGAATGAGTTCAGAGTAGGTGCTTGCACCACCTGTGGTGGGAGTCTGTTCCAGACCCTGGACACTCGGACTGTAAAGAAGTTTTTCCTTATGTCCAGTCTCAATCAGCCTTCCAGACGTTTGCGGGCGTTAGACATATAGTTATCCCTTGGGAGGTCCTGGTGAACAACTGTTCTCCCAGTTCCTGATGCACACCCCTTTTATATACTTACAGGCTGCCACCAAGTCCCCCCTGAGCCTTCTCTTCTCCAGGTTGAAGAGTCCCATGTCCCTCAACCTCTCCTCATAAGGCTTGCTCTCCTGGTCTTTGATCATGTGGGTGCCTCTCCTTTGGACTCTCAAGCTTATCCATGTCTCTTCTGAAGACGGGAGCCCAAAACTGGGTACTTTATTCCAGCTGCGGCCTCACTAAGGCTGAGTAGAGTGGGATGATTTTGCTTGAGATGCATGCCAGAGTTTGGTTTGCTTTGCCAGATACAGCATCACATTGGTGGCTCACGTTCATCTTGTGGTCAATCAAGACCCCCAAGTTTCTTTCGGTTGTAGAGCTAGCAAGCGTACTACTGCCAAGGCTATAAATATGATGCTGGTTTGACACTTGTGCAATGATGAAACAAAGCCAACAAGATACTGCTTTGGAAAAAATGATTTTGCACTTCAGTAATGAATGTCCTTAATCCAGATGGCTGGATGGACTGATTCTCCTTGCTCAGTCTTCCAGTACCAGCATTTCATGGAGAAAGAGTGAATATCACTTGGTCAAAACATGTATTCCATTTTACAGACATATACATCTTCCATCTCCACCTGCCATAATCCTTCTACTTGAATTTCTTTCCATATATAAATCAGAAACTGCACTGGATTCCCAAACAAAAAGAAAACTGAGACCAATTCTTCAGAAGTGTTTAAGTGACTTAAGATATGAAGTCCCATTTTCAAAAGTGAAGCTATGAATAAATGGGACCTTGGTTACTATTTTTAAAAGGTGCTTAGATACCTAAATTATATCCTAAAGACCTTTAAAAATCTGCCCCAGGTATCTAAGGCCTAAGCTATACAAGAGAATATGTCTCAGATGAATTATATGAATACCTTCACAGTGCAGCTGAAGCTAATACTGGCAAAGAGTGATTTTGAGTTATTTACATTAGGTTTGTGAGTGAAATGAGCTATACCAGCAAAAACGCTTCTTGCTGGTCTGGAAGTCTTGCAAAAAAAATAAATCTCACCCCTAAATGACATTACTATATCAGCAAAAGTTTCTGCTGTGCACCTGGCTTCAGTCTATGGGACTCAAGCTCCTAAGTCACTTAAAAAGGTTTTGAAAAGCTTTAGCCAATATCCTTTTCCAATTTAAGAGTGCCAGCCCTGGGAGGGCTGTCCGCATACAGGCCAGACGGATTTTTTTTTTTTTATGTTTATTTTCTTGGATTTTATTTTTTTTTAAATAAGGAAAATCATAAAGAGTTTTGCAGACAGCTTTTCAAAATAAACACAATGATCACGCTCATCTGGAGACGGAAGGAACAAACACTGCTTCACATAGACAGGAAATTACTGCTTGTGGGAAGCAGGAAGTAGTGTTAATGAGAACTGCAGTTCCCATGGAGCTCACAAGCATGGCGACTGACTGCTCAAAACCCAAATCTGAATGGAGCCTGTTGAAATAGGTGGCAGCTACTTTTCATCCTACAGTTTCTAGGTAACTCCAACATTATACCCTGTAAAGCTGGTAGCTTTAAAACCATGTCTTGTAGTTCCTTTCTGAAAATAACTGTTGGTTTAGAGAGAGGCAAAGATTTTTATGGATTATATTTTTTACTGGACCAACTGTATAGTTGGGAGGAATACAGTTAGTCCAGTAAAAGATACCACCACAGAAGTCCTTGCCTTGGATATCTAGCCTCGATATCTATGTTTGGTCCATTAGGGGCTGGAAGGGACCTCATGGGATCATAGAGTCCAGCTCCCCGCCATAGGCAGGAAGTCTGCTGGATTACAAACAGCCATGGCTGTGAGAGTGGGGATTCGCTCAGTTGTGGAAGATGCTGGTTTATGTTGCCAGAGCTGCACTGAAACTAGAGAAGCTTTTACAGTTCAGACCAGATGAGGATCTGCCCCTAATCTGTCAAAATGCTTCATCATCTGTCTTGCTTCGGCCAGCTGCCTTCTTCCTCTTTTGAAGAATGACCTAGCAATATGTTAGCCACTCAAATATTACACTTCCTGCAAGGGATACCATAAAAAAGAATTTAGTCTTGATGGCAGGGGAGAAAATCCCTAGGAACAAAGGAAGGCTCAGGTATTATGTCAGAAAAAGTGAAAACATTTTTCCTACTTCATTTAAAACAATGCAAGATCCTGAAATGGTTTTCAACACAGCAAAACAGCAGAAAAGGCCAGAAATAAAACAACCAGAGTGAAAGCCTGCCTCCACTGAAGTCAATGGTAGTTGTGCCATTTACTTGAATAAGGTCAGTATTCCTCCTCAGAACTCAGTGCAGTGGTAAGATGAAAAGAGCCACCGGCCTTCAACGTGTCGTTGAGCACAATTGCTAGTATTTGATGTCTGAACCTGTTACTGAGTTTGTTCTGACCAGGATGGCAATTGACATGGATATTTCATTGCTACTTTATTTCATCAATTAAAACAAAACAAAAAACCACAACACCCTAAACCATTTAATTCTGGTGTAATCAACATCCATCTGGTTTCTATATTTGGCTTTGAAAAAGGGAAAAAGCTATTTCCCTTAGCAATTCATCCCTACAAACTCAACACAAGGAGACACACAAATAATTCAGCTGTGCAGATGCTATTATTAAGCTCTGTGATTTGATTTTAGCAATGCCTAATTTGGATACTGCTTTTCTGAGGAGGAAAAAGCCATAAATCTGGGACTCTCATTCTTTTTTAGGTGTCACATAAGAACAAAGCCCTTTCCAACAAAGAAAGGCCAGAATGGTGTTTTCCAGAGCAAGGCAGTTTCTGACTCATTTCCACAGAAGCAGAAGAGTCATTTGCAAGGCCAAGTTGGTAAGGAGGACAGGACACTCCAGGATCTACATAAGTTTCGCCCACACCTGTAGGGGGCAGATTAGAAAAGCAGTGGCGGTGACTGAGTTCAGGTTAGCAACTGAAACCAAGGACAATAAGAAGCCCTTCTATAGGTACATAGGTAACAGGAGGAAAAACAGTGGAAACACAGGAACACTGCTCAATGCATCTGGACATCTGATCACTGACACCGAGGAAAAAACTCCTGAATGAATACTTTTGCATCTGTATTCCACCAGTCTAAGAGTGAAAGCCTGCCGAATGCAAATATGACACAGAATAGTCACAGTAGGGATGATCACCTACCCACAGTCAATGTAGAGCTGGTGAAAGAACAGCTAGAGAGGCTGGATATCTATACGTCAGCAGGACCGAATGAACTCCATCCAAAAGTACTGAATGAACTAGCCAAAGTCATTGCAGGACCACTGGTGAACCATTTTGAGAATTCGTGGAGCTCAGGAGAAAACTGGAAGAGGGCTAATGTTGTACCTTCAAGAAAAGGAGGAGAGAGGACCCAGGGAACTGCAGGCTGATCAGCCTGACCTCAATCCCAGGAAAAATCCTCAAAAGATTTCTCAAGGAGTCCATATGCAATAAGCTAGTAGAAGGCAAAATTCTGAACAACAGCCAGCCCGGTTTTGTCATGGGTAGGTCATATCCGACTAACTTCATCTCCATCTACGACCAGATTACTCACCACCTGGATAACGGAGATGAGGTCAACATCATTTATTTGGACTTTAGGAAGGCCTTTGGCTTGGTGTCCCACGAAGCTCTCAAGGTAAAACTAGGGGATTATGGGCTCAACAATTCAATGGTCAGATGGGTGGGAAACTAACTGCAGGGTCAGACCTAGAGGATACTAACAGACGTATCTGTGTTGACCTAGCGGAAGGTAGCCAGTGCAGTCCCCCTGAGTTTGGTACTTGGACCAGTGCTTTTCAACATTTTCATCAATGATCTAGATGTGGGGGTGAAAAACACACTGACCAAGTTCACTGATGACACTAAGCTCCGGAGAAGTGTGGCCACAGGTAGGCTGGTGATCCAGGCAGACCTAGACAGAATAATTAGATGGGCAGACCAGAACCAGATGCTGTTGAACACTGACACATGTAAAGTGGTCCATCTGGGGAAGAAAAATCCACAACAAACTTACAGGCTCGGTGGTGCTACGCTAGCTAGCACCACATCCGAAACGGACTTGTGGGTCATAATTGACCATAAAATGAATATGAGCTATCAGTGTGATGCTACAGTTAGCAAAGCAAACAATATACTGGCATGTGTCAACCAATGCATCTCTAGCAGAACTAAAGAACTGTTTTCCTGCTCTACTTGTCACTGGTGGGACAGATATGGGACAGTTCAGCCTAGAAAAGAGAAGATTTCAGGGGGATTTGGTGGCAGCTTACAGGTATATCAGGGGTAAGCATCAGGGGCTAGGCAAACAAGTATTCACCAAAGCATCCCAGGGGGAAAACCAGGAGCAACAGTCATAGACTCCTAGAAGAAGGTTTCAGACTGGATAGAAGGAAAACCTTCTTTACGGTTCATGTGACCAGACTCTAGAATAGACTCCCAGCGGGGGTGGTGCACCCTGGAGATCTTCAAAAAGAGACTGGATGCACACCTTGCTGAGGTTATTTGACCCCAGCAGTCTTTCCTGCCCAAAGCAGGGGGGCTGGACCAGATGATCTCACAAAGTTCCTTCCAGCTCTAAACTTCTGTGAATCTGTGATGCTGAACACCTTTGTGAGATGCTGAGTTCCCTAAATTCAAACTGACTTCCATGGGGGTTGAGGGCACTCAGTCCTTGGCAGAAATGCTTAGCATCCCATCCTGCAGGATTAAGCTGCTACCACTGAATTCTTCTCTGTTGCAATCTGGCAAGGAGCAGCTGTGCCAAAGTGGAAAAATACCAGAAAGTTATTGAAACACTCTTCCTACTAAAGACCTCATGTTTCCACTGCAAATGGGAACAACTTCCAAAGAGCATTCTGAATTGGGATCTTTTAAGGTCACTTACCATCTTTGGCATTACAAAATACGAGACCTCTGCCCTGCTCTAATCCAATCTTTCAGGGACATTTGTGGAACAAGAAGAAAGAA
>NW_017728911.1:20080749-20092429 GCF_001723895.1 Crocodylus porosus
CCATCTCCGCCTTGGCCTTCCTGACTGCCCCCCTGCATCCCCGAGCAACCGCAGTATAATCCTCTCTGGTGATGGCCCCTCCCTTCCATTGGGTGTGCGCCTCCCCCGGATGCTTTTGGTGAGCCATGGGGGCTTTTGCTCCCTCCTGCCCCCTTTGATCCATGTTGGGATTACCTCCCTTTGGGCTTGGAGGATCGTCTCCTTAAGGAGCGAGCACTCTTCTTGGACACCCAACTCCCCTCCCCTCTGGGACCTCAGTGCTTCCCCAGCTATTCTCCTTAGCTCATTGAAGTCCGCCCTCCTGAAGTCTAGGGCTGCTGCTACCTTTTGTAAGTATCATTCAATGATGAGTCTACTGCTTTATGTAGAAGGGTTTTTGGCTTGTTTTTTTCTGTTCCTGAAATGGATTTTATACCAACCAATTCTAAATAATGCCTCCCTTTGATGAACAGATACCACACATTAAATGGCACGCCATGTAAATGAGAGCTCATTATTACAAAACTCTTATTTCTTGGCTGGCTGGATCTTACGCACCTTTCATTGTTTAAATTTGGAATAGCTTCCAGGGCTGGGCATGAAAAAGGCAAATAATTAAGCTCCATTATTTGTATCAGGCACATGTTTCTGAACATGCATGGGATCCAAAACTTACTCAACACCTTGCACTTCTATTGCAGATTCTAGACAAGGATCTTCAGTCTAGTCATGAATCCACCTTGGGAAAGCAAAAGCACTCTGAGGTGAAGTTACTAGCACAGCCACACATGCAACAAGTTGATCACAGAACTGGGAAGAAGCCAGTGAACTTTCTCTAAGCTCTAAACATTGTTGCTTCCAACTGCTACTTAAATTGTTACTAGGGTAATATTGTTGTTTGTATTTGCATCCCTGCTGTTCCAGTGGCCGTGTCCTCTCCCTTTAGTCCATGTAAGACCTCTCTTTTTCCTCTACCTTTCAGTGTCACTTTAGATGGGGAACTCCCAGCAAGAGGGAAGCAGAACTGAATGGTTTTCCCTCCAGGAGCTTCAGTGATCCTACCCTTCCTACATTAAGGGAGCTATACAAATATGTATGCCAACTGTAGCATTTTCCAGTTATCTCAGGCTGTGGTAGTACAGAAACCCTGTACTCTGTCACTACAATGAAATAAGTACAACCAGTCAAAAACATAATGAGTGTTTCTGGGAGAAGGCAGAGACATCTGAAGTGTTCTAATTACAGTGAGCACAGCTGGCAGTGCTTAAATGGTTGAAGATGGAGCCTATGGGATTTAGTGACCATTGAGATATAAAAAAATTTTAAAGTCTTAAACTAGCATATGCAGGCACAAATACTCTGATGCTCCCTCGGCAAAAGGAGTTCAGGTCTCACATTGCAACTCTATAATAGCACTAGAGATGTCATTCACGAGCTAAAGACCCTCTATTTCAGAGGTTCCCAAACTGTGGTACGCATATGCCTTAGGGTATGCAAGACACCTCTGCGGGTATGTGGGACAAATTGTGTAATGATGGATTTAAGTTTCATTATAATAATAATAATTGGCATTTAAGGGATTAAAATATAAACTATGCTGGTAGTGGTATATGGGCAGCTGATGAATCTGGAAGTGGGTCCACAATAAGAAAAAGTTTGGGAACCTCTGCTCTACCACTCTAGCACTGTTGGGTTTGACAATCAGCACAGCTCTGTGGTGTGGGGAGATGTTCAACACCCATTATCTCATCTTCTTCAGGGGCAGGCTGTCAATCAAGAGCTGTGGGACTGAATGGCAGGGATGTGCAGCGCTACTGAGGCAGCACATGCAGCTGCAGCGCATTCACTTTGTGCATGGAAAGGTGTGCCTCAGATTGCTCAACTGCAATGCCTCTGGCTGATTAGGGAGCAGCAGAAACCATCTAGCAACCTCCCTCCTCCAGGAGGCCAATGGGTGGCATGACAGTGAAAAGGGCAATAAAAAGATTTTTTTCATGTTTCCCAGTGATCTTTCAGATCCAGTTGTCCCATGGGCTCCTGCCCTGGCAGCCATGCAGTCTCTATTTCTTGAGTACTACTGATTTGTAAATGGACCTGGGAGTCTGAAAAAGCTTTGCATGCAGCACAGGACTCAACCTGTGAGTATGCCCTAGCTCCTGCTACCTCAGAGCTGATGTGTCCAATAGCTTTGGTTTGTGGTTTCATTTAACAAAATATATGGCCACAAAATGGAACCATTTCCTGGGTCCATATTCAGGACATTGCTTCCTAAATTTTCTTGGAACTATGTGAATTTACCAGAAGCTTGTAAATGCCATAAATCCTAATATTTTAAGGGTGATGTTATTTTGCCAGGACACTTAGTTGGAAGGATAGGGTCAATATCCAAAGAAGACCAGAACCAGAGACTTTAGGAAAAACTGGTTCTAGATCATAACTCTGGGGCCTGGGCCCAATCTTTGTTACCTGTGAATGTGTAAGGGAACTTATCCTTCTTTTCTGCATTCCCCAGTGTCATGGGAATGTTGCATAAGGAAAGTCCAGAACCAAATTCAACAAAGTATGGAGGGGAGGTACCGAGCCCCAGACACCTAAGGCAGCAGTGGCTTTTATGCAAGCATAAAGGCCAGGGACAGACATTACACATAAACTGGTTTAAGTGATCAGAAACTGATTTAAACCTGTAACAGAACAGGTGTTTAGTGCACATAAACCAGTCTGAAAATGGGTGAAACCGGTTTGAGATAAACCAGTTGAATGTAGTATATTAGACTTAACTGATTTAGCTCAAACTGGTTTATTCAAGGGGTCCCAGACCCCTTGCTGGTTTAAGATAAACCAGACACCCCCAGTATCCCAACATGCTCTCTGGGCTGGGTGAGGCTCTCTACTCCACAGCAGGGCTGACCCCTTCCCTCTGCTCCCTGGCTGGAACTCAGGAGAGACTTGCAGGCACAGTAGGGTATGCCTGGCTTTTCCCTGCCCTACTCCCCACAACCCCTGCTTGCTGCTCAAGCAGGAAATCTCCCCCTCCCTCCCATCTCCCACAGCAGGGACACCAGCCCCCCCAGACTCTAGAAATGTGGTAAGCTAGCTAATGCAGATCTGTGTGTCTCCAATTTCACTGGGACAGGCAGACAGAACAGTGACTACTTAGGGCTGTTTGGAGCTAATCAACAGGTCAGCTGGTAAGCTGTTTAAGAAGAGTTTGAAGTAATGGAGAAAGGCTATTGTTTTGCTCATCAGGTGATGAGCTGTCATTAGCCCCCTGCTGGCTTGCTGTCCTGTCAGTTTGCTGCAGATGGTATAAAAAAGGAGGGAGATTGAAAAGCTCAATAGATGCATGCGCTGCACCCCCCGCACCCCCCTCTTGTCTCCACAGTACTAGCAGTGGCTGGGCTCTGGCAACACTTCTGCCCCTTGAGCAGGGAAAAGCCTGGGATGGTGCAGGCAGACCTTCCTAATCACAGCATCCTGCTGGGGCCTGGCCACACCCCACCCCAGCTTAGTACTGTGCAATGGAAGGGAGGGCTGCTCTAGCACCCCCCCCCAGCTTCTAGCCCGAGCCACTGCAGGCACATGCCTGAATTTCCTCAGTCCAGAGAGAACGTCTGTCCAGTTACAAACCAGTTCAGCCTAGCCAGGTTAGGCTAGCCTGCAAAGATGGAATCAATTTAGGCTCAAAGTTTTTGAATGTCTGTACCCTAGCTAAACTGTCACCTAAGGAGGAATCTACACATCTGCTCTACAAACTTGCTGTGCCAGGCTCCGGTGCCTTCATACAATGCACAGGCTGCCCCTTGAATGAGCAGCAGTGTAGCTGTGGTCACACTTCACAACAGATGGGCTAATTAGCAGTATTGATAGCCACCAACTAGCCAGCTACATGCTCAATAGCTTGCTCACAGCACCATGCAGCTCCACAGCTTCCAGTCTGGGAGCAGGCCTCTGCCAGGCACAGTGAGTCTGCTGTGTGAACATACTTTAAGTATCTGAGAAACTTCTTTATGACCAAACAGCTGTAAGCCATGGAAATGAGCTCATGAAAGTGAGCTAGTAGGCCAGGATGAGGATGTAAGCAAGGCTACGGCAAACCGCATATGTGCAATAAGACCAACATGCAAGCACACAACACTGCTGTATGAGGCACAGAGAGATAGGCCCATATTCTGACTATGGGCATTAGTATGGGAAGAGATCTGTGTGCTCTATCTGGATGTGGGATTTGAAGGAAAGACAAAGGGAGATGATGTGTGTGGTGTCCTGCTCTAGTGGTGCAAACAGACCATAAGAAAACTTAAGTGATCACCTGAGGATTCCCTAGACCATGTGAACTGACTCACTGGCAACTTTGTCAGCTAGGGCAGGAATGAGAAGCTTGGCCAGTAGTACAAGTTTCCCTCTAGCAGTTGCATGGTAGTGAAGCACTCTGCTGTCAGAGGGAAGCAAAAGGGATGCTGTCCACTTGAAAGGCACATCTGCTTATGTACAGTAAAGGCTAGATCAAGAAGGGGTGCAGTAGTGTGGCTCCACCCCCATTTTGGGCAGGATCATGCCATGGGAGCAGCAGCCAGAAGCCCTCAAAGCAGAAAAGAATCCCCCAACTTCCCCTCCCTGCTCAGAGGCACAATCCCTTCCTGCACCTGCTGTTTTACCTGCTGTCCAGGGCACAGGGCAATCTCCAGAGTTGCTCCTGCCTGCTCCAGCTGGCCTGCACCGGGGCCAGGCTAAGCTGGAGAGAGACAAAAACAGTGGCAGTAGTCACAGGCAGGTTCCTTTTCCCAGCCCAATCCCCTGCAGGCCCAAGGAGGGGGAATCCATCTGCCTGCTGCCATTGTCTGCAGCTGAACCCAGCCCCTGAACAGTCCAGCTGGAGCAGACACCAGTGGCTGCAGAGTTTTCCCTGCCCCTGAGACAGCAGGCAAAGCAGCAGTGGCAGGCCAGGGAAATGGGAGGTGGGGAAGGGGAGGAGAGGGGCTGTGCCATGGAGGGGAAGGAGGCAGGATTTGTTCCTGTTTTAGGGACTTCAAAAAGTCCCTGAAAATTCCCATGTCATGGTCGGCCTGCAACAGTTGTGGAAAGGTGGGAGAGGAGGTTGGAAACCGCCTTGCCACACTGATCACTGCTCCCACACCCCCAGTTGTGAAATCCTGCATCTGCTTGTGTGCGTGCTCATACCTTCCCAACGCAGATAAGTTACCTGGGCATTTGCCTGTGCACGTGCGAAGATCAAAGACACGACAACCCACTTTAAATTTCAGTGAGCATTAGAACACATCAGTGATCTATCTACATTTGAATCTATGCTCCCCTGGCAATCAGAATGCAGTTGCTAAACAGGAAACAAGCTACTGTTCCCATCAACCTCCTCTGAGACCCTACGGGAAAGAGGCAGGAGTTCTGAGCAGGGCTGGACCCCGGAATCGGCCTCTTACTTCAGGGAGGAGCACACAAAGCCTGTGGAGCTACGTGGCAAGCAGGAAGCTGAGCTGGCACTGATGAGCGGAGCAAGCAAGGGGCTGCAGAGAAGCCGAGGAGTCACGTGCAGAGCAGGCCGTGCCTGGCAGACTGCAGCAGGATGCAGGTCTGTGCAGAGCATGTAGGAAGTAGCAGAGCCCAGGCAGGGGCCTGGCAGCCACTGAGCTGATCTGCAAGGGACCCCCAGGGAAGTCTCAGACATGCAGAGGCAGCAGTCACATCCTGGGCGGGGAGGAAAGGGGTGGGTGTCTGGGGCCGGGTGCCCTAGACCCTGAGAAGCAGCGTGGCAGGAAGTCCACGTCCTCTGATGGAGCGTGGGACCCAAGAGAAGGGCTTGCTCTCCTTGTAAAGGGAGAAGATATGCAACCAGGGCCATTGTTGCCCTGGTAACCCAATTACTACTGAAAGTGGGGCAGCCTGCCAACAGGGGCTGTACAGAAGGTGTAGCCACGAGAGCAAAACAAAGCAGGGTGGACTGATCCCAGCATGGAAAACTGAAGGTTATCTAGTACCCTCTGAGGAATGCATTGGAGAGGCCATCCCAGGGAGAAGGCCTGTGAGGCCCTGGCCCTTTCCTGGAGGCCCAAGAGCCAAACTAGGCATTGCATTTTACCTTGAAATGCCCCCACTTTAGTCACTATAGCTGAGGCATTTGCTGCCTTTCCTTTTACTGCCAGCCCTAGGAAAATCATCCCTTCTTTAGCCAGGTGTCTGAATGGGACCTACCAGGGCTTGTTCCTACAGGACTTGGCAGCCAAAACATGTCCAGTGCTGCCTCCAGGCTACTGTACCCTTGATCCTACTGGCCACCAATAAGGGGTTGATTACCATAGCTCAGAGCAGCCCTGTTATATACAAATTCAGCCAGAAACACCATTAGGAAGCTTGGAGAGATCACCATGTTTCATTATGAAAAATGAAGCACAGCTAAACACAAATAAGCCAGGAGGCAAATCAGAGCCCCCTGTCTGTATGGGGTGCCCCCTGAACCTCAGCAACTTGCAGGCCTAGGATAGAAGTTACCAGGCACATCTACACAAGATGTTTACTACTTAGTAGACTCATTAGCTGTGCAGTAAATGCCTTGATGTCTATACCAGTGCCCCTGTTAGGTTGGAGTAAACTAGATGCTGCCCCAACTGGCTGGGGCATTAGGGTGCTTCAGTGCAGAGGCTGCCTGATAACTTGGCCTGCACTGAAGCACCCTCCTGCCCCAGCTATTCCCTCTGTGGCACACTGAGCCAGGGGAAAAGCCCCCGGCTAACAGGCTGACCTCCCCCCGGGACCTCCTTCCCCAGCCCAGCTGGGGCTGTTCTGTTGCAGCTCAACGTGCTGCAATCCCAGAAGCACATGCAGATGTCCCTGGCAGCAATCAGCTCCAGAGTTTATTGCTGCACATTACTAGGGATGTATAAACACACCCATTGAGGCCTGGTTTTTCTTCTTCCCCACCTGCTCTTTAGCAGGACAGCAGGAGGAAGAGGCGCACTTGTGGTAGGACCAGTCTGGGTATGGGAGCATATCACTCCACATCTGCCTGCTGAGGGGTTTGTACCCCTTCCTTTGGGGTACAACTGGTCCTATCAGACAGTTCCTGTGTTGACACCTTGGGACCAGACCTGATTGCAGCAGGAATCAGAAATTTCTCAGTCATATAGCCAGGAAACTTCAAACAGGTAATGGCTGGCTTTGAGTTGCCTACATCTGTTCTGACCTCCCCCAAACCATTGTGGGCAGCATCTCAAGAAACCTAAGCTGCTTGCAAGAAGGAACCAAGTCCCAGTGCATCCCCAGAGGATGCAGTGAGAACATATTTCTTTGTATAGTGTTATTAGACCACATGCATGAGAATGATATCAATATAGCAGATAAGAGGTTGGGAAAAGCATAAGGAAGAGGTAACTAGGTGTAGAATCTGAATGCTTTTGTTCTTTGGGACCCCTAGCCCTATTGCTCTGCTCTACTGCTGAGCATCATGGGAGATCCCTCAGTCACCCTTGTATGGGATCTGGATGGGTGGCACACATGTGGAGGAAAGGAGTGCCAGCTTCATAGTATAGTTTCTGTGCCTATCAGCCTTTGGTGACCCCTGTCATGCAATGTAGTTCTGGGGGCTCCATCGGTCAGGAAAGAGTGGACCAAGGAGCAGTGAGAAGAGAGCTGCCATCTACAGCCTTGACCCTCCCCTCCGTTCTGTCACACTCAGACAGCAATACTTGGTGCTCCATTCACCCGGGGAAAGCAATGTAGTCATAAAGCAGCTGCTCATGGCTCCGGAGGGCAATGTAGAGCATGAGGAATGACTTGGGCAGCTTGTGGAAGTGGCATGCAGATAGCCTTTCCTTCTACAAAAATCTTGTGATCTGCATGGGTCCTATTATATCCACACGTTGGCAGGGCTGTTGGTCCCACTGAGAGCAAGGGGACACTTCTGCATTATGCATGGAAAGAACTATACACTAGTTCCTAGGGAGTTTCCTGCTCCCTAAGTAGGTTTTTCCTGCTATCAGAGACACTCTAGTGTATTATAACTTGTTACTGCTAAATAACTTCAGTTTCCTGGCACTGGCTGTGGGAAGGAAACACGACTGACCTAAAATCCCTTCATATCACACTTCTCAAATGGAAACTGCAGTCCTCCCTTGGTGATGCTTCATGCAGCTCACAATACTCCTCAAGGTATTCCCAAGAAAATGTCCCTCCTTCCTCCTGGGGAAGGAATTCTGTCCTTATCAGAAAAGGAAGAGACAGACAGAAAGCCCACTTCTGGACTACTCAGAGAGATGGGAGATGAATAAAAAAGGGCAAATCTTAATGTTTCTGGTTGTTAAATGAGCTCTCCCACAGAAAAAAAAGCAGGCCAGATAAAGCTCTTCAGTTTTTAATTTATCATTCACTCTTCACTGTGTTTAATTCATACCAAAACCATGCAAAGTAGGGAGGGGATGAGGAGCAGACCACGGGTGGGGAGTGTCACTGCACCTCTGCCAGTGCCAGGGTAGACTAAGGCAGCCATAATTTACAATGGTTGTGCTTACCTCTATTTCAGCGAGGGCAACACCAGTTCTTGGCCCTCAGTGACCGAATCGGAGTTAATTCCAGTTATAGGCAGGGATTATATAATAATGATATAAAATAGTAATGAAAAAGCAACCAAACTGGGGATTTAGACAAAGTAGGTCATCCTCACAGCATTTTTTTTCAAGTTGCATAGCTACGTTTTTAAATAGGCATGTTAAACAGCTGAAGGACACTTTTGCTTCTTTCAGTTGCCTGTTACTCACACGTGGAGGAGTTGTACTTAAAGCCATCTCTCTCTTTCCAATGCACGTATACATGTACTTTGCCATGATTGTTTTTGCTTCTGTTCTGCAAATTCACTCATTAGGCTCACAGTGAAGCAGTGGGAATGATTTGTGTGCATAATGTCCCCTGTCTATCCCCTTACTAGACTCCCAATTTGTCTGACAGATGCTTAAACAAACTTCATCCTGCTCCCCTCCTTGGGAACGGTCTCTGTAGTGACTCCTGTTTGTGATTTAGAATCTTTTTCTTCTTCCTGTTTCTCCAAATGCTAAGCTTTCTGACTGCTCGCCTTCAAGCCAGCTGGCCCACAGATCCAGTTCCCTCCATGTGACACTACATGTGCAATGCCACTGAACACGGCTTAGAGGAAGTGATGAGTAAGTGAGGTTTAGACTTTAAGCCAACGTAATGAGCATCTGCCGTCTTGTGACAGTAACCCTTGCATGTGGAAAGGCCACAGCAGCACAAGTGAGAGAAGACAAGAAGGGCACAGCTGAAGAACTGCTTTACAGGCAGTAACAGTTTCCCAGGGAAATGGTAGTTTCATAGTTTCTAGGGTCGGAAGGGACCTGAGCAGATCTTCTAGTCCGACCCCCTGCCATGGCAGGAAAGAATACTGGGGTCAAATGACCCCGGCAAGGTGTTCATCTTGGTAGTTATGGCTTACCTTGGGCTTTGTACTTCTTTTCACAGTGGTGTAGTATCTGAGGAGGAAAAGAGTGGGGAGTGGGAGGAAAGAGTGGGCTGGACATTCCTATGCCTTCATTATCATGAGTATTAATATGCACTGTAAAGGAGGCACATGCTTGTACTCAGTTACAGTAACCAGTACGTCTGAGAAATACTGTGTGATAATACAGGGAGAGAGAAGGCTTATTGCATTTACTGTGCTACACAGTGGCTCCCTCAAACATGCCACACAGCTCTTTGCCACTACCTCGAGCCAGAAGCAAAACAGCAGTATTTGCATGATGCTGCACCTGGGAAAATTAACACTGCTGAAGGTCATTGCTAATTTACCTGCTTTGGAAGCAACTACACTGCTTTTAGTTCAGGAGTTGGCTTGTACAGAACAGCATGGCATGTTTACAGTGTAGACATCTCCATGGATAGCAGGGAAAACAGACCTGGCCCTTAGGAGGTACTGGAGAGGTCAACTGTTACCCAGTCAAGTATGCTTAGCTTTTTCTGGTCAGACCTGATAAAGAATGCCTGGCATTTGAAAGCTTGTCTAACTCTATCCTAACTACAAAGTTGGTCGAAAAAAAGACATTACCCTAAGAAATCCTTGCCTCCCAAAGTAAAGTGGGGCAGCGTGCTAGTGATAGATACATCAAAAATGTAAAAGATAATGCAGGGTCAGCCCATGCCGGTAAAATTAAAAGGGAAGCACTTGGTAAGGAGAAGTGAATGTGTTGTATCATCCACTGCTGTACAGGAGAAAGAAGCAAGAATCAGAGCCTCCTCCCACTTATTTGGGTATTAATTAGGAAGCTCATGAAGGCATACCAGTATAAAAGTACAAGGAGACACAGCCCTTGGGTGCCTGGTTCAGCAGTTCCTCACCAGTACAGCCCAACAGGAGAACTAACAGCAAGTTCTAGTCAACAGAAAAGGAGTTGCTAACATGCACAGCACCACTATCTTCTACATACTGTTCCAGCAGAACAGCCTAGGCTCCAGTCCATAACGCAAGGCCATTTACAGCAGCAGCTAATGTCCTAGCTCCCTGGCATAAGGCATTTTTTCTGGAGTAATGGCAGGTATTCAGATACTCTGGTGATAGGGGGCTTATAAGAGACCCAGAAGCAAAGAAAGTATAGCTGACTTTACCCTTGGTCTTGACCATCTCCTGGAAAGCCAAGCCCTCTTCTCTGCCCATTGTGCAGATGCTATGCCGTGCACTGCTGAAGTGCTTGGCTCTCCTCAGGGCACTCTGCATGGTTCCTGACTCCCATTAAATCCTTCTCTGTCATGTTCACAGCAAGCAACACTTAAGGCAAATCAGGTTCCTTTAGTCAATGGAAATACTCAAAATGTAACCCTCTTAGACTGCGAGGGAAAATGCCGCAAATTACAACCTGAAGACATGCAAGATTGTGACTGCAGGGAAACCAGCCTTCTGTTCCCCGTCTTTCAGATAAATAGAGGCTCACATGAAATACAGGTTTTAACTGAGACTCAGACCAGTACCAGCTTTACAGCAGTGAATTACTGGGATGGAGGGGCAGATGTGAGCAAACACTGTAGTACTGCACATATGGTTACTTGACGTTAAGGTTGTTTAGCCTCTGTCCTTAAGATCTTATTACTAGTGTAACCCGGGCGGTACTCCAAGAGGTGCTCCCTCTCCAACTGAAGGGATCAAAGCAGGTGCACAAGTACTGTGGGAGGTGTAGGGACTCTCCTCCCCCTATAGAGCGGAGCCAGACCACCAATGGGGACTTAACCATATACTTTTTAATACTGGGAACATAACAGGCATAAATCAGAGGGTATAGGGGACACTACAATGCCCCAAGGGGGCAGGATTCAACAAAGGTTAGACACTTACAATCATTGACAAAAAACAGGGTTAACAAAACATAAAACACAAACAGCAGAACAAACAATCTGGGTTGGTGAAATATAAAAAGGCACAAAATACAAAATGTCAAATGACAAGGAAATATAGGGACTTGGTACCTGGGAGGGGGAGAAAGGGGGGAAAAACACAATGGCCCTTTCCACTGCAAGAAGATCTGCTTCTTGTTATCTCACTCACCCCAAGTCACCTCAGCAGGAACTTGAACCCAGACCTCCCACATGGTAGGCAGGAACACTGCCACACAGCCACCACTGGTGGCTCTGCTCCAACCTGCTGGGGGTCTTGACCTTCCCGGAGCCCGGGCCTCATGTCAAGCTGCCCAGCCTCTGA
>NW_017728911.1:20093105-20122858 GCF_001723895.1 Crocodylus porosus
CTCTCTCTCTCTCTCTGACCATAGTGTTGTTATAAGCAGGATCCTGGTTTTCCCCGTTTAAAAACAAAAATCCTCCAATTTAAAAACAAACAAAAAAACCCCAAAGTCCCTGATTAAATCCCCCAAAATCTGTGTTTTTCCATGATTAAAATGAAATACCACTTATATATATATATGAGGCATCAGTTGAATACAATATATTATTGATATATCTATAATTTTAAAGCAGTTCAGAAGCCTAAAAGTGCCTCAATCACTGTAATAAAGTAAATTGTAAATACATACACATTTTGGCTTGTGATTTGGGCTTTATTTTATTTTATTTTATTTTTTTACCATGGAACATCAGAGCTCCCCCTGCCCACTTTGCTCACCAGGATGAGAGTCCAGTTGCAGCTGTTCCTCCCCCCATTTTGTGCTGCTGATATGCTGGTGCCCTGCTCGTGCCATTGCCCCTCAGTCCTAAGCCACAGCCCCCCAGCCCTGCTGGTGCTCCTCACTCCCCACCCACAGCCCCCTCCCTGCCTTTCCAGAGGGGCTCCCAGAAGCCAGGGCTTCAAGACCAGGGACCCGGGTGCACAGCCACCTGCCCCAACAGCAGTGCCTGAGTCCCAACTGCTTCCCATTGGAGGCAGTGGCTGTTGCGGCCTGAATGGGGAGCACAGCATGGAGCCTGGCTCTCCCTCTCCCATGAACAGCACAGCTGGTGTGGAGCCTGTGGCCGAGGGGTGGATGCAGGCCTCCCGCTAAGGGCTCAGGCTCCCTGCCCTGCTGCCTTCCCCCAGGGGGCCTCCATGGCCCAGCAGGTGATACCCAGCACAGCAAGGTAGCGAAACTCAGTGCCACCACCATGAGCCCCACACTGCCATGGTGAGGCACCCCCTGCCCACCTGGCTCCAAGCTTCCCTGCCCTGTTCTGTCCTGCTACGCTGGGTCCTGCCTGCTGGGCCACAGAGGCCAAGGGGAACAAACGGGGAGCCCAAGGCCACAGCGGACAGCCCACATCTGGGAGACACGTGTCCCCCATGCCCCCCCCCAGGAGTGTATGCGCGGTAGCAGAGAGCTAGCCTTTCCCCCATCCCCAAGACAAGCTGCCCACGACTTCTTCCCAGTCCTGTCCAAGCCCTACTCTGAAGAGGAGAAGAAAATCCACGTGTAGCTGCAGTTCAGGCCAGAAGTGGCAAAGGAGGTAAATGATCCCCTGTAACGGCTTTTTACACATTCAGGCCTGGTATAGGGGAAGGAAAGCCAGTCCTGCAAGATGCTGGGTGTCTGCTCTCTGGATCATTAGCCCAGTGTCTTGACACAGTGGCAAAAATCAAACAGGAGACAGCAACACGCCAGATTCCCTTGAGAGGAAGAAACACGTTTGTTTGTGTTACTTGCAATGTATTCAGTATTAACATCATTATTAATAATAGAATTTAAACTTCAACTGATTTTTCCCCCCAGTTAGAGAAAATAGCTTATTCTTCCTTTCAGTTTAGTCCTTTCTCTGAGCAGACTGCAGTTTTCCTCAATTCCTTCACTATTCAGAAGCGATCAATGGATGTTTTCCATGAATAAATTTCAGCCTCAGAAAGCCTTCTATGAGTATTTCAGCTGATTGGTTGCTAGAGGCGCACGGGAAGATGGGCGAGCACTCATTAAAATGCATGCAAGACATTCTGAGCACATTCCTACAAACAAACAAAAGCCGCTTGCAGGAATGTTCATGGAAGACCAAAGAATTGTGAACATCCCTGGAGCAATATTCACCCAGCTCCCAGCCCAAACAGATTCCTGGGGCCACAGGTGGTGGAAGGAGACAAAAAGGGGTGGGGCTTGTGCAGAAATCTGAATTTCTTGGGTTGTGTTGTCCATAGGAATGCCATTGTTGTCAACAGTAAAAGGATACATTGAAAACCAGCACAGCATAGTCCAGCTTCAGGGCCACCAGGTCTGCATTATCAGTGCTGGGACAGCAGCAGACATAGCTAGTCTCCCTGGAAAACAGGGTATTTAATATATCTAAACAATATTGTTCCCTATATCAGCAGTGGACAAGCACTCAAAGAAAAAAAAAAAAAGGCTCAGTGGTTATTCCTAGAGGTGAAGGCACCAAAGACGAATGTTATGGTCCATCTCAGTGGAAGCAGGTTTCACCCCCAGAAGACAGCTGGCCACAGACAGAGGCTGCCTGCAGCGTTCTTCTGGGCTAGGCTTGCTGCTTGGTTCCAGAAGATACTTAGGTGTGTGCAAAATGCATCTCATAATGCCAACCGCCCGTTTCCTTGGTTAGAACTTGCATGCACCCTGCTTACTGAATAGCTGAAGGCTCAGTCTCATTTATTGTGCAATACAGAGACATGGCTACAGTTTAAGAATGGAGATAAAATTCTTCATTATCATGGATTATCAGGTTGTCACAGGGGAAGCTGGCAGACAGGAGTGACTCTGATGGGTTTTGCATTTCAATGAGCAGTCTGCACAGGGAGATTTAAAAAAAAAAACTCAGCTGTGCATCAGTTCTGAGCAGAAGCAGATCTTTGCTGAAGCATTTCTCCAAGATGCCCCACAGCAGTACAAGAAGTGTGACTGAAGCCAGGACAGGGTCAGTGCTGTGAAGCACAGACATTTAAGAGAGATTTTTCCTGGCAGGGTCACTGCATTGCAAGCCGGGGAGTCAGAAGCAAAGCATTTGGGAAGTAGTACCAAGGCTCTTGCTATTTATGCTACTTTGTGATTGCCTTCACTGACTGGAGTGTTTAGTGCTTTGTATCAAAATGCAGTCACAGGGAGCCTAGACACCTCAATGTTGTCATTGGGAGACTGATCTGAAGGAACCCACCCCACTCCCTTATGAAAATTGCCATAGATCTTAAGGCAGTGGGTCTCAGCCTTTTTAGACTCAAGGAACCCCTCCATTGGACTGGAGACACCTGTCTATTACTTTGAAACTGGAGTTTACCCAATCTAATGGTTGTGAGGAATGCCTGGGATGATTGTCTAGGAAGACTACATTTTCCTCAAATCTATTCTCTGTATAAAGTCTATTGCTCCCTAGACAGTTAGTACATAATCCCAGATCCTGGATCAGAAATCACCTAATGCGAACCCCTGCAGCCTGCTGTCATTATGGCCAGGGGGTACGACCGTCCACATCAACCAATCCCAGTGCATGTCTGAGGCCTTGGTCAGATCCTCTGGAGGTTCCACGAAGCAGAAGAGGCAAGAGAGGGAAAGGCAACCGTAAAAAGGCAGCAACTGAGAAAACTCTAGGTGACAATGGCTCTTTCACCCCACCAGCTTGATTCACGCCATGCGTCTAATGCAGATCATCTTGCTAGAGTGCAAGACCTCCTCCTCCAGCTAATCCATTGTCCAGTCAGAAAAGACCCTTGGACTGGGAGTCGAAGCAAAAAGGCCTGATCACCTTGTTGGGGGGGGGGGAGGAATAACAGAATGGGTTATTTTCCTTTTCCCTTGGCCCCCTCCACTTATCTACAGGCTTCCAGCTCTTCCTTGATACTGTCAGTTTTACTGTAAACCTGGGATCCAGAGAAGCAATAAAGAAATACAGATGTATTCTTGATTGTGATTTTTGAGAGAGGGTAACATAGCTTAAACTAGGCCTTAGGAACACTCCCAGTTTGCTCTACAGAACCTGCAGCTTGCTCTAAGACAGTAGCACCTGATGATGTGAACTTGGGTTCATGAATGCTTGTGCTCAAGTAGTCTAAAACAGTACGTCTACCCTACCTTCCGACTGACTTGACTAACACAGTTAACTACCTCTCTTTGCTCTTTAAGACCAACAATTTACTTCTCTTGCACTCTGCTCCCTCACCCATAGCTGTGCCATCCTTGGGGTAGTGGCAAGATGCTCCCATCCAGGACTGCCAGCTGCAGCCAGGCAAAGACATGAGTAGTATCCCCAGCACCACCAGATTTTTAAGTAATAAAACTTGTTGCTTGCTTTCTGGCTTTTAAGCCTTTATGTCATGCTGGTTTCACAGTTCCAACAGTCTTTCTGCCACTGCAAATAAAAAATCTTCCTTTTTTCAATGGAAACCCGAGTCTCCTGCAGCATTAGGAACCAGAACCTGCAGCAAACTACTATGCCTTTTTAGATGTAGGAGAAAATGCTCAAGAGGACGCAAGTCACTTCATTACTCTGTGCCTCAGTTTCTCCATACGTGAAGCTAAAAGAGGAGGCGATGCCAGCTCTGTAAAGCCTTATTGGCCCCTGTAGGTCATAGCAGGATCAAGCCAACAGCAGAACCGATTCTATTTGTTTGTAATACTCGCAATCCTCCTTTCTTTAAAATATGCTAAAAAAATGTCAGTTACTGTATTGACAGTCACCCTGCCAAGCAATGGCTGCTGTTTATGCTTTGCTCTCTCAAATCTGGGCTTGCACAGCTCCATCTGCAGGGAGCAGCTGCTCGGTGTGTAACGAACAGAACTGACGCAGACACGGCTCATCTCCTCATGCAACCGGCAGCCCGGGTCTCGATGGAGGAACGTGTAAACACAAGCTGCTGCTCCAGGGTGCTGGTTGACTAGGGCTTGGCTACCTCCTGCTTCCAGTATTTTAGAAACAGGCAGATTGTTGTGCTCTAAACAAGCAGCAATCTGTTCTGGTGCAGAGCTGCTCCAGCATCTGGCATTTGCTGGGGGCCTTTCAGCAGAAGATCTTGAGTCCTCCCTGCGCTTCTTGAGGATAGACATCTTTCTCCCCTATCCTCAGATGAGGGAACAAATCAGGATTTATCCACACTGTGAACAGCAAGCAAAAAAGGGATGGCCCAAGGTCCCAATGCAAGTGGAGGCAGAACCAGGAATCCCAGTTCCCAATCCCCTGTTCTAACCACTGAAAACGTTTTCTCCCATACTATGCCGGCAATTTTGAAACATACAAAATTAGCTGCTTTAACCAGTGGATGAAAAGCTCTTTTGCTGGAGCTTTGTCACAAGGGATTGCAGACGGGCACAGCCTCTTCCCACTCACCCAATATCCCCTTGTAGCATAGCCTAGCATGATTCTCCATTTTCCTCCAAAGGCTTCCTGGGGCTGCAGGGACGGTGGGGGCAGGGAAGGAGGGAGTATCATAGAAAATTAGGGTTGGAAGGGACATTAGGAGGTCCTCTAGTCCAATCCCGTGCTCAAAGCAGGACCATCCCCAACTAGACCATCCCAGCCAGGACTTTGTTGAGCCAGTCCTTAAAAGCCTCCAAGGCTAGAGATACCACAACCTCTCCAGATAACCCATTCCATTGCTTCACCACACTCCTAGACAAAAAGTTTTTCCTAATATCTAACCTAAATTTCCCTTGCTGCAACTTGAGACCATTGCACCTTGTTCTGTTCATCCGCCACTACTGAAAACATTCTAGCTCCATCTTTCCCCCCACCTTCTTTTTAAGGAATTTAAAAGCCTGCTGAGGCTGGAGCTGTGGAGCTATACTAGAAACTTGGCTGGGCTTGGGTCACATGAGTACCACACAAGCAAAGCATAAGACCCTGGACTGGCATGAAACCTCCAGATGTGCACTAGGGGTGCTCATATGATGAGGGGCTGTTGTTATCAACAGCTGTATATGCAGCCAATTTACACAATTGTACCTTTCCAAGATAAAGAATAGGTTGAGAGATGCCACACTGTTCATCTTATTGAGCCTCTGAGCCTGGATTCTCTGAACATGGTACTGGTACTTTTTTTTTTTTTTTTAAACAAGTGTTCAGCATGCAAACACCAGCATTGCAGAGCAAAATGGCAGCTCTCTCTCAATCCTTCTGTTATCAGATTACTGAAAACATGGTTAGACAAAGGCACTTTGAAGTGTCTTCATAGGGGATTATAGGAAGAAAAACCTCCATTCACAGCCAGGGGAGGATAGTTGAGAAAAGGAAGTCTGCATGAGAGGAAACATCTGTGAATGGCTGGAAGTGGGGGTCTGGGCAAAGATGCGTTTATGATTTTACACTTGATGGAGCAATGAGGTATGAGCAGGAAGACGGGTAAATTAGGGAGGGGAAGTAAGCATTGACGTAACCTTGATAGTTCGGTTGCATTACTGAAAAACACAGCACCATCAGTTCAGGATGGGTCTGTCCCTAAAACCAGAAACATGTTTCTTCTCTGAGCTTACGCCCCTGGTTATCTTAACTTGAAAGTCTTTTTGCTGCTTGGTCCAAACTTACTCACAAAAATGATCTTTTGTTAGGGAGTATGAAGTCTTCTCATCGATTCACAAAAAGATAAACTGCATCCAAAAGGAAGTTGCACGAGTAAGTCACACTGGGACCTGCCAAGAGTCGATTATAGTGCTACAGCCACATTGTCAATGGCTGCAAGTTGATTCTCGTCCCTGCTACAGCCCCTTGCCGTTGCACTGGTGCCTTATGGGAACTGCTAAGAAGCTGGCATGATCTGACGTAGAATTTTTCCACTGCAGATGCGGTAGATGACAGCTACCAACATTCCCTAATGTGACCCTCCTTTCAAAACCCCATATTTAGAGATTCAGCAAGGGCATTACAGGGATTAGGAACAAAACACAGCCCATAGGCAACTGCAGAAAGGCAGGATTCCTGCAGGGTACCCAGACCATGACAACTCCCAGCAACAGCCCAGCATCAGGACACTGCAAAGATATATAGATATATTAACAGCATCTTTGCCCTTTCCTCCTTCTGCGCTATCCCTCAGGGCTCCAAGTCTCAGGAGACTGGCAGAGAATCTGCCCCAATAAATCATTTTTTCTGAAGGTACAAAAGCATCCTTGAACCATAGCAAAGTCAACAGGTGCTGTAAGGGCACTGCAGCTGTTTTACACTCCTTGATCAGCATTGGCTATTCAGAGAATATACTTTGTAAATGGTGTAACCCACTGGGTAAGATGCACTCAATCCTCAGGAGGATGCTACTTTGCTGTAGTCATCAACCAGAAGACAGAGCCAGATTTCCAAAGGTATTTAGGTGCCTAGAAATACAGGGTAAGTCTACTGGGATTTACAGAAGTGCCTAAACAGGTGAGGTATCTCACACATGGAAATGAATGGGTGATAGATTTAGTGTCTATCTACATCTTTAGGGACCTAAATACCTTTGAAAGTCTGCCCGCCTTCTCCCACACCACCAAATACTTCAGGTCAAACTTTTCAGCTCCAGAGAGTCTACCCTTGCTGGCAACCAAAAGGACAGTCATTGCCGTGACATACATCACTGCTTAACATGAGCTGCTTATTTTTGATTGGAAGAAAAACCAAAATGATGTGGTTAATTGCACCAAACAAAACCTAGTGATGTTCAAGGGTATAAATATTCCTTCTAAAAACCACCAGGGATTTAGTCCATGTGAGTTATGCTTTGCAAGGTATTGACACAGAACCTAGAGCTGCTAATCAGACTGTACTTGAAACAGATAATAAAATTAAATGCTAAAGTTACAAGACTGTTTAAAGATCTGACACCTACAATGTGATTAATATGGAACAAGCTGAGGAGTGTTTTTTGACTTGAAGGTAAAGACTCTCATCCAATGTATGAATAACAAGTTGCTGGCAAAGTTATGAACTGCAGCCTTCATCAAACTTCATATGATATGGATTATACAGCTGACACACGAACTGCCCACAAGCACCTGGGCCACATTGTTCTGTTGTGGTATGAAGTGCAGACCAGAGCCTTAAATGACCCTGATGCTGTACTTGGGGTAACCCCAAAGGGCTCCTGTTGACTTCCAAAATTTGGGCTCCAAAGTCCACTGAGGTTTTTTCTTTTTTCCTTGTAGTTTATTTCCTATTTAGCATTTTATCAGATGAAACATACTTGCATTAGAGCACCATGAAACACCTGCCACACCAAACTGGTACATGCAACATGTTACAAGCATTTTTTAACCTCTTCTAGCAATAAAGCACGCTTGTTTCTTTGAAGTGTTACCAGTTAAAGACCCAATTTTGCTGTCATGTACATGCCAACTCCTCATTGCCTTGAATGGGAGCCAGGCACGAACTCATGCCAAAGCAAGACTTGGACCTGGATCCCCATTAAAATCCTCTGTATCACTATTTTTTGTTTTTGTCAAATTATGGTGTTTTAAATTTAGATGAACGAGCATCATGTTACGGGATACTGTCCGATCTAGATAAACTGCAGCCAAGCCAACCCTGAATTCAACGACTCAGAGACCACAAACATTCTTAGTCATGTCTCCCGTGTGAGGGAAAAAGTGGCATTACTTCACCTCAGTCCAAAGTTCACCTAAAAAACACAACACCCCAAAGAAGCACTAGACAAGTTCGCAAATTCAGATTAAGCAAACTGAGTCTTATGACATGCTCGAACTGGAACACAATATTCCATTCTTGGAAGTGGCTGGTGTGTTGTAACTGATCAATTAAAAAAAAAAAAAAAAAAAGCCATGTATTAGCATCAGAATCATTGGGAGCTATTAAAATTGTTTAGCACATCCATCAGAAACCAGCATGTTTAGGGACATATATGAGATTTGGTTATAAAAAATGGTGGTAGACCAAAACCTGGTAGGTGGGAAGTTCAGAATTTTTTAAATGTATTTTTTAACAACAAAATACCTTAGTTTGACCAATTTCCTGGTACAGGATGTGCTTTTTTAGCAAACGTAAAACTTCATTTTTGTTACTTTCAAAACCAAGTAACTGACATAGAAATTGGATCATTGGAAGTGTTTTTGAGGTCAATTATGTATTTTGGAGGAATTCTGTTACTGTCTAGTAAACAAAAATGACCTGTTTCCTGCCCGCAAGGTTAAATCATTACAGGAAATGTTAGAATGGTCCCTTTAAATGAATGCACTTGGAATTATTTTCCACTGTCACATAGATCAACAGCAAACTAACAGATTCAAAGGTATGGCCAGAAAATAAAACTAGAGAGACTAGATTCCAGTCTTGAGAACTGAAGCTAGGGATGCAGACATTGCAAACTTTGCAGCAACTGTAAGGATGTAAATAGTGCTGCTGAACTCTGTGGCATTGCTCAGTGTTTAAAATTAAACATAGGCATAAAACTGCACCTCGCTGAGAACTCAAGGTGTAGACTTCTTCCTACAGTGACAGCCCTTGAACATCGCATCACAACATACCCAGTTTAGGATGCTGAGGATGCTACTGTTATTCCCTTTTGCGCTCAGGAGTCACTCTGCAAAGCTGCGATGGATACAGAAAGGACAGAAGACAGGGCTGTTGTTCCCAGCAAGAAGAGTCAGACCAAACCTTCCCTCTGGATGTGTGTCACTTTGTTGTAGCTTTTATTTCTCCTTGGCAAAGGCACATGTGGAAAGTAAACAACCTTTGCTGTTTTAAATCCCCCAGGCACTTAAGATTTTCAAAGAGGAAAAAGGTAGATGATTTCATATACCAGTATTTTGCTTTTTGGAAAATATTCAAGATGGTCATAAAGGCAATCAAGTTTGGTACCGTGTTTAAAGAAAAGTATCCTAAACTTGTACTGAAGGTATGGATAATAGGAAGGCTGTACAGGAAATATTTTTACCTCAACAGAAAGCTATTGTTACTTTCTAAAGAAGCCAAAGTGGACAAACTCACTGCAACCAAGAGGGAGGTGTCTCCAGTTCTCCTGACAGAGTCCCATAACCTTCCCAGTTTTCCTCAGAAACCTCCAGCTGCTGTTTTGAGACAACAGAAGGCATAAGCTTAAGCTTCTAGCCCTCATGGTCGTGTAGAAAAGTCTGAAAAGCCTTAAAAGCTTTTATTAGTTATAAAAAAAACCCTCAGGATTTTAGAAAGTTTGTAGTTGGCAATATGTTATTTCCCCTTTTCAGACTGAGGAAAGCACAATACAGGTTTCCCTCGCTTTATGCTGTACATGCATGCACTCAAATTCACATAAAGGGAACCCACTTTACAATGTAACAAATAGGGATATATTGCAAGACCTCAACTGTACTGACCCCCAGACCCATTTCAACCCTTTTACAAGACAATTTTGGTACTCACCAACAGCAGACAGTACACACAAGCACAAGGCACTATCGTAATGGGGATGGCAACTACACAAACGTGTCACAGACAATGAGCAAGGAGCACAGATCCACACAGGAGACCATATTTGGCGCACACTACTTGCACAATTCACCGCACAAAGGAGCTGACTTCAGGTTTCCATCACACCGATTGCATAAGAATGAATTTACCTCACTTGCAACGAATTTTTGGTATAAAGAGGGTCATCACATAAGAGAGAATTCACACATACAGAACCTGCAGAAAGTGAGGGAAACCTGTATATAAACAAGCAGTACAGGCAGTGGGGAAGCTTAGTGATACCCTGGGTTAATACTCTAGGGCATGACTCTCACAGGACCAGACATTGCAAACTCTTGCTTCCACTCTCACAGTATTCCTATTCACAAGTGTTCCTGTTAACTTCACTGCCAACCACATGAGCCATGTTTAGGCCCCTGGTTAAAAGAAGAATTCATCTTAGTTTATCCCTTACTTCTGCAAGTCAGCCTTCAGGTATGATAAAGGACTGCTTGGGTACATCTACACCAGCTCCCTCGCTGCTGCTGGAGAGGTGCACTCCTCTGCTCCCAGGTGTGCCCTGCCCACCATTCAGATGCACCAACCCCCAAAATGGGGAGCAAGGTTGCTCGAGGAACATCCTCTGCAGGTGTTCTCCAGTACACCGGAGACTGGTTATAGACAGACATCCCTAAAATGGCTTGACTTCCACATATCCAGTTTGAGTGCCTGCAAACAGGACCATGGGGTGCCTGGGAGCACCAGCAGGAATGTGGTAAAAACATGTCTTTGGTGCAAGTGACAACTGCTAAAATAGGGACTGTGCTCTTTAACCAGCCAATATCCCATCTGAAACCTGGGCTGCAGAGACGGACATAATAATGTATTCTTCTGTACAACCCATGACTCTTCTACAATGGAAGAATTGCATCAGCGAGTCTGTTTTAAGGCCCTCTGCGTCTGGTGCTCGAGTATTGCTCATTGTGGTAGAGAACACCACGAGCCCACAGCTCAGACTTCTCAACTCCTTAGGATGCTACCTGGAAAAAAATGCAGTAGTCCATTGCTCTCCTTTAGCTACAGCCACATTCTGTTTCCTTCTGGACTGGTTACAAGCAAGTTCTATGCTTCAGAAAAAAACAAGACCCTTGCAGTCACCTCAAAGGCAGCAGGCCTAATCTTCAGCCCTGCTAAGTAACTTTGTGCTGCTCATAGCACAAAAAGGGCTCCAAGCCGATGCTTATGGGACAGTTAAGGATTCATCCAATTCAGCAAAATTCTGAGCTGCAGTGAAGCCAGGGCCGCCAGGACTAGCTGGCAGCAGGAAGGTGTGGAATCAGGGTGTGATCTACTGACCTGCCAGTGGCAGAACGGTCCATGCAGAACTATCCTGTGGAAACTGGAACTTGCGCCACACATTTGGTTTGTCCTCAGGCCAGGGAGCAAGGAACCATTATGACAGGTTACTGCATTATGCATTACATTATGATCAGATGGTATCATGGTATCTGATGGTCAAGGGACCATCATACTTGGTGATGGCCCACGCTGTGCTCAAAGATACACAACTGAGACCACTCAATGGAAGCCACAGCAAAGACAGACTGAACCCCTCCCCCACCCTACCCTGTTGACCAAAAAAGATTGTTAACACCTTTGCATATATGCACCCCAGCAATTTGTACACTGGGTGTCAAAACCATTGTCTAAGACCGTCTTACCACCTTACAACTCTAAGACCCCGCTGTAGCTGCAACAATACCTTTTTGTCTATCATAGCATGGCAGTGTTGTTAAAGTGATGTTGTAGCCAAAATAGCATGACACTGGAACTACTTAATCCCCCTGCCCCATAGTAACATAGGCTGTTTGACTAACTGCATATCTTAGATCAGTAGTCAACCTTTTCCCTTGGTGGGCCAGATGGGAAGGGGCAGAGGCAGGCACAACAGGTTCCCACCTGGTTGGGTGGAGAGGTCTGGGGGAAAAGGGTGGGGAGGGGGCATGGCTGAACCCCAGTCCAGCTCCATGGGGGCCAGAGGGATGTGACCTGGCCTGGATCCAACTGTGCTGGGGGAGGGTGGCTACCACTCGCCTGCTACCACAGCACCCAACCCATGGAGAGCTTCACAGGCCACATTTGGTCTATGGGCTGGAGGTTAAGCATCCCTGTCTTAGACTGCATCAACATACACCAACTACGGATCAATGTAGTTACCATATTTAAGGCCCCATATTCTCTTCCAATGCTACAAAGCCATGCAAACAGCCATATTTTTAAGGGTTTCCAATAAAGTTTAGTGCTTAGGTCACAGAACCCAGGCGACTCAACTCCCAGTTCTAGTCCAGGCTCTGCTACAGATGTCTTGCATGCCTTACAGCAAATCATGTCAACCTGTTGCACCTAATCTGCAAGGGTGTGGACATCACAAGACACTACTTAGCAAAGTATTCTGAGATCAGATGAACAGCACAACTGCACTTTATTTTTAACTCTTTTTTTTTTTTCTAAGCAACACAGACCAGGATTCACTTCAGGTAGAAGAGGCAGATGTTACATTTATCCTCATCTATCATAGCATTATTGCTAAGCATCCTCACAAATGTTATATGATCTATCCATAACTCACCAGTTATGATAGAAGGATAAGTCCTGTCCTGCCACTTCAAGTAGGTGCTATTACTGCTGTGTGTCTAGGATAATGGCAAAATAAATTAAAACCTATAAGATTCTGCTGACAGACACTTAAAAGTTTAGCTCTCAGATTGTCCTTAGGCCTGTAGATCAGCAAAGAAAAACAAACACTAGCAATATGCTCTTAATTCACATCTTGGGAGGTGGACTGACTCTATATACCAACACATCTTAGGGGAGAGATATTATAAGGCTATAAAAGAACATATTATAGAAGAACATGTCATTTCCTTCTCATTCCTAGCTTTCAGGCTAAGCACATCTTATGAAAGAATGCATCTAGAAACATGGAATACTGCATGCTGGCCAGGCCCAGTTGGTAAAATGCTAGCAGCTATATCGAGACCCACAGGGATTTATAAGCCTCTACTATTTCTGAAAATTACAGAGAATGTACCCTTCTTTACCATAATAAACGCCAGTAAATGTGTTTCCTTTTCATTAAAAAAAATCCCAGAGATGACCAAAAGCCTCATTGGTTTGAAGTTGCTCAGTTCTGTCCTTGCAGTGACTCAGTGTTTGGGAAATGGTGACTGTGGCTATTCTGGACCTCAGCTGGGCACCATGTAGCATATGTTCAGAGCAAGAGTGGTTTAGGACACTGGATAGCAGTGTTGCCAAAAGACAGGACATGCTTAGAGTCAGCAGTTTTGCCTTTGTGAACCATCTGGCCCTTTCCAATTTATTCCAGAGAATGGGGGTTGTAATGGTCAGAACTGATGGCAAATGTTTCAACCAACCAGTTTTTCCACTGAAAGCTGCAATAGTTTCAAAATAGAAACATTTTAAAGGAATATAAAGATTTGACAATTCTTTTTTAAACAACTTGTGGTCACTTCCCTGTTTTCTCTATCAAAATACCACATTTGACAAGGTAACAAGACCTGACTATCATTTTGATTAATATCATTTTAACTTCTATATTTTATACACTATATATTTTGTTTTGATAATGCCAAAACATAACAACTCCTGATGGTTCCACGTTTATTTTCTTGCCCATGCAGTTTTAAGGTCACAAGAACTTTTAAAATCGTCTTCCAAGTCTGAACAAGAACAAGTTTTAAGATGCTGAAATTTCTCAAGTAATGAAAATCCCGATTTATGAACTACAGTTGGTAGAATTAATTCTAAATCAGATTGAAAATTGAAATATCAGAACTTTCCACGGGATAGTACCATATTTTTTCATATAGAGCACACCCTCGCATACAGTATACACCTTATTTTGGAAGGGCAGCCTGAACAGCAGGGGACAGGGAAGGAGTGGAGATTGTCCTTCCTGGTAACAAAGTAGCAGCAGCTAGGGAGTCAAACATGCTCCCAAGATAACTCCACACACCAGATAGGGCCTAGAGACTGATGCAGCACTCCAGGTTTGGGGCCATACACCAAGTCTGATCCTACACAATGGCTCCAGCATGACAGGTCCAGGGCCATGTGCTGGGGTGGGCCTGGTGCACCAAGTCGAGGATTGCATGCCAACTCTGGAGCTTTGTACTAGCCATGTGTTAATTCAGCCTGGTGAACCAGTCCAGAGCCACATATTGGGTCCAGGTCCATGGATAAACCCCATGCGCTGGTCCAATCTAGCATGTGAAGCCATGCCATTCAGCCAGGAAAGGGAAGGAGACTCCCAGCGGGTCCAGAAATGTGGGAGGGGCAGCACTGTTAATTGTCATAGCTTCCAGAGCTGTGATTATTGCTGCCACTGCCCCCTGCTCCCAATTTCCAGATCTGTGGGGAGCCATTTCTCTTGCATGTAAGACCCCACTTTTTGTCAGCCTGTTTTGGGGGGGAAGTATGGGTTGTGTAAGAGAAAATACAGTAAGTTCCAAAAACATACTGATATGGAACCATCAAAAACATTTCAGGTGACTGACAAGACCTCTGTGGTATGGATATGCTGTGGTATGGATTTTTTTGGTGTAGCATTCTTTAAAGTTTCTTCAAAGCTATAACTACCAGAGTCCTTCAGTCCCTTCTGGATACTACAAAGTCTGCAGGATGCTTTTGCTGATATTTGAGTCTTCTAAGCTAAGCACTGTAGACTTAGTAAACACGACAGGGACCTTACAGGATCCCAACAAGCTTAAAGTTCTGTATCAGAAAAATCTAAAACTAACCAGGCAAACTGCTTAATGGTAGTCAACCCCACTTTTCCAAAGACCAGATAAATGTATATGGACTGAACAGGCTAAGCAAGTCCTGACAGATGATGACCACTCTCCTCCCTTCTACACCCCATACCCCCAAAAAAGAAAAAAGTTTAAAATACTGTTTCCAGAGCCTGTATCTTCCAAATGCTCCACTTGCTTGATTTCAGAAAGTGTGGGGGTTCTGTGTCTGGTTTGTTTTTTTGTTTTTTTTTAATTTAAAAAAGAAAGTCTCCCAAGGAAATTTTGCCCATCTCACATATCACATGAAAAAGGGTTTCATCTGAGAAAGACAGGGAACAGATAGAGAAAGGATTGGATTTATAATGCAAAGCTATTTTGGAATCAAAATTAAACTTGATCAAATGATAGGATTAAGATACTTGAACTATCAAATGGTTTTGACAGTGTACATTTTCCTAGAAGTCCTTAGTAAATGACTTCAAGATAATTTATAAATTCCTGCTCTGTGGAGGTGCAGCTCCTTTCCTCCAGTTTGGTTTGACACTTTTTTCTAGTGTACAGCCTTCCTTGCTGGGTGAATTTTTTTTTTTTTTTACCCATAAGTAAGTAACATCTGGGGAGTATAATTTTAATGCAAAAAATACCCACTATATATCTACAATTTACCTGTTGAGGCATGAGACAACAATGCCACAGATTTTTGATGTTTATGCTTAAGTTGAAAGTAAATGGTTTCAAGACTGCTGCTTACTTCTTTTATGAAGATTCTATACCTTCATTTTGCACATTATGCCTCGTAAGAGGGGCTGATGAAAAACCACTTACAGAACTCATACTTTCAATACTTTGGAAATGTTAATTCTCCCAGAATCCTAGTGATATCAGAAGCTTTAAAAGCCATCTTACTATTTATGATCTGGATGCAGCCCCTCAATGAACTGGGCAGATGGCTCGAGTGCATATATGTAGATGACATGGCTCCATCTATCCTTAGATGGCCCAGTGCTTGAGTGAGATCAGCTTGTGGATGAAGAACAGCACACTGAAACTGAACCTCCCAGTAAGATAGGAGGCTGATAGTTAGAGAAAAACTTTCTGAGAAGCACATGGTCTCCTTTGATTCATGATATACCAACTATGGGTGCAAAGTTGGCCTATCATTTCAGAGTATTTGGACAGTACCTAAACTGCCAGCCTATCAAGCCGGGTTGCAGTGCTCTCAGAAATGTTGCTCCATGCAGGCTTACCTCCTGAACGTCATCAATGTAGCCATGTTCACATGATGCTGTAACGTTAGTTACTGAAGAGGCCATTATAAAAATCCTGGTATTTTAAACCACAAAAATCCTAAACTGAGGTACAGACTGCAACAAAAAAACAAAACAAAAAACAGAATTTCAGCTTTTTGTAAAACCTACAAATCTTCAGGCTGAAGCTTCTGGCACATCAGATTTGTTTTCAGACTTCAGGTTTAACATACTGCTTCCTGAAAGTCCCCTTGGGTCCCTCACCTTACACTTTCCCCCAGCTGCATTCTTATTATTTTTTCCTCTCAGTAACTGAGATGTATTTATAACTTAACTGTGATCCTAACAAACATATTTCTTTATTGAACTTAATGACATATGTATGCCCTTCCCTGAAAATGTTCGGTTTGTGGTAAATCCTCTTAGCCCAGCTGATTGTTTTGAGGGATTCAGCTAATTACAAGCCTTCAACTCTTTTAGGTGCTTTCATATTATAACCATTATGTTACATCACGCATTTGAGTGAACATCATAACTCCCCTGTGTCATAGAGGATTATGTTTCAGGGCCAGAAGGGGCTACAGTTCATATTAAACAGGCCATAGGTCTTGCATCTATTAATTCTTGCTCAGTGAAGGTTCAAACTCAGGTGTATCCAGCCACGTACAAACTTCTCACTGACTAACTAAATTGCCAGGCTGATCTGCAAGCTGGCAGATTTAGTGACCTAGAAGGAAGCGTGCTCTGACTGGCATTTTAGGCCATCCTCCAAGGCTCCCAAATTCTAGGGCTCTAAGCTGTTACGGGAGGTTGGGTTCTCTCTCACTTGGCATCTGCCTGCCCTGCCTTGCCCAGTCCCCTCTCCTGTCAATCCATAATTTTATGACGGTGCCTAATCCTGGCATTCATCCGGGTTTACAATGAAAGGCACTTGTGACAGCTGGAAGGGGACAATGTCGTCACACACCCCAATTTTCAAAACACTCATGCAAAGCAGGATTGTTGAGGGCCTCCCAATAACAGAATCATGCATGGAGTCAAGTCACAGCCAGGTAAGACAACATCTCCCCCCCGCACACCTCCAGCAGCTTTCAAAATCCCATGAGTCATCCAATCAGTTCATCACTATTACTCTAATTTATTTGGATCAGTGGTGCCAAGGGGCTCAAGTCAGCCACAAACACTGCCCCCACAGTGCTACACATAATGCAAAAGCTTCTTAAAAGTATAGTGCCTCTCGTAATACGTTTTGCACTCAAGAAAATAGCTTTAGTAGCTGCAGCTCACATGCTGTCTTAAAAGGCCCTTCCCCATTATTTCTCAACCTATGAGTTGCAAGAATATATGAAAGGGTTGCGAACAAACTTTAAAAAAGGATCAACAAATTTAAAAAAAAATATTTTTCTTTAAAGGAGAAAAACGTTAGAAACCATGGCATTTCCTTTGCAGTCTGGCAGAGTTCCAGCCTGCGAGGGGCTGCTTGTGGCCCCCAATGCTCCCCCCCATACACTGGGGGGCTGGAGCCTGGGGCAGGGAACAGTGGGTCAGAAGTTAGAGGCACTGGGTCAGGAGTGACCACTAATGTTTACAAATGGGTCCTGGTACAAAAAAGGTTAAGAATGACTGTTTTAAGACATTGACATTGCATATCACAAGATAATTAGAGTGAAGCACCAGTTAAGAGATGGTTGCTTTTGAAAAATTTCTGATGTGGTATATTAAAAAGCAGCCCCTAGTCTGGACTCCTTCCCTGCCAAAAGGACACAGAGGGCTGGGCAGGAGGCCCAGACAGAGAGGCCCAGGGAAGTGGCTTGGACAGCTTAGGTGATACACTTGATGAAAGACTCCCCGATTTCCTGCACCTGACTGTGGCTGAGATTCAGTGGTGTGTTCTCAGGTGGCACAATTAGTGGGAAGGAGGCTTAGTGTCTTTAAACCACCTTGTGCCTCCCCAGTCTAGGCTTTTCCAGTGCCTGAAACAGCCCTGTCTACAGTTTGGGCAGCCCAAAACTGCTTCACTATAGCGGTATGTCCCAGGGACGCCCCGCCCCCCCCCTTCCAACACTCCTGCCCTCCAACACAGCCCGGTGCACCAAGATAAGACTCCTGTTGCAAGTCCTTCCATGCAGCGTGTGGAGACCAGGGCAGGCAGAGGAGAAACCTTCCCTATCAGCACTCAGGCCATCATGAACCATCCTCAGTAAATGTTGTGGAAGTAAAGCTTAGCTGGCAGATGTGTTGATGACAGGCGGAACAAAGCCAAACAGAAAACAGATTAGCTCTCTGCTGGGCTGACTGTAGCATAAAATCACCACCACCAGCAAACTAATGAGATAGGATTTGGAGACCACACAGTCATTGCACAGCTGTCTGTCCCACCAAAACACCCATTTCTCTATCTTCTGTCTGACTGGATGTTGCTTTTAATTGGTGAGGCATCAGGAGTGGTGAAAAGTTCAAGGGCATCTTCAAATCAGCGGGTGTGGACCATGTTTCCTAGAAGAACACCATGAGACACCCTCTCCTAATACTTCTGCTTTGCTTCTGGGTTATGCAAGTTACCATTGTCAGGAAGTTATTGTAAACATTGATTAATGATCATTACTGTAATGCCACTGAGCAAGTAGCTGTACCCTCTGCAACTGTCATCAGCCATTACATAACCAAGCTGTGGTATTAAGCCTTTCATAATACGCAATGCAAGGCAGGAACTCAGTTTTCTGTAATAGATCATACACACAGTTAATTATTTATCTCTTTGCAGTAGCAGGCTTGGGGCTGAGGATTCTACCATTCACTGGCTGCTGTAGCAGGAAATTGGACTAATTACTAAGAGCTCTTTTGCATTTGAGTAGAGGCAAACACTATTATAAGGGAGTATTCTAAATGATCCCATTTCATAAAATTTGGCAAAAAACAAACAAACCCTCCTCCCCCAATATTTTATGATCATCTTCCATGTTAGTTTACAATAGTTTAAAATCTAAGCGTAGGGCTTGCAGTCCCACTGTAACACATAGGATTATGACTGCACAGAGTAACCATGGCATTTGCAGTAATAATCAGCTTCAAGAGCTTTTGCCTGAAATATTCATCCCCTGCCCCAGCAATGAATGCGTTTGCAGGAAGCACAATCTGGTTGGGGAATGCAGAGTTCCCTCCCTTGTCTCCCTCTGTATAAATACTGGGAAAATGACTCCTCCCCTCCCTCTCTCAATTTACTCACAAATGTAATGAGTTTAAGTATTCCTTTCAACTAACATAGGTTTAATAAAGGGATGAATTTGATCAAAATATTTTGCAAAGTATTTTCAAAGTGTCCATTAAAGCAATGCAATCATATGAAAATCCAGAAGATATTTGGTACTAAAATGTGGTGGCAGAAGGGACTGTGGCAACCTGATCATATGCTCTGGTTAATTAAGCACAGCTTTAGAAAATAGAAATTGTGGGATCTATTTTCACCTCTAGAATAAAGTGATTAAAACTTTTACATTTTTTAAACACTACTAAGTTCTATTAGTGAAGAACAGTATTGCTAAAGTTTAGGGTCCTGCTATTGTTTGCAGTTGGAGGAGAGGCTGATTTTTTAATCTTGTTTATTTATAAAAATGTACAAAGTCCTGCTTTCCCAAAGAGAAGAAATCAAACCTCCAGGGGCGTTTTCTTTGTTTACAGCATCAAGACTGTATGGCCATAAGCACTGAACCTAAACAATCTCATTCTCCTGCTCTCTCATTTTCATTGTGTATGAAGGAAAGTTAATTCGGGCTAAGGGTTAGTAAGAATGTACAATGAATAGCTATTTTCATAATAGAACAGGGCTGAAAGGACCTCAGGGGTTATGAAGTTCACACAGTTAACCTTAAGATTGTCTTTGGAATAAAAGTGTCCACACAAAGTCTGAGTCCCTTTGGAAGTGTTTTCACAATAAGGTGCTCCTATTTTGGAGCAAGATAAGTGTTCCACACAGTAAGTTAACTGGAACTAGTATATTTTAGAAAGAGTTATTCTAGAATTACTCCCTGTGCTGACAAACTTGTAGCTTGATCTCAGGGTCACACAGATTGTGCTGCTGTGCCTGGCTTTCTGCTCCTTCTTTGGGTAACTCAACATTGGCTTTGCATTGCTCCCAAGACTACCAGTGAAAAACAAACCCTGCCCCTTCTCCATCTCCACACGCAGAACCAAGGCAATGAGGATATTTTAGGGACTACGCATGCCACTGGGATAGAGATCTGTCTCCGGCATGCTTGAGAGAGATGGCAGGGGAGGTCTCCAGAGCATCCGTCCCATCCAGTTTAGAGCAGATGGGTGGGTCTTACTTTTCCAAGAGCAGGTTCAAGAACAGCATGAAGCCAGTTTAGGCAAGCCCCGCATCTGGTTCTGGATTGTTGCTCTGACTTCTCCCTGCCAGGCACACCCTCTTCCACTTTCTCACATAGACACACCTCCACTCAAAACGATGCCCACCAAAACCCCTCCACCTACAGGTGCCTTAGTTTTCAGTGCCGACTCTGCCACGTGCCTGTTTTTGGCTGGGGCTGCTTTTGCTTCATTCAGTAGCATAAGCACTTCCTTCTGCTTTCTTAAAAATGAAGAATGGCAGTTCATGCTGCACCTCCTACCCAAACTCCAGTGACCAATCCCTGTCTTATTTTACAGACTAGGAAAAAATAAAAATCAGACAATTCAAAGACTTAACTGATTCACCCAGTTACACAGCAAGCCAGCGTGACTCCCAGGTGAATCACTGTACAGTCATGTCACTGACTCAGTTCCTATTCCTCCTGGCTTTTAATGTCATGTTTCTGCCTCAGTGAAAAGAGAGTTTTAGGGGTCTATCTTTGAAGCTCTTAGGAATGATCTTAATATACATTTTATCCTGTCTACTCCCACAGAGACAAAAGCCCATTCAGTAAAGCATCCAGCATATGTTTAACTTTAGGTGCATATGCCATCCTGACAAAGGACATGAGATATAAACAGAGACTTGAGTTCTTTACTGAATCAGGTCCAAAGCAAGCACAAATATCACTGTCACAAGCAGGAAGGTGAAACAAAAATACTCCCCACCCTCAGAACATTTCTTAAAGAATCCTCTAGTGTCATTTTAAAAGGATATGAACATTTCCCTGACAACAATATTCAGCGTGCCTGACTGCTCCAGATGCCAGAAGCCCAGATGGACCCAACAATAACTTGAAAAAACTGGTGCAAAAAACATGATCCCAACATTCATGATTTTTCTCCAACAGATAACACAGCTCTGGAAAGTCAACTCCATCATACTGGCCTGAGGGAAGAGTATGAACTGTAGGGACGAAAACACTTGTTTATATAAAAACTTCAATGAATCATAGAAAAGTAGGGCTGGAAGAGACCTCTAGAGGTCATCTACTCCAATACCTTGAGGCAGGAGCATCTCTCTATTCAAACCCATACAATTTTCATCTAATCTATTACTAAAGCAAAGTCAATCCTGTCACACAAGCACAAGGCATAGCACCCTAACATGCCACAGGTAAAGCAGCGAGGCAGTCGTGGTCAGTGTCCTACTGTGAGGGTTGTTAAAATGTGCTAGATATCCAAGAAGAGAGTTATAGGCCCTGGAAGGCAACCCCCCTCTTCCCCCCCCCAATATTCACTACCAATCTGAGTAGGGGATAAAATTCCTTTCCGAGCCTAAAGGTGGCAACTAGCTTGACCCCAAGAAGAGGGGCAAGCAGGGGGGCAAGACCCTCTAGCCAGGAACCTCTGAGTTTTAGTCCCAGCAGGAGCACCGGCACACCCTATCTAAATCTCCAGCCTCAGCAGCAGCCAACATCTAAAGTTTCCCAGGAAGTTACTAACGCCACCCCCAGCACCAATGTCTGGAGCCCCAAGCGGCAACTAAACACCCTCCTGTCTGCATTACACCCGGGGGCAGCAAGCATAATTCCACACACAACTTCCTCTTGCTGGACAGCCACAACTCCCCTTTCTGTACCCGCTCTGTAATCTTACCCCCGCTCTTTTAGCCTCCCTCCTAAGTAGACTGTGGAGCTCTCCTTTCATTCTCCTGCTGCTGCCTGTGGTCATTTCCAATATCTACCTGCTTTAGCCTACAGCCGCAGTTCCCAATCTGTTGTATGGGTACCACCAGTGGTACGCAGACAACCTGTCAGTGGTACGCATTAACAGATTTATTATAGTTACTTTATATGACCTAAATTTGCTGGTGGTACTTAAGGTTGTATCTTTTTAAACTGGTGGTGTGCGATCTGTCAGAGTTTGGGAACTGCTGGCCTAACAGAGCTTTTCTCCTCATCTTCCAGCAGAGAGAGAGAGAGAGAGAGAGAGAGAGAGTGTGTGGATGGAGGTGGGGACTAAAGGGAGGGGGTATGCTCCTGGGCTCCTATTTGTTCCTTTTTACAGAGCGCTCCTACGTCACCCCCAAGCACTGCTTATCCAGCCACTTCTTGGAAAGGTCCAGTGATGGAAGATTCCACCACTTCCCTAGGCAGTCTATTCCACTGCTTCCTTGCTCCAACAGCGAAGAAGTTTTTCCAGATATCCAATCTAAACCTACCTTACTGGAACTTCAAACCACTGATCCACATCCTGCTCTCTGCAGCAGGAAACAAAAGGTGTTGCCCCTCTTCTTTATGGCAGGCCTTCAGGTATTAGCAGACTGCTATGATGTCCCCCCTCAATCACCTTTTCCACAAGCTGATGATCATGTCTATTTCTTTCAGCTTCTTCTCACATGCCTTACCTTCCAAGCCCTTTATCATACATCACCAGTCTTTGAAGCCTCTAAACTTCTCCATACCCTTTCTAAAATGCCGAGCCCAACACTGCACACAATACTCCACATAAGGCCTAAGCAGTGACAAGGCACTATCACCTCCCATGTCTTGCACCCAATACTCTGATTGATGCAGCCCAAAACTGTGTTTGTCTTTTATGCAGATGTGTTACACTACAGACTCCTCCTAAGTTTTTGATCCACGAGGCCACCTAGATGCTTTTCCAGATATCCAGCCAGTTATCAGATTGCATACAGGGGTTGAGATTTTCAAATACTTTTGCTGGATCTGAGAACCTAATTGTTGTTAATATTGGTGAGAAGACAACCCTTAAATCCCTCATGTTTCTTAGAATATCTGTATTTGTAGAAGGTAATATTTTAGCCTCCATGCCAGGGTCTTGATCATACTGGTGCCGAGAGGGGTCGTGAACCCAGACTGTTGGACCTCTGAGGATCTTTCTTGCAGCAAGTAACTGTTAACACTGAGTATATGTGAAAAACAGCTACTGTACTGTACTGTGCTTTATTGGCATATCAAAATAGACATAGAAGTTTAGATTTAGTCTTTCATTTTTTAAAGTATTGGCTATAGTGGCTTGTTTGACCCCAGCACTCTGTCCTGCCATGGCAGGGGGTTGGACTTGATCTGCTCAGGTCCCTTCTGACCAGACCAGCTGTGCAACTACTATAAGTCTGAAGTATTTTGAGTGAAGTTCTGTCACTCATATGCACACACCCTGACCGGGAAGGGCAGGCACAACTGACCGACAACCCCCAAGACAAAGAATGGCAACACATCTGCAGGGTGAGACATGGAGCAAAGTCATGTTACAGTCTGGAGAGAAGCAATAGCTGCCCAAACTTGATCATTCAGAAATTTTTGGGTGGAGGTTGTTGCAGCTGAGGTAAAGCGTATGTACATGCTTGTAGGAGTCCAGACCGACACTATCCTTTCACTCAACTACACATTTCCCCTTCGCAGCTCCTTTCATGTGTACAAGTTCTTTTGGACTATACAGAAGCTAGGAGAAGACTTATATAGGTGGATTTGTGATCTGGTCACTGGACATCAGAGCTGTTGCTTTGCACTGCACACAGTTCATTTTCGCAGCAGTCTGCTCGGTTCTGTTTCTCCTTTTAAGATACCAACAACAACAAGATGTTGCTGAAATTAAAATACACCGTGAGTCACCTAAACAGCTCCAGGGCTTCCCCATAATCTCTTTGGACCAAAACAGTCACAATTAGAGAATGCTGTCATGGATTTATACACCCAGAAATAAAGGGATTTGGGTTGGAAGGAAATGATCCCTTTTTTTCTTGAAAGGGCACAAGCTAATCCAGTTTTGCATTGACTGGTACAATAAGAACAGTGAGCTACATGTGAACAAAGGCATCTCAAAAAGCCGAGGGCCCATCCACAAAAAAGAGAGAGAAAATGATAATAAACCTGTTTGTTCTTGCCTATATGAACAGGAAAAGTCTCATAATAGCCTTACTGGTTCTGAGTTGTGTTGCCAAAGACAAAACAACAAGCAAACAAGAACACAGACTTAATATGCTTTTTGCCTTGTTTGTATATGTAAGGGAGGAGGTCAAAGAGGTTAACACATAGACTGGGCACTATGGGCCATATTGGATGCTATCTATTAGGCACATAAGTATACTTAGGCACCAAAGTATGATCGTATTTCACAGTTTGAGTTCCTGAGGAACCTGTTAGTACCAAAGGTGGGTGCATCCTCCTTATTGCTGGCTTTTTGTGACTGAGTCTTAAGAGGAAGATGGTGGTGTGTTACAAAAGCAGATGCACAAGCTGATTTCAGGGACTTGCATAGGGTGGAAACAACAGGTAGAATAGAGTCTGTCTCTGTCCAGTTGCATCTTGTTATGACAGTGCCTTATAGTTGTAAATGTGGTGGCGGGTAAGGTTTTTCAGTGATCAGAATACATTAATATTGCATAAACATCACAAAAGCTGAAGGGAAGTGCTGGACCATGGCACATGAATTCAGGTTCTGATATCCTCTAGTCAGGCTGAAAATTAGCGTTGTGGAAACAGCTGGGGTAGGGTTGGTGGGAAGACTTTAAAGCAAAGATCTGAGCATGCAAAGGGAGTGGAAAGTAGGGAGATGCACGGTTGTTAGCACACAGGAAGCATGGATGGAATTAGGAGCCCTTGAACAGAAAGGCCAGAGGGAGGCAGGTTACAGGGATGGAAGACACAGTTCCAAAACCAGTCAACCTTTGAGCTCAAATCCAGCTTGTAATGATTAAAACTCTTTGAGAAATCCACTTCCATTTTCACCCTTTTGTGTATTTGGGTTTATAGAAAGCTTACCATATTGTAGCACGTGGATTTTGTTGCAAAGTCATTAATACAGTTTGGTGTCCCTGAAGGCAGGGAGAGGACAAGATGCGTTTAGCTATAGTTAATTCAAACAGCATTGAGGGCTGAGTCAATACCTGCACGTAGTCTGCATGCCTTTTTGGTCAGTGCCCTCGTGAAACAAGGAAAAGTCACGTTGCATTTCACAACCACGTGCACAATATTGCTTCTACTTATATCAGGCTGCTGCATGTCAGGGGAAAGCGAGGCACAAGGCAACGTGATGCTTTGTGTCACATTGTGTTGTACTTGAAAGAAATGCAGCTTCTTTGGAGAAGCATGCAATTATCTAAGAACAATGGGCATTTACAGTAACGGCTGTCTATGGGTGGGAGTGTTGGCATGGATTCCACACTGGGTGTGAAGCTGACTGAGAGAAATAATGCTGGGCTAGCTGGGACAAGAATAGTACAGTGCCTTATTTGGCAGTCTCATGTCTGGAACTGAAAGAATAATGTGAGTCTTCTCATTTTAGTTACTCAGCTGTTGAAACCAACAGGCAAAAACAGGGTTAGGAAGCCCTAATTAGAGAAAGAGGAAACACCCAGTGAGAAAAAATGGTGAACAAATCAGGAAGTCAGAGCTTTCTAAATTCTGTGTGCACTTAAAGGAACACAACAGTCACCAAAAGTTATTCAGCTGCAAGGCACCCACAGGAGCAATCTCAGAGTAGCAACATGTTACACAAAGGGTATGTCTCAGTATGATGCACGACAGTGCAGAGGTGTCCTTAACTAGCCTGGGTATCAAAAGCAGGATAGCTTCATTCATAGGGCAGCTCTACACTAGAGTTGCAGCACTGTAGTGCAGGGACACCGAGGTAGGTTTGGGTTGGCTGTGTTGGGTACTGGGAGCAACCTAGATCTAGTAGCACACATCTTAAGACAGGTTAACTGAATATTTACCCAGCTCCCAGGATAAGTTGTACAGTGTGTCCAAGGATCTGTTGCTAGCCCGTCGGCCGGCTGGTTTCAATTTAAGTCAGGTGCGTATTCATGCTACAGAGCTATCACAACTGTTGCATTTCATTGCCAACAGTTACATCTGCTGATCAGCTATATTAATTTCAACAGCAACAAAGCAAAAGTCTTGGGACCAAACTCAGTTCTGTAGCACAGGCATAAAACTGGAGAATCCCCACTGCAGCTAGTGGGGTTACTATGATTTTATACTACCATAACTAAGGGAAAAATTTAATCCATGATCTCCCTTTATTAGCACAAATATAAATCATACCAACATAAGACCCCATCCCCAGCACAGGTGCCTCTTCTACCATATCCAATGGTATTTCCCCCCCCCAAACTAATCTTTTCTCCAAGTTCCTGTTTGCAAGTTTGACAGAAAGAAAAAAAATCCAAAGAAAAGGAAAAACAAAAGGAACTCCCCCATCATAGATCTACTTTGTTCTCATATTGCCTAAAACAAATTTCACACAGCAGAGAAGAGTCAGACTAAAAAATGGGCATTCCCTTCTTTTCTCAAAGGACTGTGTGCAGCTTTGCAGCAAGAAGGCTATTTGGCACTTGCATACTACTAGTGAGCTCCAAATCACTTTACAACCTATATTCGCATTATCATTACTCTGTGATGAGGGAGGCATCCTTATCCTCATTTTACAGGTAGAAAAACTGAGGCATAAAGGAGGCAATGTGTTGGCCAAGGCTGCACATTAAATCATTGGCAATTCTGCTGATGGAAAGAATCATTTCTAAAATTTACAGCAAATCCAAGGACTATAGTTAAAATACAATAGATCTTTCTCCACAGATGTTTTTGATGTCTCTGACCTTAATTTTTAGAGAGAGAAAAAAACCCAACAATGGATTAGGATCATCATGGAAGTGATAATATGCACCAGCTAGAAACAGTTGTGGGATTATGGCTGGGGTTTTGATTCACATTTGCCAAATGAGTTTTTCTACTTCTGGGTCATCCATTCATCAGACAGTATTGCTACAAAAACAACAAACAAATGCAGCACCACCCATAATCCTTTAAAACCAATACATTGTAACTGTTGTTTGCAGCAAACAAGAGAAATACCCATTATTTCAATGTAGGTCAATACTTGCACTGCTTTCCACCCGGTGCCATGGCTGAAGGCCCTTTATTGCATAAGAAGGATTTGCATCACCTTGTTTCGAAGCATTCATCAGATCAAAGAAGTGAACATTTCTAATGCACTAAGCGGGAAACCTCACCCCCAATGACTGGAAATAAATTATTACAGCACAAATGTCAGGAAGTGCTGCCCTAAGAACTTGTCTGCAAACTGCTGTCCATCAAGCTGTAAAAATACTAGGGCCACGTGAAAGGATTTTGAGAAAGGACAGTACATCATTTTTTGACAAAACTGCATCAGTAATACAAATGCAAGCTATAAACACAGGCCTTAGCCTTTAAGGCCTTGCTTATACAGGCAAAGTTACATTGCTTTAACTAGAATAGGCTTTAGAAGGTCTAAATGACTGCACCAATTTAACTGCTTGCATTTTGCCAAGTTAGTAAATTGCACTAAACTGAATTAAAACTTCATTAATACCAAGTAAGGGAGTTTACACAGGGCAAGATTTAACTAATCAAAATCTAAGGACTCATTTGGAAAATTCTCTCAAGTGGCCCTGCGTGGATGACCTCTTTGTGTGCAGACACTTTTAAATCAATGATGCATAAAACTGCACCACACTGAATCTGTTTCCCTACCGATACACTTAAATCCTTACAAGGAAGTACATGAAGATAAGCCCTCTCCAATGCAAGCTTACCCAAGGAGAGCCAGGTGCACTTTGATTTTGCTCTGCTTGGGGGGGGGGGAAAAAATCACACCCTGAGGATACATACAAATAAATGTTAATAAAAGGGAGAAGACTTGCTGTGGAACAGCTGACAGCTAGTATTGTTCATATTACTCTTACCCCATTGCAAGTAAAAGCTTAACTGTGGTAGCTTACCCTGTTTCACTGATAGCACCCACTCCACAGTTAGTCCCACTTCCCTACTAACTTGCTCTAGTTTGGTCATTTGCATATATCCTTGGTTAAACAGGGACAAACACATGCTGCACAGCTCAAGCCTTAGAAACTGTGTTTGAAAAGCCGGGTCTCCTGCACACACCTGTGATAGCACCAGATCAGGGTTTGCTGCATAATTCTCTTGCCTGCATCAGTGAGAATTAGGAGCATTTCCACTGAAGTCAGCAGCATCACTATAGCATAAAACCAAGACGGATAGAGGGGGAAGCACAATGTGCTGTTATCCTACCTCGGGTACATCTCCTGTGCCAAGAACTGTGAAGGGGTCATGACAACCTGCAGCTGTCTACTTCAGTAGCTATGCCAGAGAACTGTTCCCCAGGTCAGACCCCTGGTTTTTAAATCTCTTTACACCAGCTCAGTACACATACCCAATTTGTGCAAGAGGGGCAGGTAATTATTTTGGTTGAAGGGCCACTTAATAAGTTTTGGTAAGCTGTTGAGGGCTGCATAGGTAACCCTGCCCCTTGACAGTTTTCCCCTCAATCCCTCCTTCCCTCCCAACTCCTGACCTCTGGCACCTTGCTTCCACTCTTATAGGCAGAAGAGCTGGGCAGGGTACAATTGTTGGTGGGTGCCTGTGAGCTGGGTGAAAGCGCCTGGCAGGCTGGCTTCGGCCCACAGGCCATATCTTGCCAACCCCAGTCATAGAAGGTGCACAGATGCATGGGGAGCCTCATCCAGGGTTCACACAAAGGGCATTATCAGTGGGCACTAGGCCCTCAGTTCCAGAGACAGTACTAGTCTCATGTAGACGTACCCAGGCTCAGCCACTGCTCCAGCAACACAACAGGGATTTTAGCTTCTCTGTAGCAGCCAGTTTGCAGGTGGGAAATCCTCAGCTGGCATAAAACCAGTTTTATCTACTTTCTTCCCCCTCAGCTGAAGCACTACATGGAAGGACTTCAGCAGGCCCATATCAGTTCACATCAGCTAAGGATCTGCCCCTAAAAGCAAAAGGAGCTTATGTGGCTCATCTAACTAAACCGGCCTCTGAAACAGAACAGTTTTGTTCTGAGAGACAACAGGGCACCAACCAGCCCACCTGGCACGCAGCTCGTCACTGACGACTAGCATCCAGGTCACGAGGAGTAAAGCGGGGCGAGAAGACAGTTCCCTCAGACAATGGCATTTTCGAGTAATGCTGCAAGGAGGAGATTGATTATAGCTGCAGGGCCTGTTGGAGTATTGGTAGTTCTCTCAGCTGAAGGAAATCCTTTTCCAATTAATGCTAATTATATATTTGGAGCACCTGGCTCCAGGCAGAGTTTGCCTCTTATTAGCTTAACTGCATAAGATTCAAGCTCCAATTCAGTTCTCTGAAAGGCAGGGGGCTTGCTTAAGTGCCTGTCTGAATTATACCACAGTGAGCCTGTGCGTGGCTGCTTTGACATGAGAGCCACTCTCCCTCCAGATGTGCTCTAGGAGCCTTTTGTCTCCTGCAGCAACTGGGGGGGGGG
>NW_017728911.1:20122958-20158686 GCF_001723895.1 Crocodylus porosus
GAGAGAAATGAATTCAGCTGAATGGTATTGTGCAAGGTTCTGTTTTCAGGACCTTCCTTTTCCTCAAACCTCCAACTAGGTTAACGTACAAACACCTGAGTGAGGAACAACCCCCAGCATTGCACTTGCATACAATTTCAAGGTCACCTAGACCCACACCAGTTAACTTTATTGGAATATAAATAAATCTGCATCATAGCTGTAATCAAGCTCTATAGCAACATTTTCACAAGGAAAATGAGTCTGGGATTGTTCCATAGAAGACTTGCAAGTTAAAAGAGAAGGAGTTACACATTTTGGGAAGTCTAGGCTGGCAGCAACTGACTTGTTACCACCGATCTGATGTGCTCATCTGGAACCTGGTAAGCATATATCCCTGCATAAGCAGCTCACTTCCAGAGGCTGCACACACATGGTCTCTGAAAAGCCTACACAGGGCTAGCATATGAACTGGAACCAGCCAAAAATAACACAATTATGGAACAGAATCAAGATGTTCACAACAACCCCTTTCCCCAGTTTTTCCACCAGCCCTAAACTAATTGCCAATCTCTTCTTGCACATGACAAAAGAGATTGACTTCTATGGGGTTTTTTTCTTCTTTCCCCATGCTCTCACCCCATCTGTACCTCACAGAATTGGGGAAAGTGCAGAACATTGGCTCCCTTCTGAATTAAAAAAAAAGAGAAAAATCGGGAAAAATTTGGCATATTTACAAACTGTTCTGTTTGCTCCCAGAACTCAGCTGTGAATATTGAAGATCAGTCAGATGTCCGGATAAACCTTGATCAAGTTCAATGGCTTCTTGTTATTTTCAGTGCTGGATAGCAGAATCAGGAAATAACGTGTGATATTTAACGTGCTTTTCCAAGAATGGTTTTGTGCTTATGACATGGGACTGGGCGTCATGAGATCTTGGATCTATTCCAAATTCTACCACTGACTTTATATAAGAGCATAGGCAAGTCACTTGGGCACTTCTTTGAGGTTAACTCTAGATAACCCAGAAGCTACAATCCTAAATTAATTCTGGTTTATTTACTGTGAGATCCTTAAGGCAAAGTTGCTATTTAAAAAAAACAGCGTAGTAATGACCCTGGTAGAGACGGCACTGATTTCCGAAATGGAGCGCCCCTTGCAGAAAGCAGCCTGTCTTGCATACAGTCCTCTTACATGCATTGAAATCACAGCAGTTCACACATCAGAAACTATGACACTGAAGTTATGAAGGAGGAAGTCTGGAGCCCAAAGACAGCTCTCAGGCATTTTAAGGTTCTTTTTAGGGCAAATCCACTATCTCCATTTCCATCTCCAATTCAACACACAGACATCAGAGATATTACAGCTTCAGTTTCTAAGGAGGTTAATCCCCATTTAAAGTACACACCCAGGATCTAATCTCAGGATAGCAAAGGTTTCTGTGATCCACATCTAGAAGAAAGTCACTGACACGAGTGCAAGATCTCCAGGGCAGAGGCTTGTCCTTTGTCCTGGTACAGCAGCTAGCATCATGGCACACTGACCTCAGCTGGGCATCTGAGTTCTAATATAATGCAGAAAAATCAGAGGATGATGAAGAAATGAACCCTGCTGCTAGATCTCATCCAAGTTTCAGTAGCTCTTAAAGAGAGAGCAAGGGACTAGATTATTCCAGCTGGATAAAAAAAAAGATGGAGACTCAGAACTGACAAACTGAGGCCACCAAAGCTCATGCCTCATATCTGACTCTCCGCATAGCCTGAGATGCATCTCAAACAAGAGAGCTGCCATGTTACCCTTTTTGTACTGCCTCAGTAAATGAATGCCATCAGATGGGAACAGCAATTGTCCACAAGCACCCTCCAGGATTTCTCAGAGATGGGGGAAGAGCCCTAAGAAAAATCTCACCCACTCTCACCAGGGGCAGCAAGCAAATCTAATCATCAACAGGATTGGGCTTATTTGCCACTTCAGGGGTTCATGGGCTAAAGGCCTACCATGTGAAACTATAAGCCCCCTTCAGAAAGGGAGGTGCTGGGAAACAGGGATGGGAGTGAATGTCAAAGGCTTAAAACTAATATACCAAGTGAAGGACACCAAGCAAAGCCCACTGGATAACACCCCTTGGCCCACAAATGATCAACAGGATCAAGAGCAGTTCCTAGGTCTAATATCAGCATGGACACCAGATCAAGCTGGATGCTTGCTCTTCTAGCTGACAACTCTTTCACAGCATCCAAGCTCAGGGAAATGAGTGAGTGCAGACATGGGCACAGAAACAGAACTGTGCCAGTCACAGGAAGGAGTGAAAAGGGCTGCCAGTGAAACAGGCAGACAAAGGTAATGTCTGCATGAAAATTTACCAGGGACACCTTAAAGCATGTCATACTGCTCCAAAGCCAAAGGGCTGCCTTTCAAAGTGAAAGCATTGCAGCTACATCCACAGAGGGGTCCAAAAAGGCTTCTTAGTGCTGCTGAGTGACAGGGCTGATTAGCCCACCCCCAAGATAACTAGCAGACCTGAAGCACACTCAAACATGAAGCAGGGTAGCATGTTTCAGGTTGCCACTGCTGGGTGCAGTAAAGCAGTTGTGCAGGCATGGTCAGAGCTAGCATGGTCTAGACTGTATAAACAGCCTGGGGTTAGATTTTCTGAAGCATTCAACATCTAATAGCTCCTCAGTGGGAGTTTCTGAATATGGAGCTGTATTGGACATAGATTCATAGACTGCGAGGCTGGAAGGGACCTTGGAAAATCATCAAGTCCAGTCCCCTGTACCAGGCAAGAAAGACAACTGAGGTCAGGTGACCCCAGCAAAGTGACCATCCAGTCTTTTGAAGATTTCCAGAGTAGGTGAATGCACCACCTCTGGAGGGAGCTTATGCCACAGTCTGGACACTCTGACTGTGAAGAAGTGTTTCCTAATGTTGAGTCTGAAATGGTCTTCCAGGAGTTTATGGCCATTTTTCCTGGTTATCCCCAAGGGTGCCCTGGTGAACAGTTGTTCACTGAGCCCTTGATGTGTTCCCCTGATGTAACAGTAAGCCACTATCAAGTCCCCTCTGAGCCTTCTCTTTTTCAGGCTGAGTCGTCCCAGGTCCCTCAGCCTCTCCTCATATAGCTTGCCATGCAAGTCTCCGATCATATCTTAAGCTTCTCTGGACTCTCTCATGCTTTACCACCTCCTTGTTAAAGTGTGGCTCCCAGTACTGGATGCAGTATTCCAGCTGTGGTCTCACCAATGCCAAGTACAACAAAAGAATCACTTCCCTAGTTTTGCTAGAGATGCATCAATTGATGCATGCCAGGGTATTATTTGCCCAGTTAGCTACAGCGTCACACTAATGAACAATCCTTTTTATGGATCTATTTTTAGCCATGTTGGTCTGAGAAAGATACACAAAGCTCTTGGGTGATACCTTTTATTAGACCAACTAAATAGTAGCAAAAAAAAGTCCTTTGCAAGCTTTTGGGCACATATACCCTTCTTCAGGCTGAAGAGAATCCAAAGACTGTAGAGGTCCTCCCAGGTAGAAAATAAATTCCATTTTGCACAAGCGAAGTAGAGGCTGGAAGGGTATTTTCCTGGGTATCTGGAAGTCCTTTTGTGAGAGTATTGCTCTGTGATGTGTGGATTAGGCTGCCTTCTTCCCTGGAGGTGACCAAAGTCAGAGGCAGCCAGGGAGGTGAAAAAAATACTTCTTTCTTGTTTAGTAATGAAGTTTACTTGTCCAAATGGCTAAGATAGGATATCTTCCATGTTTTAGGGATCTATTAGACAGACTAATCTGCACATCACAGAGCTACACTCTCACAAAAGGACCATCAGATGCCCAGGGGAATACACTCTACCTCCACTGGAGTTTATTTTCTACCTAGGAGGACTTTTAGAATCCTTGAATTCTCCTCAGCCTGAAGAAGGATGTATGTGCCCGAACACTTGCAAAGGAAGTGATTTTTTTGTTACTATTTAGCTGGACTAATAAAAGATACTGCCTCCAACCCAAGAGCATTGTGCAATCCTTTTCATGACATCCTGCTACAACAGTAAGGCAGAAAATCCTTCATTCCAGTAGCCTGGTCAACAATGGTATACTTTCTCCTTCCTCCTTTGGAGAAAATTCTGTGGTCCTTAAATCAAATTTCCTCAGTTAAAGATTGCAGAATTAGACCTAACCTCAGGGTATTACACAAGTGAAATACTTGGGTACATGCTGTACCTAGAGCATGACAGTGTTTCTGGAATCTATCAGGAAATAAAACTTCACAGAGAGCCAGTATTACTGCTCTGATACGGCTTCAAGGCATTTTTTTAAATCACTGAAGATGGTGTTGAAAAGTTCATGCCCTTTATGTATGATGGGCTCCACTGATTGCTCTAGAAGCCTTTCACTGCATACCCTCCCACCCTACTGTGTATTGTTTCCCCTTGTTCTCCCTCTCTCACATTCTCGTATGCACACACCCATTGAGAATTTCCTCAGAGGAAATTCCTCCATCCATACAAGCAATTGCAAAGGTCAGCTGGCTTTTTTTTTTAACACTCACCAAATCAGAACAGAATTGCTTAAGTGGTGTCCAGAAACTGAGACCTAAGTCCTACTTCTCAATACAGCCACACGCATTTCCTTTCAAGCATTTAAAAACTAAGTCTATGCTCTAAAACAGTTTGTTTTTAATCTCATTTACTAGGGTGGAAGGTATATAGTTCTCTTCAAACCTCAGTAACGTATTTCTAGTAATCTTTATGTTACTGGGATAATCAACAACCTTATCAAGTTTTGTGTGTTAAAATTACCACTAGTGGAGAGAAGATGAAATACTGTCAAAGTAGAACTATTGGCTTTGCACTAGGGCAGATTTTAATTTGTGAACCTGATTTAATAACAAAACTTGCATACAAATTACTTTGGTCACCTCCCCTCTCCCCATGGCAATAAGAATCTGCTGCAAACACAGCACGCCTTGAGCCTCACCTGGTGTGAATCAGCACACGACCATAGTCAGAAAACAAAACAACAAAGAACCAAGCAGCCTGCTGTTATGAGAGCTTGGTTCTCATTTTGCTCAGACTGATCAGGGTTTGGATAAGCATCTGATGTTCTGGATGCTTACTCACAGTCAACTCTGTATCTTAAAGTCAGTCAACACAAATTTATCTCCAGCTGAAATAATTGACATCACTGGTAAGTGAACCAATAAAACTTGCAGCAAGCTTGTGCCTACACTTCAAGAGTTGTTTAGTGTATAATGATCTTTCAATGTGACCCAAAGGAGTTGGGAAATAAGTGATTCAGGTGCAAAAAACAGATAGGAAATGATTTAGCTTTGTAAGTGATATTTGGTAACCAACTTAATTAGCCACAAATGAGCATGCACTTCCTATTTTCTGTTGGTCTGACAAATGGGTCTCCTTCCAGTGCTACTGGAAAAAAGCCCTTATATTAAAGCCTGTATTTGTTTTATGGAAAGAAACTAATGAAATGACCATCATTCCATAGAACACCAAATCTAGGTTTAATTGGCGAAATAACTTTAGATGACTGACAGACTTTAACCCTCAATATATTTTTCCAAAGAGTTTCAGGGGAAAAACAATAGTAAATCCATCTTTTAAAGATGGCCCATTTTGCTTGAAAATGTCTGAGTTATTTCTAATTAGCAAGGAAATTTGGGAAGTCAAGTTGTCTTATACTAGTCTGGGCAGAAGTTCAACCCCCACTAGAAAATATGCATTATTAATACAGACAGGAAAGATAACTTTTTCTGGACTTCTACAAGGAAATGATACAGTGCTTTATGGGCCATGTTGGGCATCTCTAAAGAACATAAATGTTTATTATTATTTATTTTATTTATGTTCTAACCTTCTTTGATGTTCACAGGGAATTGTAAAATGGAGCCTAACAAGTACAAGCATCTCTGTAATAACAAGCTGCAAAAATTATGTTGTAAAAGAATGAGCCTGTATTACGAAATGGTTTAGGATTCAAGAGGTTCCCAACTGGCTGCTAATGATCTCATGGGTACATCTGTAATACTCAGTAAATGCATCCACTCACCGTTACCTGTGATTGTGAATGCCATGTCAGATTTTTAGTACCGTGTAAAAATGCCACTGTAATAAAGACAACGCTTATCCTGCCCACTTACCCCTTTCCCTAAGGACCAAACTTGCTTCCCAACTTCTCTTCCCAATCTCACTTTTCTCAAAGGGGATTAATTAGTTAATGTTCGCAAGTTATTCTGAAGATGAAAAACCTTAAGTGCTCAACATTAAGCATTATTATTAATAAAACACTGCAGGCTCTGGCAACACACTTCAGGACAGGCGATTATGATGATAAAGTCATTTTATCCTTTAGCACTTGGAGCAGGCCTCGGGTGGTGGTAGTTCTAATTATCCAGAAACACACAGCCTGTCTTGCCTTACAGCTTAAGTATGAAGTTACTTCTAGTGCATCTCACACTGAGAAGTGATTCAGGAAGGCTGGCAATCACTTTGTTTTCCCTTTGTAGAAAAATGACTGACATGACAGGCCAAGTAGCATCTTCTATTTAGTGTCAAAATGAACATTCTTTTAAATGCCATGATACTTCACGTGAGGAGACCCCCATGTGGCCAAAATCAGGCTACAGTAAAATTGTGGCAGGGGCTGCTAAAGAGACCAAAAAAGAAATAAAAAGCAGAAGCAGGAAGAGGAAACAACAGAGAATATGCAGCTGTGGTGAGAGGTGTGCTTTGAGTGCAACGTAAAGAAGGGAAAGAGCTCAACATGGCAACACAAAGCCTACAAAAGCAGTGCAGAGCTTTAGGAAAGTTAGCACTATAGTCTCAAAGCTTCAGCCACATCAGCAGGGGTCCTGGTTCTCTGTTTAAAAATTGCAAATTCTCTGATTAAACCCCCCCAAATTTTTTGATGATTAAAATGAAACACCACTATATATACAGGGATCAGTTGAACACAATATTTTATTTGTTCTATTTACAATTTTAAAGCAATTTGGAAGCCTACCAGTGCCTCAATCACTATAATAAAATACATTCTAAATACCTATACATTTTGACATTTGGTTTTGGATTTATCATGAAAAATCAGAGCTCCCCCTGCCCTCTTCACTCACCAGGATGCACGTCCAGCTGCAGCTGTCCATTCCCCCTGGACTGCTTTGTGGTGCTGAGCAGCTCTGATATGCCAGTGCTCTGCCCATGCCATTGCCCCTCACTCCCAAGCCACAGCCCCCCAGCCCTGCTGGTGCCTCTCATTCCCTACCCATAGGCCCCACATCCCTGCTGGTACCCCTCACTCCTCAGCCAGAGCACCCTGGCCCTGCTGGCGCCCCTCACTCCCCAACCACAGCCCCCACATACCTGCTTGTGCCCCTCACTCCCCAACCACAGCCTTTGGCCCTGCCACTGCCCCTCACTCCCGATCCACAGCCCCCAGCCCTGATGGTGCTCCTCACTCGCCATCTGAAGCTCCCCACCCCCCACAGCCCTGCTGGAGGGGGCCCTCAGCTGCCAGGGCTACGGAGCTAGGGACCTGAGTCCACAGCCCCCTGTCCCCCACAGCAGTGCCTGAGCCCTGGCTGCTGCCTGTGGGGGGCAGTAGCTGCTGCAGCAGAGCAGAGCATAGAGCCCGGCTTCCCCTCCCCCTGGGCTGCAGCAGAGCCTGTTGGGATGGTGGGAGGGGAGGCAGGTGGATGTGGATGCAGGCTGCCTGCTGCAGGCTTGGGCTCCCCACTATGCTGCCCTCCCCCTGGGGCCTCCTCAGCCTGGTGGGTGGCACACAGCATGGCAGGATAAAGTGGGGCCGGGCAGGGAAGCTTGGTGCCACCCCTGTGAGCTCTGCACTGCCAGGGCAAGGCACCACCTGGCTGCCCAGCAGCAATGAGGGGCACAACTCTGCACTGCCACCCCTGCTGCTGGGTGAACATGGGGTGTGTAGCCATGGTGGCAGCATTGCCCTGCCCTGCTGTGCCAGTCCCATCTGCTGGGCTGCAGATGCCCCAGGGAGAGGGCAGCAGGGCAGGGAGCCTGAGCCCACAGTGGGTGGCCCACATCCACTTCCTCCCTGCATGCAAATCTGGGGGACATGTGCCCCCCATGTCTCCCCCAGGAATGCACACAGCAGCGGGGAGCCAGCCCTCCTGCCCTCCGATGAGCAGCCTGTGGCTTCATCCCACTCCCTGCCTGGGCCCTACGGCCACACATTCTGGCCCCAGGTCCCAAACCATGCCCCACCCTAGTTTGGCAGCAGCCCCAGCCCCAGCCTTGACCAACTCCCTCCCTCCCTCACTACGGGGGCTTTAATCCACCACTCCCAGACTTACCTGTGGGAGCTGCTCTCCAGGCTGTCTGGCGGCCATGTGCACATGTACATGCACACGTGCACATGGCGCCCCCTGCCTGCCTGCCCTCCTCCCACTCCCCCCAGCCCCTTGCAGGAACTCTGCCAGCCTGCAAAGGGAAACCCACCACTTCCTCCATTTTTCTCCTTAAAATGAGAAAATATGGGTTTTGCCATGTTTTTCCAGATCCCTCCACATCAGTAGGCAGCATATCCATTAGGACAATCTGAAGCCATGTAAACCTTGTGAAACCCCCGCTCCCCACAGCCCTGCTTAGCCCCCACTCAAACTGTAGGCTCATGTGTTATGTATGTCCTGTTGACCAGATTTGTTCCTCTGTACTTTTGAGAGTGCAACCACAAAACCCATTCAGGATTTGGGGCTCCTTTGCTGATGGGTTGTAGAGATGGAAAAAACTCATTAGGAGATTTTGACTATCACACTGGTAGTGCAAGAATTCCCTGTTTTGTACTGACTGCTGTTCCTTGCATTATAGGAAGAAATAATCCTGTCACTCTCCCTGTAGCTTACATTTACACTTACTACATTAAAGTATTTTAAATGTCAGGGACTGTAAATATGCAATATACTCCAATGGGCACAAAGGACCAGACAAGCTTGGTAATACCTTTGTTATTGTACCTATACTGAAAGGAACCAGATAATCTTGTTCAGTGGTATAAAACCAAATTGCACGAAACACTTGTAAAATATTCTTCCTTAAAATATCCATTCAGGCCCCCCAGCCCTGAATGCCTCTTGCAACAAAGACATGAGGCTGGAATTCCACTGAGTTAGGGACAATGACAGCAGGAGGAAGTTTAGCAATGACTGGAGTCTTGCAATCACAAAAACCTTCTTCTGTACAGCAAGTTTTCAAAAGTTCCTGGCAGAGCAATGCACCTTCTCTGTCCGGAAAGCTTACGTTCTCACTGCTTGATTTCCAGAGGAACTGAACACCTGCAACTACCACTGGCTTCAATGGGAGTTGCGAGTGTTATGTTTTTCCAGAAACCAGCCCTTATGGCCTACATATCCCAAGAGTTCCTACTGAAATTTCAAGGTACATGTGATCCCAGCTTCTTTCTCTGTCTCTGACCTGAAGGGAATTTGTTTTTGTGGTTACCATGGAAAACCAATTTGGAGGACTGTGTAAGTACACTATGTTCTGCAGACTCTGGAACTCAGGGATGATCTGAGCGGTGCTAGGAGTAGATTGTACCTGTTAAGAAAGCTCTGTCTCCAGCACTCTCTGGTCTCACTCTTAGAGATGGCAGTTCCACCCTCCCACTAGAAACACAACTGTGAGAGGCAGCATTGACCATGAGGGTGAGCAGTCATCTCAAGCTGTTTCTAGGCAGGGCTTTGAAGATCAGGCGTGAAGCCTTTGGGAATCCATTGTGGGAGCAGATCACTAAATTGATGTGTTCTTGGAGGCCTACACTGCCAAGCTGGCAGGGATCTGCTGTTGGAGCTTTGAGGAGGTGGGTGGATTGATCCTTTGGAATATCTGTAAACATGATGGTCTGAGCAACCCTCTCCTGGTAGAGGGTAATGTTATGGAAGACGCTCATTCTTCAAAATGCTTCTTAGCCCCACCAAGAGCTTATCTCTCAACTAAATTCAGTCTCAGCCACTGGCACCTTAGCTAGGACCTGATGTCCCCCAAGCACTTGGTTAACTGTCTGCCCTTGATACCACATTACTGGTACCAGAGTCCAGGTTGCCCTACAGTAGATACTAAAACAAAAGCCACCAAAGACTTATTTTGCTGCATAAGGCTGGGCAAATGCATAGTCTGGCAATGCAAATTCTGTGGCTGAGCAGAGGATCACATTATCTACATTTGCAAAATGCTGCTCTGTGTTACATTTCCAAAGCTAGAAGGGAGGCATTAGATCTGTGTTTTTTCTGGTGATCAAGGCCTCCTACGAAGCACAGCAATGCCCACAGGCAGAAGACCAAAAATAAAGGTTGAAGAAATCATGTGAGAAGCTGACCAGAAAGCACTATCTCTTCAGCATAAATCGTATTTGACACATGTAACTTTGTGTACCATGCTTATAAAGATACCCCAGAGATTTATTTTTACAGAAGTTGGGTTTCTCTGTTTTGTACACCCTGGTGCTCTGTGTGTTGAGAACTTATGGCACTGGCTGGTACCAAACTAGTACAAAAATGCAGGAAGAGGCAATATGAGGAACTGAGCACAAAATAGGTGAAGTCAGGTTTTCAGTCCCAAGCAGGCTGGGTTCCAAGGAACAGAAACCCTTAGTAACAATGCAGCATGCTATAGCCAGTGTACATTCTTTGGCTAGAAATAAGGCAACAAAGGGTACCAGGCAGAGGCTGGAAAGAATGTAATTTATAATGAGAGATATCAAACAGACTCCAAGTCTCTGAGGAGATGATATGGAGGATGGATTTTTACACTGTCACATTATAATACTAGCCATGAATCTAAGTCACCTATCTTTAAAATATAGCTATGCTCCCTGAGACTCTAGGACAGGGGCAGGGAAAATATGGCCCACAGACCGGGTTTAGCCCACCAGGCATTTTCATCTGGCCTATGGGCACCCATCAACCATTGTACCCTGTCTAGCCCTTCTGCCCATGAGGGTAGGAGCGAGGCGCCCACATATACACCCGCCCAACATGCCCTATCGTGCCTTACTCCCACCCTCAAGGGTGGAAGGGCCTGGCCCAGTCAGCGGGCAGGGCTGCTGCTGCCACTGCTGCAGCTACCAGGGGACTGCTTGGTTTCCTTGGCATCTCACTCACTCTGGGCACCAGGTAGGGAAGTGGTGGGAGTGGGATGGGAGCTGCAGCGCAAAGGTTGGGTGGGCAGGAAGTGGGTGTGAGGGGGGCGGGGGGAGTGGAGACTTCCCCACATGGCACGCAGCCCCCACTGCCAGCAGCACCAGCAGGTGGGGGTGCTCAGGGTACTTGTGCGCTGTGCAGGCACAGGTGCCCGGCAGTGGACGGCTCTGGCCAGCGCTGCATGCGGGGGCGAGGTGCGCATCCTACCTGGCCTGCCTCTATTGCGGGGGCTCCACGTGGCGCACCTGCAGCTTCCACACTCATGTTGCACCAGGGAAACTCTGCCGGCTGCCTTTCCTGCCCCCTGGTGCACAGGTCCCGGGACTCTGCTGAAAGTGGAGGGGAGCCCCACCCCTGCTTCCCTGTCCTCCTTGTCCCTGCATGCAGCACTGACCAGAGCCGCACACCACTGGGTACCCATACCTGTGCCAGGCACAAGCGCCCCAAGTGCCCCTGCTTGCAGGTGTTGCCAGCAGTGGGGGCTGTACACTATGTGGGGGGTCCCCACACACCCCACCTTCCCTCACACCCCACAAACCTCACACCCCTACACCCTGCCCCCATAATCCCCCACACATATACACCCAATATAGCCTATGCACCCCACAACCACACACCACCTCCGACACACCCCCATACAACCCCCACACTGCTCCATACACACCCCTCAGCCACATCCCATACCCCCACACACCATGTACAGGAGTAAGACTTTATTTTTTAGTTATAATGCAATCACCTCTATATAGACTACGCAAACACAAATCATGACTTAGTGTACGATATGGGTTTTTTTCTGGTTCCAGGATGGCAACCCCCACTCCCAAAAGGGTAAAGGGAGAGACTTCCAGTGGCAAAGGTCAGGGCTTGGGGGGTGGGACTTCTGGTAGCAATATGGTGACCAGGGGCAGGGCACCTGTCAAGGAGAAGGGCTACCCCATGTGGTCCTTGATGGCTCACCAAAACTCGTTAAGCTGCCCTCCAGCTAAAATAATTACCTGCCCCTGCTCTAGGAAAAGATCCCAGTACATGTATCAGAGAAAGCATTTCATAAAGTACTACTGCTCCAGTTTTCCTGCTGTTACTTCCTCTTTAGGCCTGCAACAAACAGAAGCTATTTTTATTCTCCTTGTCTCAGAGTTCATATTCTTGTAGAAGAATAGGAAAAGAAAAGAAAAAGGGACCTGGAGACAGCAATAACACAAACCCCACATGTAAACAATCCCTCCCTGTTAATTCAGCCCAACCACAAATTATGGAGAGAAAGAATCAGGAAGGTAGTTTCAGTCTTGTTGATACTCTCTATGGCCAAGTCCCTGCAGCCCAGACCTTCTGGTCATCAGAAGTTCAAGAATGACGGGCTAAGTATAGTCCTGACCCTAAATATATCCCCTTTACAATCTGCACAGAGTAAAACAGTAATCAGCAAACTGCTAGATAACTATTTCAGCATCAGGTTCACTTTGCCAGGGAAATATTTAGGTTTAAACTGGGCCAAACTATATAGGTCTCTCTAAGGCCTGACATAGCTACTAGGCACTTTCATGAATAGGTCTCTCAGAGGCATTACCAAGAGTACAGTTAACATTTTTGCCTTGGGCAGAGACTGTACCTGCTGAGTGTGGTGGGTCTAGCACAGGGGTGGGCAAAATGTGGCCCGGGGTCCACATGTGGCCTGCCAGGCCATTCTATCCGGCCCATGGGGCCCCTAAAAAATTTAGAAAATTAATATTAATCTGCCCTGGGGCTGCCTGTCATGTGGCCCTTGATGGCTTGCCAAAACTCAGTAAGTGGCCCTCTGCCCAAAATAATTGCCCACCCCAGTCTAGCAGCTACATTAGTCCAGTTTTCAAAGACTGGACTCTTCCAGGTACAATTCCAGATACTGCCATTAATCTATCAAGCCCTGTAGGATAAGTCTACACAACTAGATGAAGGTGGGATTGGAGCATGTATAGTGTTTCCTGTACTAGTCTTTCAAAACACATTTGGATGCTTATCTTGCTGGGATCCTATGATCCCTGCTGACTCCCTGCCCCTGGGGCGGGGGGCTGGACTCAATGATCCTCTGGGGTCCCTTCCGGCGGCGACACCAAACTCTGGGGTAAAGCATCCACACCTGAGGACAGGAGGGTGATCCAGGTGGATCTGGACAGACTCATGAAATGGGCGGACGAGAACCTGATGGTGTTCAACACCAAAAAAGGCAAGGTTCTCCACCTTGGGAGGAAAAACCTGCAGCATGTTTATAGGCTCGGTAGTGCTACGCTGGTTAGCACTACAGATGAAAGGGACTTGGGAGTCATGGTTGACCACAAGATGAACATGAGCCTTCAGTCTGATGCTGCGGCTAGTAAAGACAGCAAAACACTGGCTTGCATCCATAGAGGCTTCTCAAGCAGATTCCGGGATGTCAATCTCTCATTGTACTTGGCCTTGGTGAGGCCGCAGCTGGAGTACTGTGTCCAGTTTTGGGCTCTACAATTCCAAAAGGATGTGGAGAAGCCTGAGAGGGTGCAGAGGAGAGCCATGCGCATGATCGGAGGTCAGGAAAACAGACCTTATGATGAGAGGCTGGGAGCCATGGGACTCTTCAGCCTGGAAAAGTGCAGGCTCAGGGGTGATCTGGTGGCCACCTATAAGTATATCAGGGGTGCTCATCAGGATCTGGAGGAACGATTGTTCACCAGAGCCCCCCAAGGGATGACAAGATCAAACAGTCACAAACTCCACTGTGACTGATTCAGGCTGGACATAAGAAAGAACTTCTTCACTGTCTGAACCCCCAAGGTTTGGAACAGACTGCCGCCGAAGGAAGTTCCCATTTTATGGCACCCACTTTGGACGCCTTCAAAACACATTTGGATGTTTATCTTGCTGGGATCCTCCGAGGTCCCTTCCAGCTCAAATGTCTATGAAATCTATGAAATCTTTCCTGTCATCATCTACAGCACCAGCACTCTACTGAAAGCCGCTGAGATGTGGCTGTTCCCCTTGTGGTGGGACAAACTGGTATTCATAAGAAGCAGTTAGGGGACTTTTGCTGTGCAGAAATGGGGAACTCCAGTGTGGTGAGGTAGATCTGAGAACTGTCTGCACAGAAAGTGGAAATGAAGAGAACTTGCTTAGGACTAACACCTAAAGGGAAAATAGAAGCTGAGAATCAACCATGAGAAAAGCTAGCACAGCTGGGGTAGGTAGAAAGAAAGCCCCTGAAGATGTAACTAAACTTTCCAAAAAATACTCTTTCCTGACTGATCTGAGGAATTGAAAATTCCTGTCCTGTGCTATAATTAACGCAATAATATGCAGGCTGCACTTACCAAAGCCTCCAGCTTAACTACCTTGTATAATGGTGTTTCAGTCTTCATGTGTTAGCCATCAAATGATGAGAGATGGATTTATTTTTAACAACAAAAATTAATTCAGGATCTCAGGGAGAAAGAAAAACACCTGAAACTGACCACTTTTAGATAACGGACATAAGCAGGAGCAACCTAAGAACATGAGAAAAGAAGAACCTTTGGTTACAGCAAGCGGAATATCATACCCCAGTCACATAACTAAGATCCCTGGCACACGTTCACATAATGGGATAATGGGATCTTATCTCTGATCCTAACAATTGCGACTCCTGCCATGCCACAAGACTTGAACTGCCGGATGTAATCTGGGGCTGACAATCAGCTGTCTGGGCAGCTATCAACTGATTGTCAACCACAGCCATACAGTCCCAAGTCTTGAGTTGAGGGCTGTTCAGGGCCAACAATGTCAAAACCCCATGCCTGGCAGCTCTGGCCAGGTTGCCAGGCCCAGGGGATCAGAGACTCCTGGCAGGGGGAGCTGAACAACTTCTCTTTGCGAGAACTTTAAACCCTGAACCCTGTAGCCCAGCTAGAGCTAGTGGGGTTTACACCTTTCATTCTGCCCCCTCGACCTGGATCCCAGATCAGTAATCAACTGATTGTTGGTCCCAGGGCTGTTACAGACCCCAGTGCAGTCTGGACCCTGGGACCAACAATCAGCTGACTGTTGCCCCAGTTACATGTTAAATTTAAGGTGCCATACAAACCAACCATAATAATGTTCTACATTATATGTGGAATATTTTTATGCCTCTTTTCACATTTTATGGCACCTTAAATCAGGTACACGTGCAGTACCCTGCCCATTATTGCTGCAATTAACACCTTAATTACTGGGAGCTTTCTGCAACTGTAATTATGTTTCTTTCATAACAGAACATCAGCTCTATCACAGCTGCCCTTTCAGTTCTAATACTGAAGGGCAGTCTCTCTTGCTACAGAGGTCACTGTTTGCAGATCAAAGATAATGCTCAGAGTTCACATAAAAGGCCACACTCAGACACCACTCCCAGTGGAATTGGGAACATTTACCTGGAAGAGGGCCATGGTGTTAACCTGGAGTAACGTGGCTTTTATTTCATGTTATTTTTACACAGCGGCATTTCTGTTACATCATTGAGCAGAACGGTCCAAAGAACATCTCAAGCAGTTGGGTATTACGCAGCCTGTGGTGCTGGAATGTTCCCTGGGCTTTCCAACCTGGAGGTTAGCTGTACACTGAAACATGAACCAGCAGAATGATTCCCAGCTGAAGCAGCACAGGGAAACTGTACAGAGGGCAGAAGGGAGGGATGGCTTGATCCAGCACTCGCTCCGATCTGGGATCTGTGTTATGCCCCTGACATAAGAAGAGTTATGTTAAGTTTACACTAGGCTGAGAGGTATAAAATCTTCTGTCAGCTACCTTAGATCACATTGTATGAATTATTTCCATCTGCATGAATGCTGGGTTCCTTTGTGATAAAATCCCTCCAGGGAAAAATATAACAAGTTGTAACTTGCAGAGTTCCCTGCTTACTGCTCTGTCTGGGGAATGCCACTGTTGTGTGCAGGCCAGGAGATATCTGCAGCACCTGGTAATGGCACAAGTGGCACAAACTCTGCACTGCTGCTCTCTCCTTCCATAGTCCTCAGTCCATACTGGTCCAGCCTCATTTCCCAGCATGCTGAAGGGGCTGATCATGCCAATTCACAGGCAACTTCTGCTACTCCTGTTAACACTGAAATGAGTTATTGAAAAGGAATACTGCAGGACAAACTAAACTTTGTGCCTCGGGGTTGGCAGTTCATCCCTGATGCTTTTCTAATAAGAGGTGGGGCAAATATAGCCATGAAACTGTGATGCTTCTACTTTCTCATAGGGGCACACTGATAGAGATTATCTCGGCTAATACTGATGGCTGATTAACCAGCCATATCAGCCAATACCGATCTGATAGCCGATTTACAGGGAAGCAGCCCTGCAGCTTGGAGAGTAGCATCTAGCCAGTAAGTCTGGGGGCGGGGGGAAGAGGCAGGGGGAAGGAAGGGGCAACGCAGGGTGGGGCAGATTGAGGCCTGCACAGTGAAGGAGGGAGTGGGGCAGGGGTTGGGGCAGGGGTAGGTGCTGCCCAGCAGGGTTGTGAATGGGCCCCCAGAGTCAGGATGGAGCCATGGGTGGCTCGTCCAGGGAAGCACAGAGGGATGGGGAGGGCAGTGGCTCCCTGCTGCTATGTGGGCTATCGTCCATCCCAACATTTTTGATAGCTATCCTGTAGCCACTCTCCCAGCCCCACTGCCACCTGCCCTGCTCGCCCCCACCCCACCCCCACCCTCAGCACAGCCCAGGCCCAGCCCCTCTGCTGGGAAGAGGCTGGTGCAGTCCCTGGCCCCGAGCCTTCAGTGGACAGCCTGCCTTTGCCCCATGCACAAATCTGCAGGGCACATACATGCCTCCCCTGGGGATGTGTTCAGCATCTGGGAGACACCTCCTTGCGCCCCCAGAATGAGCCACCCACAGCTCCATCCTGCTCCTGGCCCTGGGGACACATTTACCACCCTGGCTAGGCAGTACCTGCCTCTGCCTCAACCCCACTCCCTCCCTCACCATGGAGGCTTTGATCTCCCCCCCTGCCAAGCCCCTTCCCACCCCACCGCTCCTTTCCCCTGACAGACTTACCAGCAGGATGCCACTCTCCAGACTGCCAGGCTGGATTCCTGGCTGCTTGCATAATACCGCTGCACACATGCACACAGCATTTATTGGTGACATTATCAGCTACACTGGCCAAAAAAACCCAATTTCCAATAATATTAATTTTCTTTTTATCAATGCCAATCCGATATGTGACTGATATATCAGTGCACCTCTACTTTCTAGACATTGCATTTCTTAGTCCCTGTGAACACTACACATGGACAGCATTTTGTTTTCAGAACTGCTGTAGCCTGTTACAGAGGAATCATATGCCAGGTGAGGACCTTTTCATGAAAGAAAACAGCAAAATTAAACCACATCACAAATGTATTTTCTACAGAAAGCTGCATTCCCCTCCAGTCCAGAAGGGCTTGACACAAATGAAGACTCTGGAGCCCAAATAGTTCAGGATGTTGCTGCAAACACACACACTTACAATTATTAGTTTTGCATCCTCAAGGCTTGTAGCTACTTTGTTTTTCATGTTGAGGAAAAGGAAATACTGGTAAGTTGGCCTAGATATGTGTGAAGAAAGCCCTGGCATGACTACAAAAATAGCTTTTGAAAAGGCTGCACAAGTTACTAAAATGAATTATACTGATTTAAACCAGATTGCCACTGTACAATTGAGGTATCATTTCCATAAGGATTGCCTTCTACTAGTTTTTTTTGTTTCTGTTAGCTTTTCACTGATGCAACTTTACTCATCAGAGAAGTTTCATAAACACCTGCAAAGTTATGATGGCCTGACACCACTTTATTTATAGTGCTAGTATTTATTTCCCCTTCTGTAAAGGAAAAACATTTCAGAGCATGGGTAGAACAACAGACCCATCAAGGATTATAATCCCATAGTCAACTATTACTATTTACCTAAGTGGATTTAATGTTAGCCCTAGCTGAGTCTTCAAGGGACACATTAGAAAACCAGAGAAGTAGTTCTTTGTGACCTTCTCGTTTTCAAGTCAGTTCCCCATTACTATTGCTGGATCAGGTTACCTGTGACTAATCTATTTGGTATGGCATCCTAATACCACTCTGCATTTCTCAGAATGAAAGTCAACTGACAGTCTTTGGTGGATGCTGCCAACACTGTTTAAAGATCAGGATGACAGGCAGCAGGTTTCATCCTATTTTCATGGAATCCAAATGCTTTGCCAGGGCAGTGGTGTGCACAGCTTTATTTCTAACACTTCTGCTCCTTAGAGGCAGAAACATTTCTTGCACAGATATAGCTGGGTCACTTTTGCTTCATTGTAGAATAAAATATTCAGTTGCTAGAGAAGCAGCAGAAAGTGTCCTCAAGCCTCGAGGACTTGGGACAGGAGTTACACATAAACCAGTTTAAGTGATCAGAAACTGATTTAAACCTGTAACAGAATATAAGTTCCATGCAAATGAACCAGTTTCAAAATGGCCAAAACTGGTTTAAGATAAACCTGGGTTGAACATAAGTATCAGACTTCACTGATTTGGGTTAAACCAGTTTATGGAACTTCTGTCCCAGACCTCTTCCTGGTTTAAGTTAATTCAGAGTCCCCCAGTATGCTTTGCAGCCCTGGGCTGGGCTGTGTGGTCCATTCCCGAGAGCAAGGCTGGTCCCGCCCCTCCGCCCTCTAGCCAGACGATGGCCCAGCATGGCCCCCTAAAGCGAAGGGGTAGGAAGGGGCCTCCCTCCCTACTACACCAGTGGACCGCAGCCAGGATTTGCCTGGCCAGGGTGGAGCAGCTCCTGTCAGGGTCTCCCCCACCCCCTCGCCACTGCAGCACCAGGGGTGGAGACATGGCCCTGCCATCTGCCTGCCTCGCCTGCAGCTGAGGTTGGGGCTGGGGGATCGAGCTGGGCCCTGCTGAGGGCAGAAATGGAGGGGCCAGCTCGGGCTGGGCTGTGGGGCAGGGCCCTTCCCAACCGGCTGTGGCTTGGGCTGGGGTCGCAGGAGCTGCGCGCCTGGATTGCTCCCGCCTCCCTGCATCCAGGCTGGGCTGTGTTGTCCTGCAGCTGCAGCTGGCTGAGAAGGGCCCTGCCCCCATTTTGATGGACAGGGGGTGCAGCAGCAGGCACAGAAGCCCCCGCATCAGGTAGCTGCTGGACTTTGTGCCTGCCAGCACCTCCAAGTTGGCTCGGGCAGCCACAAGCACAATTAACTTGTCCAGTGTGGCTGCCAAAGCATGCCCCCCAGCTGCAGTGGCATCACCTCCACACTGCTGCCTGGCCAGCTGCCATGTGCATGCACTGGGATGGGCTGTTGTGGAGCTGCAGCTGGCTGGGAAGGGCCCTGCCCTCACAGCTTGGCCTGGGTTGGCTTCACTATTTGCCTGTCTCTACAGAGGCTGCAGGCGCTGCTGAGGCTGGGCATGGAGGGGCTGGCTTGGGCTGGGCTGGGCTGTGGGGGCAGGGCCTCTCCCAGCTGGCTGCAGCTTCACAAAAGCCGGGCCCAGCCTGGGCATGGGGAGCCAGGAGCAATCTAGGCTCACAGCTCCCATGGACCCAGCCTGAGATGCAGCCAACTGGGAAGGGCCTTGGCCCTGTGGCCCAGCCTGGGCTGGCCCCTCTGCGCCCTCCCTCAGCAACACCTGCAGGATGGCTTGGTTCAGCCCCCCAGCCCCAGCCCCAGGCAAGGTGCACGGATGGCAGGGCCATGGCCAGCAGGATGGAAAACTGGGCAGACCCCTGCTGAGGTCCCCATACTGATAGGACAGAGGGGAGACAGGGGAATTTGATCACCTTCTCTGCTCCCCCTTCTCCTGGGGTGCTGGTCACACCCTCCCCCAAGACAAACCTGGTGGGGGGCTGCTTCCCCCCTCCTCTTGCAGGTATACTCCAGCTGGGGTCCCTGCAGGCCACAGTGGACAATCATACTTAGCAGCCTGCTGGGGGGGGCTGACCATCCCCTGCCTCCCTCTGGTCAGCTTCCCTCCAGCCCTGCAGCTGCTGCAGAAGGGAAGGCAGGGCTTGCTTTAGTGCCTCCCGGCTTCTAGCCGAGGCCACTGCAGGCATGCGGCTGCATTCCAAAATCAAAAGTGTCTATTCATTTGCAAATTGGTTCAGTCTATCCAGGTGAGACTAACCTGCAAAGATTGAATCAATTCTGGCTCAGGCTTTTTGAATGTCTGTACTTAGGGCACCAGTGCCCCATCTTGGAAAGTTATGGAAGTTATGTGCAGCAATAAGATCTGTAGGGGCACATCCCAATTCCCTAGGGCCATCTAGGACAGAGCATTCTAGCAACTAGTCTTTCCTAGAAGGTCCCAAGAGCAGAAGTCGTTTTAACCTGCCATTACATCTGGTTTTACTGGCCTAGAATGCTACTGGGTGTTCTGCATGTTCAGAGGTGCCCCAAACTCTGTGATGTGGAGCAGTCATGCACGGGGTGCTAGAAGGACTTCAGGTATTTGCAGAGACATGCAAGGGCGCTGGATGCAGAGGGAATGGAAGAAGGATACTGGCCAGTTTTGCTTGGCATGATGCCTGCTGAGATTGCTCTGTTTGTGGAGCAGAAAAATTAGCTCTGCATGGTGGGATCACGTAGATTTGCAGACTAGTTCGTCTGGGCTTGATGGGCCACAGAGGCATCATTGTGGGGACTTCATGAACTCTGGTGTGAGGAGTTCAGGGAAGGTGCGTGTAGCCAGGGTTCTGAGATGAGGCATTTATATGCTTGGACAACCTAAAACTTTATTCTCTCACAAGGATATGACTATTAAAGGGGTACTGGCATCATCCTACCTCTCCCCTTGCCAACGCTTATGAAACCATACACAGACAATATAAGACTGCACAGAGGATTCAATTAAACTCCTAGTAGGTGCAAGATGCTAGTGAATACCACATGGGGAAAGCAAGATGCTGGTGCTTACACGTGCTATGCATCTGATTGAAGACTGCTGTGACCTGCCCAAGGTCTGCAAGTGAGAATGGCAAGTGTTTTGCATGGAGTACAACCCACACACTGCCAGACTCCTTAACTGATGCACATGACCAGGCAGCACCTCCCAGTAAGCAGAACAGGCCCAGGCTCAAGGGAGCCAAGGGAAATTAGCAATGCCATATGCATTTACTTTCATGTTACACGTGGCAATTTTAATCACCTGCTAATGCACGTGCTGTTTTGCAGATTGCAAGATATCTTGGAACACACTGTACCTATTTGTTACAAGTCTCAGATTTTCCTGCTGTGCTTAAACTTCGGTGGTGAAAGGGCTCCTAAACAGAACGGGGTTTTGTCTCTGGTGAATATTATGGTCCATGATAGGTGAGGGTTGATTTTTTTCTGCAGAACTAAGCATCAAGTGAAATGTAGTATTGCCTTCTCTTCTGGGATCATCAAGTGCCATTTCAGTAGATTTCTTATGTTCCCCTTTCACCCCATCCTTCAGTGAAACTTTGGCATTGCTGTGGCTTCCCATTTCTTTACAGTTAGGTAGAGAGCAGTAAGTGGGTAAAAACACAAAACTTATAAGGAAAACCTTAAGAGTGCAGCCAGAGCTCCAACAGAAAACCATGTGTTTCACTTTCAAACATCAAATACCAAAGCCAAAGAGCAAAGTAGTACAACAGCTGAAGTAAAATGAACAAATGCAGATGGCTTTGGTACTAGTGCTATCTGCTGCCTACAGTGCCCCTTGGTCCTTTCCCCTACAAACATGGAGTGAGAGGGGATAGTTTGACCCCAAGACTTGCTAGAACTGCCATTAGTCCAACCTCCTGATCATGGTAGGGCACTGAAGAGGCTGAAGGGGCAGGGCTGGAATATTGTGCATCTGCTTCAGAGAAAACTGTACACTGAAGTGCACATGCACTTATGCCTGTACCTGGAACTAGTACCCAGGCCAGTAAAAAATGGGTTTCCCTCACATATCCTCTTCATTATAAAGCCACAATTTGCAGCTTTTATCTTTTGAAAATCAAAGGCTCAGGTGGCAGTTGACATGACAGCCTCAGATACATCATGGTGAATTCTATTTTCCTAATTTTTTTGTACTTAAAAAATATTTAGCCATTTCCAGTGCACAACAATTTGCACCACTGACATAAGCAAATGGAAGTGTCTTGCCAATTTATGAAGTGGCCCAAAAAAGTCTGAATCAATTTTTACTATATGACATTGTTAAGTGGCACTTTTCAGGAGTTGAAAACTATCAGAAAGAGTAATAAAGCTGCTGAAGTCACAGATGTTTGAACAATTGGTGTGTCCTTCCGACCGCTCCCAGCACCGTAGAACTGCCATGTGGGAGGAGGAGGAAGAAGAGTTGAACAGCAAGGGCTTTGCCCGTGGCACCTTCTGTGATTTATCTCTGCAGAACCTGGAACCTTTGCCAAAGAATACTGCCCCCAAGCGCAGGGAACAGCTTCCAGAGAAACATCCTTGCAAGGACGGCACAGGCTTCAGATGACTTTAATATTGCCTAATATTTTTCACTAAATGGCGTCATATAATGCACTGGCTAACCAACAGCTTCCCTCTTGTGAAACTTCTCTTTAGACTATAATCCTCAGGCAGCTTTTATGCAGATTGCAATACAGAGAAAACCTGTAAACTTAATCTTACTAATGACGCCTGAGGGTCATGTGACCATGAAATGGGAATACAGCTAAGGCTACACTATGAGCAAGGAGCTGAATTTTTCATTTCCCACAGAAGAGAAATGTGGATTTCCCTTTTTACAGGAGAAAAACATGGATTTTTCATTTTAACGGAGAAACATGCAGATTTTGCACTTTTGCAAAGAGTTCTCTGCAGGCCGGCAGAGCCTGCAGGAGACTGGGGGGAGTGGGAGGAGGGCAGTCAGGAAGGGGGCACCATGTACATGTATAGGCACATGACCACCAGGGAGCCTGGAGAGCAGCTCTTGCAGGCAAGTCTGGCTGGTGAGGAGGGACTGAGGCCCCCATAGGGAGGCTGGGCAGGGCTGGGGCTGGGGTTGGAGCTAGGGCTGGGGTTGCTGCCCAGCCAGGCAGTGAATGGGGCTTGGGGCCCAGAGCTGGAATAAGCGGCTGCAGGGCCCCAGCGGGAAGTGGGACGGGCCTGCAGGTGGCTCATCTGGGGGAAGGGGGCTTTTGGGGGGCATATGCCCCCAGTTTTGTGCGCAGGGTGGGGGTGGGCTGCCTGCTGCAGGCTCAGGCTCCCCACCCTGCTGCCCTCCCCTGGTGCCGCTGCAGCCCAGCGTGCAGGACCCAGTGCAGCAGGGCAGAGCAGGGCTGGGCAGGGAAGCTCCTAACTGTTGCTGGGAGCCCCATGCTGCCATGGCATGGCACCCCCTTATTGCCCAGCAACAGCAGGGGTGGTGGTGCAGGGTAGTGCCCCTTGCTGCAACAGCAGGGGTGGTGGTGCAGGGTAGTGCCCCTTGCTGCTGCCAGCTGGACAGGAGACACCTTACCAGGACATCATGGGACTCCCAGCAGTGGCAAGGAGCTTTCCTCCATGGCTCTGCTGTGCCAGGTCCCATCTGCTGGTCTGAGCAGGCCCAGGGGGAAGGGCAGCAGGGCAAGTAGCCTGAGCCCACAGCAGGCAGCCTGCACCTGCCCCATGCATAGATATAGGAGGCATGTACTTCCCTTCTCCCCACAAGTGCCAGACCCCTTCTCCCCGCCTGAGCCTGCAGTGGGCAGCCCCTCTTCCCCAACCTCCCGATGGGCTTCACTACAGTTGTGCCACCCACAGGGGAAGGGAAATTGTGTTCTGCGCTTCATTCCCTGCTCAGGCCACAGCAGCCACCGCCTCCCACGGGTGGCAGCAGGGGGAGCTTTGATTTTCCATGATAAAAATCCCAGGATCAAATACCAAAATTTATAGGTATTTAGAATTTATTTTATTATAGTGATTGAGGCACTGATAGGATTCCAAACTGCTTTAAAATTGTAAATATATCAATAAAACATTGTGTTCAATTGATACCTATATATACAGTGGTGGTTCGTTTTAATTATGGATTGGGGGGGGCGGTTATCAGAGAAAACCAGGATCCCTGACAATGAGACACTTAGCACTTGGCTCAAGTTTTTTTCCTATTCCCTCCCCCATCTCTCTCTCTCACTCACACAAACACACACATCTGCTGTTTTGGCAAGCATATGGCACGGGAGGAGGGTGTCAGTAGAGCAAACACTTTATGTAGTTTGTGCCCTAAACTGACGGCAAACGCATGCCAAGGAAGCCAAAATCTTCCCTACCTTCACACTCACTTGATTTCTCTGCTGCATCCCTGGTGCTCCATGAAAGGGATGACCTCAAGCATGCCCTGCTCACCTGCAGCCAGAAATGCATTAGTGAAGCTCACCGGGGGCGGTGCTCACAAAGGCCACTGTTGAGATCTGTCTCTGACATGCCAGAAAGCAGGCTTGGTGGCTCCCTTAGAATGATTTTACTGTCACATTTCTGAGTTTGGCACATGTGAGTGAGAGCTGGTGGGTGGGGCATGTTCTAGCACATCCTTACTAAAAGCACTGGGGATATGGTATGAATACACTCTTATGAACTGCCTACCAGGAAATCCATGTATCTTTATAGCAAAGTCTCCCTCAAAACAATAAAGATGGCTGGTTGTACTTACTGAGCTGAGACTCCAATTTCTCAGTGGATTTGTCACTAAACAGATCTCAGACAATTCTCTCAGTACATTGGAGGAGATAGCTTTCTGAGAAGGTTGCTGTATGCTGGTTGCAGACTGAGGCACCCATACTGAGGTCACATCGTGGGATCCTGCTGTGAGAACCTCCTTGTCTACCTCCTTCATATGAAGAGGTCCCTCAGGAGAATGGGTTCATAAGAGGTCAAATCCAGCACTTGGACCACTGGCAAGCAGGTTGTCAAACTCAAAAAGCACTGAATTGGGGCATGCCAAGACCTCTGATCTGCACTCTCCATCTTTTGGTAGCACTGCTTCATATTCTTGACAGTCCCAACACTGCGGTCTAGTCCAGCAAAAGCCCAGTTCAGCAAGCTGCTTTGAAATGGCACTGTAACAGTTGATGTTCCTCATAATGCAGTTGAAATCACAGTGGTGCCATATTCTTCCAGACACTGACCAGGATGAGACTAGGCTCTTCTGACTAGTTAGCTGCATGTCAGGAGCACATGCTTTGAGCTAGCAGTATGGAAGAGGAAAACAAGGGGCTATAATTCCTTTGATGTATGAAGTGCCATCCAGCTTTGCAGCAGCAAAGGAAGGGAAAGGTCTGAAGAAGCACCAGAAGACACAGGAACAAAGGAATGTAGGATTGCTGATGGAGGACTGGCGGTCTTCAAGTCCTACAGCTTGCACTATGCTGCAACACAGTGAACTGGCTCTGTATAGAGCTGGATACGTACACCAGAATGTGAGCAGAACTTCTGGTTTGGGCCATGTTTATCCTAGAAAATGAGCATAGGAATTTTTATTGAGGATCGTTGGGTGTTATGGACATGAACAGGAGTGTGAACTTGCAGTTATTAGGGCTTACATCCTGCCTTTTTTGGAGACTAGTCTACAGAACCAACCTTGAGGTCAGTAATTCTGCTCTTGGAATCTTTGAAATGGGAGCGTATGTCCACACCTCCACCTTACTGCGTAAAGGTAAATCCCATATACAGCTACAAACACTAAACAAGATAGTCTGTGACTGGCACTGTGAAAGGCCACATACTGCCATGGAGAGCCCACAGCATATCACATGAGTGACTTTCCCTGAATTTTATGCAGGATCTGTAGAATTTAATATACTTTGATTATAGCTAAGAGTTCTGTTACAAAACTTAACTAAAACTAGCAAAACACAGAGTCCTGATGGTCTACATAGGAAGGACCCAGAGGGCGGCAAAACATACCTACTATTGAAAAACTTCCCTTGGGTCATTCCATTCAGGGGGCAAACAATGACCTGGGAAAGCCACCCCCCCAACCTGCAGATACCATTGACTCAGGACTGCTTTACATTTATTTGGTCAGCACTTACACAACAGATAAATGGAAACAAATGCTAATATAATTATGACTACAGAGCTTTGCCTGGCTGGCACTAGGGTGCTTCATTGCCGAATCAGCTGGTGACATGGTTCTTTCGGGTTGAGGTGCCCAACTAGTCTGGCAGTAACATTTTGAATGTGTTTGTCTTACTATGGCATGGAATTCTGTATCTCCTGGGTATAAAATTTTAAACTTACACTGCAGGCTGGAAGCAGGGACATCTTATAGTGAGAATATAAGAGGTAGGGGACATCATTAACCTCGACTCTCTTAGCTTAAGTTCAGTACAAAGAATATCTGCACACCCAGTCGGGGATTCGGCCTGCTTTATACCGGTCCTCAGGACAGCACTCTATTTCTACCCACAGAGCTGTGAGTGCATGTATGCTTAGAGTTCCCCCATGGCAGAAGAATCTCTTCTTTCTGCCAACAACTCCTAGGGACCTACGGGTAATGACTGACCACCACATGAACATGAGCTGTCAGTGCGAGGCAGTGGTCAGCAGGGACGATAACACACTGGCTTGTGTCAACCAATGCATCTTGTGTAAAACTAAGGAAGTGATACTCTCACTGTACTCAGAGACCACAGTTGGAGTACTGCATCCAGTTCTGGGCACCGCACTTCAATAAGGACAGGGAAAACCTTGAGGGTCCAGAAAAGAGCCACCCATATGATCAGGGCAAGGCAAGCCATACGAGGAAAGGCTGAGGGACCTGGGCCTCTTTAGCCTAAAGAAGAGAAGGTTGAGAGAGGGCTTGAGAGCGGCTTACCCCTATATCAGAGAAGTGTATCAGGAGCTCAGTGAACAACTGTTCACTAGGGCACCCCTGGGGAAGACCAAGACCAATGGATACAAATTCCTGGAGGGCCACTTCAGGCTTAATACCAGGAAAAACTCCTTCACAGTGTCCAGACTGTGGCATAAACTCCCTCCAGAGGTGGTACAGTCACCTACCTGGGAGGTTTTCAAGAGACGACTGGACAGTCACCTTGCTGGGGTCACCCAACCCCAGTTGTCTTCCTGCCTAGAGCTGGGCCTGATCATCTGCAAGGTCCCTTCCAGCCCCTGACAATTTATGAATCTATGAAACATAGTTATACATTTCTATGGGCTCCCTCCTTTTTGATATCAGTTAGAGCAGGGGTGGGCAAAATGTGGGCCCGATGTGGCCTGCCAAAGGATTTGCTCCAGCTTGCAGCAGGTCCCTGGGTCCTTTGTGGCCCAGGTACAAGGAGGACAGGCTAGGCTGTGGTGCATGTGGCTGGTCCCCTCCCCCCCCCAGCTGTGCAATGGGGCTGTGGGGACACTGGGGCCAGACTTGCTTCCTAGCAGCTCTGGTGGTGGTGGCGCCTCCTTCCAGCTGCTATAGCCACTGGCCCTGACCTCAGCCCAGCTGCCTAGGAACCCTGGCCTGTCTGCCCTGCACCCACTGCTGGGGATGGCACCTGTGTGGGGGCAGGGCGTGCGGCCATGTGGATGGGATGGAGTCACAGGCCAGCAGGAAGCAGTGTCCGGGTGTGGGATAGGTGGCTGGAACCAGGATCTTGGGGCTGTAACAGTGCGGGGCCAGGGCCAAGCCACAATCTGCTCCCTGTAAGCCCCCGTGACAGGTGCTGGTTCAATGGGCAGGGTTGTGCTGGGAACTGGTCACAGCTCTGGCCTAGCCCTTAGTCCTGTGCTGTCACTGCACCCCCCCACCTGGCTGATGTAGCTATGCCAGTAAATCCTTGGTGCAGATGCAGGTGTGATAAAGAGGGCTTTTGGCAGCATAGCTTGTGTCATCTGTGGAGACTGTACAACTATATCTATGGAAAAACTCTTTTATCAGCATACACTTTATCTTCACTAGGGGACTTGGCTGGCACAGCTGTGATGGCAGAGGCACTATACAGCACAGATCATGGATGTCAAAGATTCCACCCACAGGATGGCTCTGGCCTTGCAGAGCCCACTTATCTGGCCCCAAGGGCTACCCCTGGGTATCATAAATGACCTGTGCTGCATACCAAACCAGCGCCAGGCACAGTGCCTGCTCCACCAGTCCAGGACCATGCTGCCTGCAGCAGCCTTTCCAGACAGTCCAGGATCTGCACTACATGTGGTGCATGCCCCAACTCGTCTGGGACTACATTGCATGCAGTGCCCCCTCCAGCTGGTCCAGGACCTATGTTACACCTGGTGCTTTGGTAGGCACCACGTGTGGCACACATCCCACACTGGTCAGAATGGGGGATGTGTGCAGCACAGTACTAGACAGCAAAGGCAGGTGCCACATGCAGTGTGTATCCCAGACTAGCCAGTGGTCAATGTGTATCCCAGACTAACTGGAATAGGTCCCATGTGGCAGCCACTCTAAGACCCATGCTGCACAAGTGCTGGATCCAGCATGGGGCTTGGGGGGAAGAGGGGCAGAAAAAAGGAGAGCCCAAGATCCCATTCTAGCCTGTGGGGCAGATGACTGACACCTCTGGTGTAGACAAGGTCTCTGACTGACCCTCTAGCTCACTTCCCATTATACATTTCCATCCACTCTGCTTGTGGGAGATGTCCTTGGAGACCTAACTCCTGTGAATAGTATTCAGTTGAGCCCTCTGCACCAATGCCACACACAAGTGGGAATGTCTTTAGCAAGCTTCTAGATGACACATTTGCCCATCCTGTTGGCTGGTTGCACTAACTAATAGCAATATTCACTGAATAATTTATTTGACAGATTATTTTTGGAATATTTAATCAGCTCTATTGGCCACCATTATTTTTGCTGAATCAACAGGCCCTTGAGGGCATATTCTCCAGAGAAAACAAGCAATGTTGTGATGGGTTAGAAAAAACCATTTACTAAATTAAATGCATGCTCCGCTTGCTCCTCCAAGCTATAACACAGTACATACATGGAAATTTTAGCTGCTAAACGTACATTGTTCCTGAACATAGTAGTTTGGTGCGTACACAATCTGTCCCTTCGAGGCTTTTTCCACTAATGTACTCATATGCAAGGTTATAAATCAACAGGAAAGAGAACAGGCCAGACCAGTAGAAAAGCAAGGAAAAAAGAAAGGCCAGAAAGCTACATTTCTGAATATCAGCAGAGAGTATCACTGAGAAACCAACAAAGATTTTGGCTGTTACTGGAACTATGGGAAAACAAGGCAGGAAAAGTGATTAAACTGCTTGTTAAAAATACACTGAGACTTAAAAATGATTACTGCAATGTGGCAAATAATAGCCTTCTTACCCCCACAGAAATTAAGGGACTCAAAGGGAAAATATAGACACCAAAACAGAGAAGGGAAGTGATTGCATCGATAAAGGCAGGAATTCTGAAGCTGAAAGGATTCTTGCATCCCTTTCTAGCACCAGCAGCCATTAACAGGGTGAGTCTGCATAGTGTTGGGGTACACCCCAGACTTGATGAGAGAATCTCACCCTTGATGCACAACTTGACATTAGCTTACTACTGCAGCAACATGGCTCCTTTGTTTGAAGTGTCATTGTAAAAAGAAAGAATGTGCATGCAATTGCATTAGGGAAGAGGTAAAAATGGGAGGAGGAAGAGATGGACAATAGCACACTGAATTTAGGTGTTTTATTTGCAAGCTAGTTTTCATTTTCACGGTGGATTTCTACAGAGGAAAAAAAGGTGGGACTGCAGCAGCAATAGGTGTACCGTAGCACAAGCCCTTGGGGACAAAGAGCATGTACACTGCTTGTTAGACTTGCTGAAACCTGCACTGCTACCTCTATACTGCTATTGCTACCTGGACTACCTATATTAAACCAAGTGCAGGCATGTCCCCCTAAATTACAATCACACCATCTTTGTGTTGTGTATTACATATCATAAGACTAATCAAGTTACTTGCAATCAGACAATAGACTGGTGCTCATGAAAATGTTTATGCATCCCAGAAGCATCATGAATTTTAATGTAAATGATTACGCTCATCAACAAATGAATTATTCCCTTTCTTTAAAAAAATTGCAGTCACTGGAGTGGAGAATAGAAAGGATGCCATTCAAGTTAGACAACCATGAACAGCAAACAGTGGCAGCAAAAATTTGCAAATAAATATTAGGCTGAAAGCTCCTTTCCCAATTTATCCAGCAACTACTTATGATTTACCAATACATTTGGTTCAGGAAAAACTTGATGACCAAAGAAAAAGAACTGTTTTAAGTGATGTTTGTAATGAACAGTTTAAGTCAGGTGAGGCACAGAAGGGGGAATTTATGTAAGATACCTTTCACCATAGAAAATGTCAGTTTTCTAATATGCATATACATACTCCCAAGGGACAATAACGCCCCAAAATCTTAAATCCCTCCACCTGTCCCCAGCCATCTTCAAATTATCCCTGTGGATTGCTCTGAATCCACTGTATATATATTCAATGCACTTCTCAGGAACAAAAGGAAGCATTATGAGCAAGGATTGCTAAACAGACATTCAGTTGTTCAGTGGCATAGCTTCCCTGTTTTATTTAAATAAACTAGGTAGGTAACTCTCCTAGAACAGGAACCCCAGTATTTGTTTTAGATTAGGAGAGAATAAATCTTGTGGAATCACCTTGTTAAAGCGCTGGCAGAAAAATGCTGTTGTCTAATTAGCTTATTTGAAGTAGCTTTGGACAATTGTTAGTTTTCCCAGCCTGTATTGTGATATACTGTTTCCAGGCCTTTCAGCTCATTGTGTGAAATTTTTTTCACATATAGCATAAATGGACTTGGTCTTCCAACAGACAGATGCATATAGAAGGCAATTTCTCTCTTGCCTATGATCAGATTGCCATACCAGCAGAATCCACAACAAACATTTCATATTATTTTGGTCATATGAATCAGCTAATGGGGCAGTCAGAGGATGCGCCAGCACACATGACAAGGCAGGAAGCTTGCCAGTTGCTGTTCAGCTGGGGGAGCAGCTCCCATATGCATGAACAAACTGGCACCGCACCCACTTGATATCTGACTACAGCACATTTCACTCTGCTCTGTACTGCAGGAACCATTTTAACACACTATAATGAAGTCACACATAACAGGTTTAAACAAAGCTGCATATTTTCCTGCTATGGAGACTGGTCACAAGGACCAAAAAGCTGTACAAAGACAAGACCTGTGTGTTAAAAGCCTCTCCTAATCTGCTCTGTTCCCTTCTGAAACCTTAAAACTGATGAACGACGACACAGACTAGTTGTAACCGGCCCAAGGCAGTGACCTAAGCCTTTTAACATCGAAAACTTGCCAACTCCACTCACCAGGGTCATGCCACAGTGAAGATATTTCACATATCCTGCCTCCAACAGACCTCATTTTAATGTGCAGCTCTTGTTCCACCCCAGAAGTCACAGGCAATATTCACCCGGATGCAACTGGGCTACATGGGGTCTCTGTACCACTTAAGACCTATTTCTGCCTTTCTGCACTAACTTGCAGAACTGTTTACAATCTACAGCTCCAAGCAGTCAGCGAGAGCTGCCAGAGCTCAGCCCTTCCGAAATTCAGGCTCTTGCGTCTCAAGGTAGGCCCCTCAGAATTGCACTACCAGGGTTAGTGGGAACTTCAAAAATTAGGTTTCAGCTTCTTGTTACTTTACTAAAGCAAAACCACATGAAAACATCTGTCACAACAAAAAATTCAACTTGCTCTTCAGGTCAGATTTGTACCCATGCTCACCACGCTGGCCATTCTGCATGGACTTCCTTTTTCATGACATGCCTTCATTTAGGTCCTGCTCTTGCAATGAATCTCCACAGGCAGATTCCTAAGTTTGAATCAAATCCCACTGAAAAAAATTGCACACTAGCACTTTTGCATGTGGCTCTGAATGACTTACAACTCCAGTAAGCTGCTGTCTCTTTTTTGTAAAACAGCCGTCTGCTTTGAGAATGATCTAAACAATTATCAAATGTTTCATAAGCAGAAACGGAACAGTTTAGTAGGGTAAAGATATGAAATCAGGAAGAGAGCCCCCTATTATAAAAAGGTTACCTATTTAAGTGGTAAAATAAAACACAAGATTAAGGCATACTTGCCCCCTTTCATCACCAAGCCAGAGCACTTTTGTGTAGATTTATACATAGCAAGAGACCTTCTACCACAGTCACCCTGACTCTTCATATAGGCCTTCTGTGCCTCATTTCTGTCCTGAAGAGATGTCATGGGGGTTAGAAGAGGAGACCAAGTGAGGCTCTAGTTCCATTCAGCTCTTGCTCTCTGTGTCCTGATGCAAACACAGTTGCTAAATGCAAGGTGTAGGGTTGTTGTGTTAGATTGACAATTATCCATCAGGACTTAGGAGAGAGATTTAGATTTTTGTTTTTAAATAAACCAACAAACCACCATTGAATTATAAACTTTGGTTAGGAAAAAAGGTTATAGTCTAGATTGTTTCATTCCATTTTGTCTATGAACATTGGGGAAAGAGAAAATTGAGGTAAAGCTTATGTGGTTACTTGTGTATGGTTTCTCTCACACGTGTGCGCACACACACACACCACTCCCCCCACCCTGATCAGTTCAGTGAGGGCACAGACACTTATTTAACTAAAAAAAAACAACAGGATGGTTGGCTGGATCAGATGGCTTATTTCATTGTCTTCAATCCTATGTAGACTGGCTAAATAGTCTAGTGCCTGCTGTTAAGAGTCCAAGGTTTTTTATTCATTTTCTGATGCTTTCTGTGTCAGCAAACATGGCTATGCCAGTAAGTAAATCAATCAACCCAACCACTATCTTGGGACCATTTTCTGAAATACCACCAGCAATAACCTTTGTCTGACAATTGTGTACTTTTAGGCAAGTAGAATTGTGCCATTCATCTACTTAGAAAGATGGACTTTAGATGTTTTTGTTGGCAATTTTCCCCTAACACATGCTACATTCTTCAGTAGTGAGAAGTAATGTTCCATGTCTCAAGCTTGCCTGGTACAAAACACCTTTCTACAGACCTTGTATGTGGCCAGTGGTCAAAATATAGCATCTGCTCAAACAATTAGGGTTGCCGCTTCACTCCCCCACCCCACAATTACAATCCATTACTTCCTTCACAAAGATATTGAATGTATACATCCTTTATGTACACACACAAAAAATCCTCAACAAGAATTACTCGTTTCAAAGGCTACGTAAGATTTGGAAAGAATTTATAACTGCTGCAGCAAGTGCTAACGTTCCAGGAAAAAAGAGAACTGAACTAGTGAGAGTAAAAGCTGTCTGCAATAAAGGATGATATAATCTTAGATAGGCTGAAAATGGAAAATCCCTTTCTGAAGTACTATCAAGAAAATGGAACAAGGAAAACACTCATTTTTATTACTCTACCAGGGTAATGATCTTAGTAGATGTATAAACCTGGAGATTTTAGTATGCCAAGAAAGCACTAAATCACTGAACAAGCTTTTGCAAACAATTCCACCACTTTTCAGGTGCTAAGCCAACGGTTTATACCATTTATTACCACATAGCCATCGACTAGTCTTCAGAGAAGGTGCTTGGGGTCATGCAATGGGATCTATAAGTTAAATCCATGTATTGGCAAAACTCAACATTAAAAGACATTGCAAAACTAAAAGGTAGATGAAAATAGAAGACTGTCTAGAGTTGGAGCATGCATGTGTGCACACATGCACAAACAAGTCAACTGCCATTACAGCTGTAGACTTTCAGGAGTGTTTAGTGGTTTTATATTCTTCAACTTCTAAATGCCCAAGCTGAGATGCCCTGCATAGGCCTGATTTTCAGAACTTGCTGAACTCCCACCCTCTGAAAGTCAGGTCCCATCATGCTGAACACATCTCAGATCTTTAGCTGTATTTAAAAATGTTGTCCTCCATTTTTTTTAAACTTGCAAACATCAGGGACACGCTGTTTTTAAAATGTTCTTACAATCCCAGGAGTCAGTTAGGATTTTCTTTTGAGAGATCCTTACAAAGTGCAATTTTGACTTTCCCACAGTTAACTGATACCTCAAGACCAGGTGGCTACAACATGTATGACTTAAAAATGCTATTGAAGTCCTATCACATAATGTGGCAACTAAATCACTTGCTCTACAGAACACATAACACTTGTGGTATAGTCTGTATTAATTCCCAGTTTGTTTCCAGTTGGAATTCATTGCACTGGCTAGATCTATACTGATAGATCAGTTTGGGTCCTTTCTCACTATGCAATAACAGAGTCAGGATTATAAATCAACAGTGACATGTTCAAAAGCAAGAGAATGGTGAAAGATGCTGCTTTCCTGGAACAGCACAGGACCACCCTACTGTGGGGTGCTTTACCAAAAAGCTATAACCAGTTGCAGCTGATTTACTGTTTAAAAGAGCAGGAGTTCCAGTCTGAAAGCTCCGATACAGACACTAGTCAGCGTTATGTGTTAGTGAAAATTGATGAAAATACTTGCACAGCACCTACCATTTTAAGTCGCTGGCCTGGCTGGCTGGTAGGAACTACTGCAATGTGCATTAACTGAGGGGTATGAAAGATACAACCTGCAGGGCTCCTGGAGGGGATGAGATTTCAGGGGCTGAAATTTAAGTGAAGAGTTCCATGGTCTAGATCTGGCCCAGGGAGACCAATTGAATCCAACACCCCTGGTTAAATAATAATAATAAAAACTAAAGTGGGTAAGATACAATTTCTTATTGATGACAACTGCCAGTGAAATATACTATCTTCCTTCAGAAGACTTAGTTAAGATGTACTAGAAAAGTATATTCCATAACTGCTATGCAATTCCAATTTTAAAACTGTAGACAGTCAAGTACAATTTTTAAAACAAACACTATATGTAAAGATTTCCCCCAATAAAGCTCTCTGTTGGAGGACTCGCCATACAAGAGGAAAATATATTAATGGCTCCTCAACAGCAATCTGAATGAATGAATGCTGAAAGCTGTTGTATAAAAAGATAGTCTGATTGTTAAACTGGCATTAAAAAGTGGGACAGAAGGGGATTATCCCACTGAACACAGTCGGTTTTCAAATTCATTCAGAAGAAATAAATAGCACCCTTAAGGAGGACACCTTTAAAAACTATTTATGTTGCTCATCCTTTAGTAATTTAATCTGGTATTTTTTGCCATTATTTAATGAACAAAGTTTCAATGAGATGAGATTTGGCTGTAGAGAGCCTGAAGACCTTACTAAAACATTTTATGGAAGTAAGGCAGAAAGGCAGCGATGACTCTCACAGATGCTTATGAAAAAAGCATTAAAATAACCTACTCACTAAATAAGTGCCCCCCCCACCCCCACACACATGATCTGAAGAAAGGTCTTTGGAAGAAGGATCACAGTCAAGCCCTCCTCGACCAGTTACAGGCCAGGTGCACTTGCTGCCATGCACAGAATCATGGTGCAAACCCTGTTACTCCTATTCCTCACCGTTGACAAGTCAAGTGTACAGGATTTTGCCTTCCTTCTGTGAGGTCTCCAAGCATCTTTCCTACCTCTACTCCTGTTATGCCTGAGGACATGACTGTACTGTTTAGATTAGACAACTGTAAGAACCACTTCACAGTCAGGGCGGCTAGGATCTGGAACCAACTTCCAAGGGAAGTGGTGCTGGCTCCTACCC
>NW_017728911.1:20159176-20202304 GCF_001723895.1 Crocodylus porosus
TAATGAACTAGAATTAAAGCAAGTTGTGTTGTACAGGAGCCTCAGTCGTCAAAGACATCTGAGACAAATGGCTATCCCCAAATATATTACAAAGTGCTTAATCTCCAAATGGCTCAAGTCAGTTTAGGATGCTTTGACTGACGCTAGGTAACGTTGCTTTACACAAATATTAAATACTGAAAGAGCAAGCATATGCAAGATGCTGCTAGTCATAAACCAGTGACCTCTTTGAATGCAGGGTTTGGGAAATTTGTCGTCCAGAGTCTGGAGCCCATATAATCCTATTTAGTCCCAGGAGATCAAACAGGATTTGTAAAAGGGCGACATATCCCCAGATTAGTGAAATGTTCTCAACTCAAGCGTAGGCATTTTTGGGATCAGAAGGCATTTTATCTTCAGGCACAGGAAAAAGGTTGCCTGGGTCAGAGGGGCTAGTAACCACCTGAAGTCCTAAGAACCTTGAGCACCTAGCCTGGGACTGGAAATGTGCACAAGATACCCCCTCCTTGCCACTCCCTTTCCAAGATTTTGATTAGCTGGTCAATGCTAGAAGGCCAAGTCCCCCACAACAAAGGTCAGTGGCAGCAGGTGAATGCGTCAGCACAAAAGATTAGCAGAACTGGATTGTAGGATTTCTCTCTCAGCAAAGAAGATTTCTGTAACTGTTCCCTGGAGCTGGAGCTTGCTAGAAAAACAAGAAAAACAAACTGCTTATTGATACCAACAGTAGACCTGATTCTTTGATGGACATCAAGTTCACAGTGATAGTATATGTAATACCCACATATTAAATTTAAATTAATTTTATTGGTCAATTATCTGAAATAAAACAGCACATGGTTTCGGAAATCATATGTTTTCATGCATGCAATTACTGTAATTAACTTTACATAGTGCAAAATGTCCTGCAACAAAATTCTACATATGATCCTAAGTTATTGGGGAGAGGAGTTCAAGACCGTTTCTCTTTGGTCACTGTGAGAGTTTCTGGAGTCTGCCACAAGACACCTGTGTGAATCTAGACCTGAACAGGAATAACTACTACCTCTGTTTCACAGCTTCTAAATGAAACCCTTTCTGCCTAAAGAGCTCAAAACTTCATCACAAGCAAACAGTACTGTGGGCTGAACAAAGTATGGAGCAGCTAATCACTGAAAGCATCAAAAGGCAATATCTCTATTCTAGCTCATTCTCATCAAGAATAGATACCTACTGGCAATAGAAGTCTTTGGCCTAGGCTATCTAACCAGCACAGTGTATAAACATCTGACTACAGGCCACAATAGCAACACTAATACTGTAAGTAGATGGAGGAGTTATTTCTGTGATGGAAGCAAGGACATTTGGGTTTGTGAGAAATGAAAATCACACTTCTGTCACATAAGGCAAGCCATGTGCACTAATGGGAGAAAACCCTTTGTTGTCCTGCAAATAAAATTATTTATTTTGCTGACATACCCAAAAGCATTTAAGAAGTGTAAATCTCAATACCCAAAGAGACTGCTCTGTGTATAACACCATACCATCCTGTACTTCAGCAAGAGACCAATAAGGACTACTGCACTGTGTAGCTATCAAGAAAAGCACTGTTTTATTCTTTCAATGGTGAATTGTGACACTACAGAGAAGGCAGGCCTCTTACTTTACTTAAATTTGTATTGCATAGAAATAGTCCCAAATCAAAAGCCCAGGTCCAAATACTTTAACTTGCCAAGGAAATTTCAACACAGATCTGAGATGCCTGGCTACAACACACCGCTGTTTTTTATGGCTGGCCAGGAACTCTCTGAAAGTTGCTTTAGGTGCTGATAGCAAACATTGTATCATGCATGCAACCAACCAACCCTTTGGTTGGTTTTGTGAACTTAAGCTGCAATGAAAACTAGTCTGCTTGCACAGTTTTAGAGAGAAGGCAAACTGATGCTTCAGTGAAGAATTTGTTTCTATACTTTTTACTGACAAAACAATGTGACTTTTCTGTCCTCTCCCCCTGCCAACATAGAAAGCAATATCCTTTTATCAGATTCAGGAGGGGCAAAGCTATTTTTCAGTGTTTTAGGTGAATCTATTTCTCATGCTACCCTAAAACAAGACTTTCTTTTTTTATGGCACTGCCTAGTCACATAGTACTAGGTCAAGGTGGAATTGGTGTTGTCATCATAAACCACATTCTCATGTTTACAAATGTTCCATAAAATTTCATCAGCAATTGTAATACTTTGTACAAGGTCAACAGATAAGCAGTAACTTGATTTTGTTCCTAGATGTAGTCCATAAATCCTAGATGAAACACCCACATTTTAATGTGATGGGGTATGGTGTGCATTTATTCTCTCGACTCACTGCTTATGTGACCAAGACCATTTTTAAGTTGGTCCCCACTCTTCACTGAAGGTACCAGACATGTCCAAAAAGAATCCATGACCCTCATTCCAAATGACAACAGAAATTTGCTGCCCCAGTTCCCATTTGCGGGCTTCAAAGTTTTTCTTCTACAAGTTAAAGTGTCTATCCAGTCAAAAACATAATCTACTAAAATGCCAGCATGTGATTTTCAGATAGCCTTTGCATACACCTGATCAAAGATGAGAAGTTTATGTTGTTTTGTTAAAACTATCATTTCAAAGTCTAGATTTTCTTACATTTAATACAGCTTTAACTATGAACTGCTACGACTGGATTAAGTTTACACTACATCAGTGATTCTCAGCCACAGAACTATGGCACCCTGGGGTGCCACCAGATCCACGGAAAAGTGCCCTGAGGTGTGAGGAGATTAGCAGATAAACGCAGGTTTAGGCTTGTCCCTGCCTGGCCGATCCCTGACTCCCAATGCCGGGCCCCTCTGCAAGGAGGTAAGCACTGTAATATATACATTGCTTTCTGAATGTAAATGCTAGTCAGTTCATACACATTACGGAGTCATGGGTCTAGTGATGGCAGCCTCGAGTCCAAAAAGGTTGAGAACCGCTGTACTATACTACATGTTGCCTGATGCAAATCTAAGCTCTAATGAAAACACTTCACTTTCTCAATAACTTTTACTTGTTTAAGTCCAAGCATAAGACATTTTTGGCTCTCTCTAGGTTGAAACATCTTAGTTGTTTTCAGAAGTCTCACATCCTCAGGTACCTTTTGAATTGCAAAAAAGTCAGACCATTCAGGCCAAGACTTCTAGACCCACCCAGTCTTATAATACCACAAGTTAATTGCACTATGTTAAAGTTCAACTGCTTCTATTCAAATAAAATGTTCGGTTTAATTTCTGAGAAGAGAGAACGAACACCGAGGGTAGCCAAAAGGTAATTCACAGAGCCCTGGGAAGAAGCACAGATGAAAGTTGGCATATTGGCTGAAACTGTTCCTCTGTTGTTTCTGCCCTTGTCATTTAAGACTCTAATTTTACCCTTCACATTACAGGACATGTGCAGAAGTTGTAAATTAAATATTCATAATTCAAAAAAAGGGCACGCAGCTTTCTGCCCAAATTCCTTCTTTGTTCCCAAAGAAATGCTTCCTTTCACTTCCCTCCCTGCTGCCACAAAGAATCAATAACCAGAGGGAACTAAACATGGAAAATTTTAGTCAAAGTAATGTATTTCTGAAATCTACATTAGTATGAAAAACAAGGTTTGTAACAGTACTAATATAAAAAACAATGCACCCTCCAAGAAAAACTTCATGGGATTTATCTTTCATAAAAAGAAAGGAAAGTCTGTGCACCTAACATGGCTAGCAATGCCCCTTAAGCCAACAAGATTTGCTTGTTTGTAAGAAAACCAAGGATCTTTGTAATATTTTCAGGTATGAACTAGAAGCATCCAAGGTCAATTTTAAGTTACACAACTTAAATTTTTGCTATTTGCTTTTTTTGCCAGGCAATCTTGTGAAAAAAAATGCATGCTGGAGTTATGTCTCTTCAGCTTACTTTGTTTCTCCTCTCTGAGATGCCCACCTCTCCTTAGATGGAGGAACATGAGCCAAATCACTCAACACTGTGATGCGGAAAAATAAATAGGATGGGGGAGAGTAGGCTCTCACAATTTAAATGAGATCTGCATCAGACACCTTTAGTTTAAACAAGACTAAAGTTGTTAGCTGCATATGTGATAGGGAAAAACAGGGACTTGTTTGGAGCACATTAATAGACTTAGGAGTCTTGATTTCAGAACTACACTCCTTTGGGGACAACTGGTACTGCCCAATGTTGAGCACTAACAAACACTTTATCACTTGAACATCAGAAGCGTACCTTGCTGGAGCCTAATGCTTAGCATTAAATAATTTTTCTTGTTAAAAAAAAATGACATTCCTTTGCCATTTGTGTGCAATCTCCCTGACACCAACAACTAGCTTTAGGAAACAGATTAATAACAGTAATTGTTTCTATTACAGAAACATCCCTCCTGTGGGAAAGGATTTACCTCTGAACTTTATTCAAGAGTGTGAGAAATACTTTACCAGGGGATGATTGGGGCCATCCCTCCCAACATTACACAGTTAAAATTCTAAGTGAAATCCTGACCAAAGAACAGGAAGTGTGAAAATAAAAATTAATTTTTTGATTTGGTCACTGGATATAGAGAGAGGGGACAGATCAACTAACTTCCTGGGTCTATATCAACTAACATAATGCTTTCATGGCCTTAAGCTACTTTAAACATCTCAATTCATTGTGCAGATAATCTTAAAACAGCATTGATGATGATATTAGCAATCTCATCCTAGGAAGTTTGAACCACGAGTTACCTTTATTAGTAAATTGGCTCTGTCGGAGCCAATTCTGTCTCTAAATTTAAACATTAATCATTATGTAAGAAAACAACCGTCTAAAATTAAGCTTCCGATTTGATGAAATGGCATTAGATGAAGGGACAGGCATGCTGCAAAATATCAGCTGCCTTTTTACAAAATAAAAAAATAGAAACAAAACAAAACAAAATACATGCTCTCCTGTAAGCTTCCTGGTAGACAATTATTTCTGTAGAAATTAACTGATTTGGTTATTTGCCTATCTCCTTAGCTTATATAACTGTTCAGCATGTTCAAGAATTTTAAAACAAGGCTTAGGCTAGTGACCAATACTGATTGGCAGTTTTTCTGTAAGCCTGTCATGTCTGGACAAGTATAAAAACATGGCTCAATTCAAAGGGTATCACTAGGCAACATTAGGTATTTAAAAATCACATGGTTTGTTGAGAAGTGTTTCCAAGTTAAGCCACAGGCACAACTGCTTAGTGGTTGGAACAGTCTAGAGAGGTTTCTACATTATATTAAAAGGTAAGGTATATGCACAAAAATAAAAAGAACAATTATTTTTAAAAAGACATTCTCCCCTCTCAGTTATCACCATGTAGAATCTTTATGGGCTCAACAATAGTCAGAATTTTTGATTCCAGGCTGTGCATCCCAGTACTAAGTGTGTTACAGCTGTACAGTGCTATTTGCTCCTTGGCTAAGAAGTCACAGTGCCAGCTTCGGAAAGTCACCACACAGTGATTCCATAGACCACTTGGCAAGATGATTACACCAGAGCAAACAGATTTGAAAATGATTTTGGGTAACAACATTTTTGCTTCCCAGTTTCTACTAAGCAGTCGAAAACAATTTTCTGCTATCATTTTAATAAGAATTTATGCCCCTTAATCTCTGCCTCTCACTAGTCTGATAACCAGGTGCTCCAAAACAGTTTAAGGATTTATTTTTTATGTGGTCCAAATGATAGCTGGTTTACTCTCTTTGTAGAAGTATACTGAGCAGGCAGCATGGACTTTCAACCTGTGTTCTCTTCTTCCCCTTGTATAAATATCCAATACGCTTCATTTAAGTTGGCACTGGAGAAAATACCACATCAGCAAGATAGCACATTGTTCCTAGTGCATGCTTTCTATTTAAGCAGGTGGTTAAGTTATATAAGTTATTTAAACTTACATGATAAAATTAGACAGTGAAAATGCCTGTATGAAGGTAGGAGATAAGCAATGGGGTGGACAGTGTCTCTAGTAAAGAAAAAGTTTCTTTTTATTACTAATGTACGTAATGAATAAGACTAACACCACTGAAACGACATCAATAATACAGTGTTATTAAAACTACCCAAGGCAGAGCAAAAATACTTAAAAAACCAAAAAAAAAAAAAAAATCAAAAAACCAAGCTTTTACAAGTCTTTAAAAGAGCAAGAAAAATAGGGCTAGAAAATTTACTCATTAAAAAAATCTGAATATTTAAAATACAATGTATAATACAGAACTTCACTTTGTGCAGTTAAAGTGGACCACACAACAAGTCGAAGTCTAAGGAACTTCTGGCCTTAGGATTATGTTTCAATTAAAAGGTTTGTACTCTAAGGCAGTGGGGGCCAATCTTTTTGGAAGGTGTGCCACAAAGTAACCCTATACCCTCCCCAAATACCACTCAGATCCCTTTCTCCTGCTTAACTAGCTGCTCTGCTTTCCACTCCCTGGCCAGTGTTCCCTGCCCAGTCTGCTGTTCTGTTTTCTGCTCCCTGCCCTACTATTTTGCTGCCTGTCCCTCCCCAGCCTGCCAAGTGCCACACATAGACGCATCTGTATCACTTATGGCCCCAAATGCCGCAAGTTAGCCACCTCTTAGAAGTGAATTAAAAATAAAAATATCCAATGCACCTCACTTAAGCTAACACTAGGGAAAATACCATGTCAGGGAGATGGAACATGGTTCCTTGTGCAAGCAGGTGGGGAAGCTTATATGACAAAGCAGAAGTACTACATGTCACATCTGTTACATAATTAAGTTCCCAGTCCTTTACAACTGGCTTCCATTCTGAAAAAGAAAGAATAGAAATGCAGGTAATCTCACAACAGAAGGAACTGGGGTCTTTCTGCTGAGATCACACAGCTAAGAGGATCACATGAGGTCCAGCTGCAGCAGATATAAAGAAACATTACTTTGACATTAAAGGGACACCAGAACTCCTAGATATTATTACAGTTACAGTGGGAAAGTCCTCTGAGGAACAACAACTCAGGTGCCATATGTGCTTAAAAGTTTGTACACAGAGTATCACATTTTCTTAATTAAGAGTGCATGTATACTGCAGTCACCTTTTGTGCAGGGTGACATTAACCTCTGCTGAGTGGTGAGGGACTATGGCTAGATTAGTACCTGTACCTAAGCGACCTAGCTTAAAGTCAGCTCACACTTGTCTCTAGCACTGCAGTCATCTTTGTGACCATAGCAGTGTAGTCTCCTTTGAAAGCCAAAGCACCCTATCCTCAGAGAGGAGGAAACCATCTTTCCCAAAGTGTCAGGCAAACTGCTAGATCACGGGTGGGCAATTATTTTGGCTGGAGGGCCACTTAATGACTTTTGGTGAGCTGCTGAAAGTTGCAAGGGTAGCCCCACCCCTTGACAGGTGCCCTGCCCCACTTGGGACCAGAAGTCCTACCCCTAACCCTGGACCTTTGCTGCCAGAAGTCCCTCCCCCAGAAGTACTTCTTTGGGTGGGACAGGAGAGGTTGCCATCTTGGAACCAGAAAAAAACAATCATATAATAAAAACAAAAAACACCCCTCCAAACATCTGCTATAACATATTTTAATTTTATTTTAAAAAATATTTTTGTCCTGATTTATGTGCGTTTGCACTGTGTATTGAGAGGCGATTACATAAAACTTCACAACAGTATTACTGTCGCATATTGTGTGTGCAGGGTGTATGGGTGGGGTTTATGGAGGGGTGTGTGTGGGGTTTTTGGGTCCCCCCACCACACCCCCTTCCCACTCCCATGGTGTACAGCCCCTACTGCCAGTGGCAGCAGGAGCAATGGGCAGCAGGCCCTTGGGGCCCACAGCAGAGTCCCCTGGCAGTACACAGCTCCAGCTGGGGGCTGCATGTGGCAACATGGAGCTGGCACAGGCGAATGGTGCATGCCTGTGAACCAAATCAGCCTGGCTCCATGCCAGTACACAGGGCTCATGGCACTGCCAGTGGGAGCTGTGTGCCAGGTCAAGCCAGCTCTGTGCTTCCACAGAGTGCTTCCAGCGCTCCAGTGGGGAAGCCTCACATGGCAGCATGGAGCTCACCTGGCCCGATGGTGCAGAGTGGGAGTCCCACACTACTGCGCCAGGCAGGCTCTGTGCTGCCATGTGGAGCTCCCAGTACTGCAGCCAGGAGTGTGCACCAACCCGGCTGGCTCTGTGCCTCCACATGCTGTTCCACACTGGAGTGCTGAAATCCCCACCAGGAGGCTCAGAGCTGGCCTGGTCCAGCAGCATATGACTCTTACGTGCAGTGCCAGGAACCCCACATGGTGGCATGGAGCCAGCCCAGTCTGAGTTAAAGGCACATGCCAGTGGGCTGGGCCAGCTCTATGCCACCATGTGCAGCCCCTGAAACTCAGTCGGAGCTGTGCGCCACCGCAGCTGGAGCGATATGCTGCTGAGGGCCTCTGCCTGCCATAGGCCATGAGCACCCCGAAGGCACGCTACCTGCTGCTGCTGCCAGCAGTGGGGGCTGTACAGCATGGTGGGGAAGGGGCAGAGGCAGGGAGCCTACCCCCCCCCCCCGACTGACAAACTCCCCCACCCTGCACATGTGCCATCAGCCCAGGCGGCTTCCTGCTGCCAAGCGTGGCTCCTGGCACTGCAGGCAGGAGCTCCCCTCCTTGCTCACCAGTTGTCCAGTTACCCACCACTGCACTCAGTGACTCCATATGGGGCTGCCAGCTGGAGTGCTGGGAGCCCCTTGGAGGTGGAGGCACAGAGTTCACCCAGTTTGATGGCATGCAACCTCTGAAAGCCCACGTCTCCCGCTGGTTTTCTGAGGGGCAACTGTTGGCCTGTAATAAACTTTTTGGAGGGGCCCTGTGGGCTGGCCAGAATGGCCTGGCAGGACAGATCTGGCCTGCAGGCTGTATTTTGCCCACCCCTGTGCTAGATTAATCAAGCTGGCACAAACAAATTTAAAGTTTAAAAGGGCGTGCCAAGACTACAATTTCAGGAGGCAGGTCCCTATTCTCTTCTTCACTCCAAACATTCCACTAATTAGGAAAGACAACCTTATGTAAACCTTTATCTTCTTTCACAACACAAAGATTGCATGCTTTTAAGATGAATTTATTACTTCCTGGGTTTCAGTTAAGGAAGGCTTTAAGTTATCTTTCTCTTCGGTACACGTCACATTCAACTTCACCCAAGCTCCACGAAAAGTCAGTTAAAAACCAAGACACAGATAATATCTACACTGATCAGACCACTATACTAGATGTCAGGCAGCTACTCTGAAGTATCCAATTATAAAAAATTCAAGTGAGGAAGATTTTAGATGTTCCTTTTATTTGTATCCTTGCCTGGCTCCATAACTGACATTGTGTAATCAAACAAATGATAAGATATGTAGAGGTCATGAACTAAAAAAAACAACACAAAAATCCCTCAGTTCTTTCAAGACATTGTCTTCCAATATTTCCCTAGTTATGAAAACAAAACAACCACAAGTTATAATTTCCAGTACCCCGAAGACTCTATAATTTTCAAAACTGTTTGTTTGGTATATATTCTTGCATTTTGACTCTTGCAAAGTTCGAACACCCTGATCTCTAAAAGAGACAGACAGATATTTACAAGGAAATAAAGATAGTATTTTTCCTCTGTCACTGACCTCTCCAGTGTGGCATGCGAGTTGATTTTTGCTGTCAAACAGAAGACAGGATTTTTGTTTCAATCCAACCAACTTACAGACCTACACATTCATAGAAGAATACTGCTTAGGCACAGAATACTTGCTTGGAAATGTTTTTCAGTTAATCAAAACCTATCAGAATAGTAATTTACTGCCCATAGTCCAGTAAGAAAAGAATGCCCAGAAAAGCCAGTATTGCACAGCAATATTAACATTTCGCAAAGCTATATATGCAAAAACAGCCAGAAAGCTGTGTCATGTTATTTTTGACGAGGGAATGGTTAGCAACATTTAGGCATCTTAAATGATCACCACAGTAATTATCCCTGATAAATCTATTAATAAGGATGAGACTGATAAAAGTAGTTGGTTACCACAAAACTGTACAAGTGGAAATGTACTGTACTAGAGGGAAAAAGGGGGCTAAATGCTCCGACGCTGTATCTGCTGACAAACTTACCCATACATTAAAGGATATGATAGAACTTTATTCACACCAGAACTACAGAGTTCAGTGGGAGTTTTCTTTATCAAAATAACCTCATGTTTACTTACATCTTTGCTGTAAAAGAACTGTACAGTATATATATATATATATATATATATATATATAAAAAACTTCCACGCTTCAGGACAATTAATCATCATCCTCCTCCTCCTCATCGCTGATCACATATTTCTTGTGCTTCTTATTTGCCTTGTCATCATCCTCAGCTTTCCTCTTTCCAGAAGGCTCACCTTCCTGAAAGCACACACACCACAATTCAAGTTCAAATAAGTATTTCTAACAAGAAAAATGATGATTTTGTCCTGTTAAATCCCCTTTTTTGGTATTGAGATACAAGACTTTTTATTCTGTAGTACCCTAAATTTTTGTGATACCACTCTGCACCCCTAACATACATTCTTCCAGTCTCAAAAGATTATAATGTAGGTGCAACTCCACTGACCGTTATAGAAGTATACCACTTGCTGGGTCAAATTAAGCCCTGGTGTGAAAGTGGTTACCTATAACAGTGGTTTTCAACCTTTTGTAGACCAGGACCCATTTGTAAACGTTGGTGGCCAGTCGCAACGCAGTATCCCCCACTCCCAACCTACTGTCCCCTACCCTCAGCCCCCCCAGTATGTGGAGCACTGGGGTCCTAAGTAGCCCCTCACAGGCTGGAACTCTGCCAGCCTGCGAGGGAAAAGCCACAATTTCCCACATTTTTCTCCTTTAAAGGAGAATCTATTTTTAAAGTTTGTTGATCCGCTTGAAAGTTTGTTTGCAACCCTTTCATATATCCTTGCAACCCATTTTTGGGTCATGACCCATGGGCTGAGAAACAGTGATCTATAACATGGCCATAGGGTATGTGTGCAATTTCATTTTCAGCATTTAAGAATTAAGCCCATAAGTTCAAAAGCAGCACCTAAAAGAATGTTAACATGCGATTACTGTACTTTAAACACCGCCCCCAATTTATATTTCTTCAAGCAGTGCTATCAATACGAATGACAAAACCTATGTCTGCAGTCCCACAGACATTTATTTTATAGACCCTTGCATTAAATGCCTACATGAGCTAATGACTTGTTTGGAGGAAAGCCTTTCCCCATCAGTGATTTTATAATAATGATTTCCCATTTATTCAGAGCAAAGTCTGTCACAAGTAGACATGATTACCATAGATGGGAGCACAGAGCACCATCAAAACCTCTGTGCATGGCTGGCAAGTTGCACAGACATGCTAATGTAAAGTTCATGTTTATCTGGACCGTACATATTTCATATGGTTTTACCTTGGCATCTCTGATATCCACTGAAAAGTGGAGAACAGGCTCTTTGCTAGGTTACTGCTCTATTTCTGCAGCTTTATAAGGAAAGCCATTTTTACCAGATCCTGTGACTATCACCCCAATACTGCTATGGAAATGCAGGTTAAAAGGCAGTATAAACGTTTTTCTCTAAGGCCATTAAGTCAGCCAGAGAACAAAAACTTAATTAGGTCTGAAATTATGTTAGACTAAAATGGTCATATTTGAATCTTTGGCAGATAACAAATAGGAACATAATGGTGACTTCAGCAACATGGGGTTGCAAACTACTTTCTATTCCAATTTAGTACTGGCCCAGTAAACAACAGAAAAGCACATCTAAACATATTTATACAGCTAAATTTTTCAATTATAAATTGCTAGAAAAGAATATCTCGAGAAAATAAATGTGTTGACAGAATGAATTAAATTTCTTGAAGCAATTTAAAAACTCTCACAAAAATCAAGACAGCAAAGACAACCAGAATGCTCTTTCAGGAAATTAAACTGACAGCTGACGCTAAGATGACTCCTACATTCCATGTTTCCTCAAAAGCGCAATCTGACCATACTAGTTTCTAATCTCACCTATGACTGATTTTCTTTGTGGCTCTGAGCGAACTCCCAGGCTTGCTTTCCCATTTGTAAACAGGGGATAATACTGTACTTACCTAACTCAGAGGCAGCTGTTACAAAAATAGCTTGCTTAGAATTTCTAATTTACTAAAAATTGAAATGCCAAGTCACAATACAATAACAATCTAATAAGACTGTATAAGCTTCATGAATTGAAGAGGGTTTTTTCTGTCCACCATTGTAATGGAAATAGTTACAGTAGATAACAACACCAAGATCATAAAATTGATAATTCCTTTGATAAAGTTCCAGATTAAAGGCACCTACTAAAATCTGTAAGCATAAGGAATACAGAAACCATAAAAAATAGAAATCAAAGTTCATGGAGAAAAAGGTGCCCAATTTTTGAAAATTTGTCTGTTAAATGACAGACAGAAGAGTCAATTCTTTTAATTGGAATGGAGGGATAAGGATATCAAAAAAAGTGGATAAGGAATCAAAATTGGGGGGCTGATTACAGATTTCAGAAGAGTTAAAGAAGTTATTATTTTTTCTGCAATCTGATGTACACGATTCATTCTTAGAATCTGCAGGGAGTCTGCCCCAAGTGTAGATGTTCTTTTCCTTGTCAGGCTGCGTTGCTTGGCCAAGTTTAGACAGTCAACAAACCTTGTATTACATTTCAACTACAAACATGAGGTAGACACTTGAGAGGGGGAGAAAAAAGCCTGGGGGGTCTTCACTAAATCACTGTCTTAAAGGTATGGGAGGACTTTTACCTGAAGGACCAGTGAGAAGCAACTTGCATGTAGGGTCAAAATGAGTGTATTTGCACACCTAATTTCAGTTATGGGAATTACAATTTTAGTGGGTTGTCTGGCAGCTGTTTAAAAGGGTTTCAACTCATTCAAACTGAGGTGAGTTAATTTGGTAGTAAAACTGGACGTGCTTGGGTTGTGCAAAAAAGCGGTAAAGGCATGAGAAGTGATTTTGTTCACCAAACAAATGTTACACCAGTTCAAACTGGCACAGTGCCTTTGCTCAGAAAGACTAATGAGTTTAAGAGGGCCTTTTTTTCCTGACTTAATCTATTTAAGTCAGAAAAAAAAGTGAGCCTCAGCTAAATCAGCATAAAGCACTCAAACTGGTAAAAGACCATCCACACAAGGGAGCTGCACTGATTAACTGCATCCATTTCTAAATCCCTTAGTTCATTTGGTATAGCTTGTGTACAGAGAAGGCCAAGCCTAGGCTCAAGTCCCTGGATAGGACAGGAATCTCATCTCAGGTGCAAGGTCAACCATGCTAAGGCAATCCAGTTGCAATACTGTTCTTCTTTCCATATTGATATGGCTCTCTTGCAGCGTAAATGGGATCCAGCAAAATTCACAAATGTATTTGAAGTCCCCAGAAATTACCTGGAACCTGATCACTATCCCATTTACACAGCAATACAAATCCTTTGGTGATCAGTGTTGTTGAATAACTGTTTTAACTTAATACAGAAAACCTGGTAGGTTTTGCAGTGTAGACTGGACCTAAGTAACATGGTTAGTTACACCCAGGCTTCAAACCTAAAATAAAAGTAGACTTTGAAACCTGAATCAGGATTAGTTTTCATATTTCAGTGAAAGCTTTTGATCAGTGGGTTTAGCTGGAATGGGGATAAGCATTTCTACCTTTTAGAACTTTAAGGTACTATATTCAATTAGAGTCTATTTAAAGATGCAGTCTTTGCAATGTGCTATTGTATTATTTGCATTGTATGTGAAAATCTAGAGTGCGGAAGTGCTGAGAACAAAAGCTGGATTTATGTGAACAAATTAAATACATTCGAACAAATTAAATACATTCTTTAATATTACAATTGGAAAAAATACAATTCTGAGTAGTCAAGCTGTCTAACACATCTTCCAAATGTTTCCTAATTTACCCCACCAGAAAACCATAAGAATTTCCCATCTCATTTATCCTGGTACTCAGTTGTGTTGTTATGTTTTGTATCTGCAATTGAATCAGCCATTTCTGGACAACAAAATAGTATATTGTTAAGACTAGATTTCCAATTTGTTAGTGCCCCAATACAAAACCAATAAGCTGGCATTTAAGTTAGTGGAAAGAATTTGTTTTAGTTCAAGTCATCATCTCACGGCACAGGGGTCAGCGACCCCCCAACACATATGCCAGAGCATGGCATGTAAGGCCATTTTCTTCGGCCCACCACAGCAGCCCCAAGCTCTGGGTGGCTGCTGCCAGCCATAGAGCCCAGGCTGCTTGCAGCAGGAGGCAGGGAGGCTGCAAGCTCTGCTGCAAGCAGCCTGGGCTCTGTGGCAGGCAGCAGCTGCCCAAAGCCAGGGCCAGGTGTGGCAGGAAGCCAGAAGGGTCCAGCTCCCCAGCCCAGATATGTGGCAGTGGCTGCATCTGTGTATCAGGGTGCATGGCGGGGCAGGGGCCTGGGGCCCCTTCATGTGCCCTGAAGTGCATGTGCAGCTGCTGCTGCCGCAGAGTCAGACCTGGCTCTGGACCCTGGTTCAGCTGTTTGCAGCCTGCCTGCTGTCTGCTGCAAGCAGCCCAGGCTCTGCAGTGGTGGTGACCGCATGTGCATCTCAGAGCACATGGCAGGGAATGGGCTAGAGGCAGCAGAGCCCTGGCCCCTTCCCCATGCTCCCTGAGACACATGTGCAACTGCTGCCAGCAACGAGGTGGGCCGGGAATCTGGACCCTAGTACAGCTGCTTGTAGCGAGCAGCCTGAGCTATTTGCGCAGCCTAGCCCTACTTCCATGCCCTTTCTTTGCAGCAGGGGTTATGTGCCCACTGCATAGGTTTCCCTTTGGCAGTGTGGGGGAGGGAAAAAGAGGGCCCTCTTTGAATTTATTTTTTAAAAAGCAATAAACCTCAGCTGGAGTTAAAGAAGCAACAAAATTCAACACGGCCTTGGAACATTCTATCAGAACTTCTTTTTGCTCTACTTTTTACATATCAGTGCTTTGCTGAACAGCATTCAGATGTTCAAACCTGAAACCCCTAGTTTAGAATTAGAAACACCAAAAGAGACTGAAAAAGACTACCCAACATGCTCACCTTCCTGTACAATAGAATTTCCTTATATTACAGTAAAGAGAAAATGACATGCCTTTTATAAACAAATATCTGCCTCTTAATCATTTCAAGTTTTGCATTTTGAGGACCAGCTGTCACAAACACCAGGATCTGTATTAGTTGCACAATGTGCAAAACTAAGGTCTTTTTGCAAATTAGTAGTGTTTTACTGCATTTTATGGATGAATGCAGTTCTTTATACACTGTATAAAAAAGAAGTGCATCCATGTTTTCTTCTGTGTTAATACAAGAGTATGTATTGCTACTAAGTTAACTTTTTTTCTTTAAAATGTTTGACCTCCCTCATGTGGCCATGTTGTGAACTGTAGCCCTAACTCAGATTGTTTTAAAATGGAGGATGACTGTGGCTCAAAGCATCACAGTGAGTAACTCAGTAGTCCCTCTCCTTCAGAAAACTAAAAATCCTAAAGCCCAATTAAAATCACAATTAAAAATCAGATTGGTATTCCCAGAAGAAACATTTGGCAGCATTTGCTCAAAAGAGAACAGATTTTAGATCAAGCAGGTAGGTATATCAGCAGAGTCCAATACCTGTCCATACATACTTAATTTGTAACAGGGATGGCTAACCTTGTGGCAGGTGTGCCGCCATAAGTGGCACAGATAGCCTGTGTGAGCACTATGCAGCAGAACTGAATAGGTATAGGCAGCAGATTGGGCAAAGAGTACAAGGTAGTGAACAGAAAGCAGAGCAGCAAAGTAGACAGGGGAAGGGGATTAGAATGGCACTTGGGGAGATACAGCACTAAGGGTGGCATGCCTGTGAAAAAGGCTGGCTTCCACTGGTCTATTACAAGTAACACATTATTGTGCTTCAACTTTCAAGAACACAAATTTAAAGTCAGCAAATCTAAAAGTAAACACCATATATATATTTATACATACCACAGCTTCCAATCTTTTATTTGCAGTTATTTCTCTGTATCCCAAGTCCTGGTAATTATTTAACATAAATACTACTCTACTAATACTATAAACACCCAGCTCTAAGAACATACATTCAGAACAGAATCATAACCAACATCCATCCCAGTTTTAACCTAGACCGGGAACACAAATATATTTGAAGTGGTGTTAACATGACGGATGGGATGGTTGAGTCAGGGATGATCCTGCCTTGAGTAGTGGGACTGACTAGATGACCAGTCCTACTCTCCCATACTACACATGTGCACAATATGCAGATTCAAATAATTTAGGAGAAATAAGATTAATCTTTCCTGTAGAATGTTTTTCACAGTATAGGCATATAATACACTTGATTATTATAAAGCCTGGTGCCAACTTTGAAGCTGAACACCTGAGCTGATATTGTAGTCACTACAATAGTTAACTGTTTTTAAATTGACATAGAAAAAATGAATCACAAGAAGCAAAGGGATGAAATTCAGTCAGTGGAAATTTAGGCTGAACAGCTAAAACAATTAATTAGAAAAATCATTTCCTAAGAGAAAAAGTGGAAGCCTCAGAGGGACTCAATTAAAAACAAGATTGTACAAAGCCCTGGAGAATATTCCATAAGCTACACTGGCCTAATAAACCTTCCATTTTAACTTGTATGGATTCCATATATAGTAAGACATTTGATTTTCCATAAATAATGGCCATAAACAGGACAGAAAAAGGAAAGCAAGCTGCCAAGAGCAAATGTATCATCTCTTTATACACTAACAGCTTTGAAAACTAATAGCTTTGAAAACATTAGGCTGGGTAAACATGGATTATATGTTTTCTCTCTCACCACAGAGTGAGGGTGGGAAGCAGAATAATTGGTACAAGGGCAAGGCAGTACAGCGATCTATAACGCACAGGCTGCTGGGCCAGGACATTAAGAGTTTAAATCCAAAACCAACATTTTAAATCCAGAGAAACTGTTCCTTTGCATGCAACATTAGAGGGAGCTGTTCTGTTTAAAGGTACAACATGCACAAATGTGATGTTACATGCAGATTTGCTTTGCTGTAGCAGCCAACTAAATGAAAGTCAGCAACTGTTCTTAGAAACAATTCTAAGGAAAAACAAAAACACAGGAGGAGCAATATTGCAGCCAGTATTCCTCCTCTTGCTGTAATGTCCAGGATGGTACAGGCCAAGACCATGGAATGATGTCCATTACCCATGCATTAAACTTCACACTACTATTTAACTCTTCAATGTAAAAAACATCAAAAAGTGAGTAGTGCCTTTGAAACAGGCTCTCTCTGTTGACATAAACAGGGACAGGCAGTACAGGAATGCCTGGTAGATGAAACATTGAACTGGGACTCAAAGTTGGAAGAACACAGATTGCCTGTTACTGGCTCAGTGTATAACCTTGATCAAAAAAGCATGGCAACCCCCTGGTTCCTCAGTTCTCCTATCTGTACACAGCAAAAAAAGATACATCTTTGAAAAGCACTCTTGATCCCTGCAAAAAAAGCTCTTTAAGAGTTAGACAATAATGATTGTTATGGAAAGCACGTAAGCGTCTCAATCGAACTCTTGAAAAATTTCATTTGATAAAATCTTAGCTGGATAAATGGGGCGCAGCAAGGTATTCATGTAAAGAGCAGGGGTCATTTTTCAGAGTAATAGTCAGTTTCAAAAACAAACTGTTCCGTGGTAATAAACTGATATTCCTCACAGAACAAAATGCTTTGCTCACCTCATCACTAGTGAGTTTCTTTGCCTTCAGCAGTCTCTGTGTTCTGTCTTCATCTGATCCCTCATCACTGTCTGAAGAATAGATCCTAGCTCGTTCCTCTGAGATGGAAAAAATGAATAAGGTAAATAGGGACTGCCACACACTAATGCCTTCCGAGAGTTCTTGAACTGTGGGTCACTGAAAACTCCCAATTTGCCTTTATTCCCTCTAAAACGTGTCAAAATTTCTCAACATCTGTGACAAACTATTTGTGACAAACTATATACTATTTGTGACGCACTCAACATCTGTGATGAACAATACACAGATTACTCAAACTGACACAGCTCCCTATGTTCTTTCCTTATTTGTTGGAAAAAACCTATGAAACCTCACATCAGGTCTGCCCTGTTAAATTAGTACGCCCCAACAATAAAAGTTGCGCTTGTTTGATAGTGAACATGTTATTCAGGTTTTACTTTTACCTCTGATGCCACCTTTATAGCGGTTTTTAATAGCTGCCAGACTGATCGCCTCGTCTCCTTCATCTTCCTCATCATAGCGATCGGGTTCCAAGTAATTTGCACTCAATCCACGCTGGTGTTGCTTCTCTCGCATTCTTCGCTGCTGCGACTCTCTGCGAATAGAAGCTCTTAACCTTTCCTCTTCTTTCTGCCCATAAGAAGCAGTATACAAAGGCCCAATGAGGAACACACACACACACAAACACAGAAATAGTTCTTTACTGCACTTTGTGCAGTCATCATACCAGTGCAAAACAGATATCTAACTCTACCAAACTCTACCCAGTAGTGCTGGGTGAGGTCTATGCAAGTTACAAGGCAATGAAGATGCAGACACAGATATTTTAAATATCCTGAAAATTCTGCTGGCTGAAGTGTTTGCTCTTTTGAGTTTTCTTACACTTTTCTGTACAAATGAGGATCAGCATTGAAAGCTTAGGTTCTGAGATGACAAAATCAATTTTGGTTATGTTCTCTAAGTTCAGGTGACAAATATAAACTGCACCTATAACTAACCTACATTTCTTTAAAATTCCATAATATTCTAGAACAAAATGTAGTTTAAAATCCAACTTTACATCTGTTGTTCCTAGATTGCTGTGTATTTTTTAAACTCTCCTATAGTGATCAAATGCAACAAGCACATTGGTATTTCTTTATCCCATTGTGCCAAGGAGGCTTTCCCCTGTTTCCTCTGACACAGCTTTTTATGTTGCACTGTAGTGGTGTTCATAATGAATAACTTTTAAAAAACAAAAATTGATGTCCATATCATACATACATTAAGGAATGCCAGTGTATCTTTTGACTCTCTAGATTGCATTAATAACGCTATAATTAATTAGAAAAGCTATGTTAACATTGCTTGAAGTAGCAATTGTTTCCACACAGGTCTCCAACCCTTCCCCAACTCTACCCCATTCCAAAAAAAAAAAATTAAAAAATTAAAAAATTAATCACAGCTTTGTATTTAAAGAAGTCTGACTGAGTTGCTTTCCAAAACTCCAGTGACCTATCAGTCCATCTTCTTTAAGACTAAGCATGAACACTACTGAAACAAAAAAAGAATATGGAAGGGAAGAAACTGAGGAAGCCGGACTCCTCCTCTAATTATGGAATTCCGCTTGGGTATACATGTTGCACAGCAAGCACAACACTTTGTGAGGAAACTATAGTCTCTGAATAGAAAAAGGTCATCTCCTTTGCAGGTCATTCCAGGATTGGCAGGCCTGAGTTTTAACTCAGCCATAAACCAGAGGTATAACTATGCTACTCATGCAACTAGCTACTGTATATCTGCATATGCAAATCAACTTAACATACATGTAGTCAGCTTGAACAAAGATTAAGGCCAAGCCTTGGAAGTTTACTACTATCTTTGCCAAAAAAGGGATAGAATACAGCAATACTTTGTCTACTATAGAGAGTAGTACAAATAGAAAGGAGATATATTATTAGAATTGTTCTCAATTTATCCTAAATATTAGATTACAGTAGCACATGGACAGCTTAAATCAGGATCAGTGCCCTGTAAAACTAAGTCCTATGAAACAATGGCATGGCACCCGCTGTAGTATTACTGAATGTAATTTTGAATGTATAAGTTTAATGTTTATAACCCAGACAGGCATGAAGTATAAAGTCCGAACCACAACTACAGGAATGCTGTAGAATAGAGCAATTTTCAAATTGAATGATGTCTTCTTAAAAATCAACTTTCCAAACGTTTACTTCCAAGGTCTTTATTGTGTATATTTAATATGCATTTTAAATTTAGCCTTTTATTGTGGAAATCCCTCCTTTTCTAGGTGCACTATATTCTTAATAGATCTCCTCTTAAGTGGGCAAGCCAAACACTGTACTTGCTCCTAGCCTAGAAGCATAAAAAAGGACACTGAGGGAATATACTGTTGTGATTTAAATGTCAGAGACTATATTAATTTTTTTTAAAGGGCCACTAAAGACACACAGATCCTCCATCATTTGCCATTATAGTTCTTAGTTTAGCTCAACAGAATAAGCAAGTGCTTGGTGACAATACCTTAATCATTTCTGTGCGTTGAGACTCTGGATCACGACCAGCCATTGGTAAGATACGAATTTTCTGAGTCTTTGAACATCTATCTGCAAGTGACAAAGTCATTTTCCTGTGGGTAGCACTGTCCGTTGAGTGAGGTCTGTTGGAAAAATCATTATAGGATGAACCCCTCTCACAAGGATACCTCAGCTTTCTAGAGACATTTATAGCCATGACTACACACAGAATTGTGAAAACACTGCAAGCAAGATAGCACTGTAACGTCATTTTCCAAGAGAAACACACTTTATGGTTCCAGTGTTATCTGCATGTTAACTTTGATCTTCAGACATGTGAAGAACTCAAACAAGCTGATAAAAAAGTCACCCTCTCTTTTCAGTGGTACTCAGCTCCTGAACCCAGTGGTCAGGACTGAAGGATGTCTATAGAATTGATGATTATGTTACACCTAGGATGTATACAGTGACACCAGCCTTACTTTCAAGGAACAGAGTATTCCTTAAGAATAAAACAAGTTTTTGAGAACCTACTGAATGCAAATGCAGTAAAAGAAAACCAGCAATCTACTACTTCAGACTCATCAGCACCTCCTAATGTCTAAACAGATGGTTTCAATTACAATGATTCCATACTAAATCATGATACTATCATTATCACCCTATATGCTAACTATGTGCTTACCTGAAGGTTAATTTAGTCTTGAACACAGCCTGACCCTGCAGACCAGTTCCTTGTCTGATGAACAGATGGTTATGATCTCCCTGTAGTGGTGCCTTGTACACATCAAAGACTTCATTGCCTAAATGTAGTGACATGCTGAAAAAAAAGATTCACACACCACTCATTATAATATTAATTACTGTATTTTTCTGTTAACCTCTTTGTAGAGGAACAAAACCTTCTCATTCCCCATTTTTTTTCTTGTACATAGTCAAGAGTTATATTTCAATCCAAACTAGAATAGAGCAGTACAGTCTCAGAGTTGGAACTAAGAGTCATTACCACTTTGCACAGCTACCTTCAAGCTGTATCCACCTCTTGTTTCTATGTGCAAGGATAATTAACTAAAAGTTCCTACTAAAAAAAACCAAAAACACATTTTAGCACTAGCAGAAAGTTTAAGCTAACCTTCCATCTGACCACTTGACTATCCGGGCATTGCTTTCTCGAATCTCATTTCCCTCTTCATCTCGTCGCATTCGCCAACGTATGGTGTTTTCTACCTGTTAGAAGAGAAAGTATATAAGCAAATAAAATCTATCCCTACCTTAAGAAATACTGTTAGAGAGAGAAAAGAAAGAGAGAAAGGGGGAAAAAAGATGGTCTTGTGAAGGAATATTTCCATATCTAACTGATTTTGCTTTGTGTCCATGGTAAACAGCTACAACTCTCCCCCATTGTTCCTATGTGCAGAAGCTAAATATTGTATACAACAGCTGAGAAACTCCCATCAAAACTTCAGTAATGAGGTTGTTTACATCTTAAAATAAATGTAGATGTAGAGCAGGAGACAGGTGATAACGATGAAGAAGCAGAACTCACACCGTCACCTCCAGTTTGTTTCACATAACAGTTTGAAAGAACCCAAGAGGATGACATGGAGAAAGAAAAAATTGAAGTTATACCTTCAGTTTTAATCTGGTTCTACCTTCTTCATCAAGCATCTCTTCATCTTCAAATTCATCCTCATAATACTGAGGATCAAAAGGTCTGTAATAAATCATACAATATATTCTTTATTCAGTTTTCTAAAAATGAGTCCAGAATATTCTGGAGTTACAAAATGCCAATTTTGGATTAAATTATATATTGAACACACAACAGTAGACTTCACGGTATGATATGTATACATTTCAATAGCCATGCATGAAACCAGGATTAGTTTCACATCACAGGAAACCTAGCATAGTCTCCCTCATTAGCTAAATGATTCTGGATAGATACCTCAAATGTGTGACTCTCCTTCTTAACATCAGTCTGGTAGAGAAGAGGTGAGGCTTCAGTCTACGAGCTAATATATTCTGACTGATCCAGTACCAGTATGAGACAGATACCTTATGAAGTAGCTAGGTTACAGTGCTGGAAGTTCTACAATGAGAATGTTTGGGTGTTTGAAAACAGAAGCAGCAAAAGACTAGCTGTTGTCACTTGTTCTTGTCTACTGGTTGAGGAAGCTACCAATTACTGCAGAGCACTAGAACAACTGGCTGTAGACTTTAGATATCAGCACATCCTGACCCACAGAGATACACGAATCAGAGCTTCATCTTCTCAGTGTTAAGTTACTAGATTATAAATCATGCTTTATCATCCACAGACCACAACTGTGAGAACCAAGAGAGGAGCTCACTTTTGAAGAGATCTGTAGCATGAACAAGTAGGAGAACTATCTGACTAAAGCATAGCAGGAACATTAGTACAGAATTAGCAAGACAATGGACATTTCTCTAAAAGGGCCAGTAAGCCTTACGTGAGAAAAATATTTGGAAAAAGTTAGATATTTGTAACCATTTTTTCTCAAAGACTGACAGGAAGTTTGAAGCCAGACCTCACTAAATCATAGAAAAGTAATTATACATTTTGAAATTATATGGCCAGTATTATGAAAACAATCAATCACACTGAACTACTTTAATATACAGCTTCTGGCTTAAATGCAAGAAAAATGTTCCTTTTTCAAACAGGTAAAAAGAAAAAAAGAGAGTCAAGCTTATTCTAAAATCCAACATAGTATTTTCAGTATTCAAAAAATGCATTTTAATATCTTCTTACATTTAGATGGATTAAGGGGCTTATAAAACATTAGAAAATTAAGCCTCAAACTCTGAATAAACATGAAAGCTAGGCTTAGGATTCAATTGGTTGTGACCTAAAGTAGTCTTTAATATGCCACAAACTCATGAAAATACTACTCTGCTAATGCGTTTATTTATTGCACTTTTAAGATTAACATTTGGTGAGGATACATAGTAGAAATGTGCAAATAATGCACACAGTTCTATTACTTTTTTCAACAATTACATAAACTGCATTGCTTTGTGTAGTTAATGGTGGACTGCATACACTTACCTTTTTCATTCAACACGGTATATTTAAAATAAAAGTTGCATCACAAGTATTTGCATTGGTTACCCACTGAGAAAAAGACATACACAATTTTAAAGCTATTAAAACAGATTTTCTGGATTTAGGAAGCAGTCAATTTTCCAAGATAAGCTGTGTATTCTGAATTAAATCTCAAGGCAAGATGATTTGGTTTTACAATATATGGTCCGCTATTCATGATGAAATTATCATCATCCTTCACATAAAAGAAAAGCAGTCCTGCAGAAGGGCAGAACAACTATAATTTAGGGGAAATGCTGCTAGGCACCTGTCAAACACAACACAGTCACACGTTTGAGCTGAATTTCAAGCTCAGGAAAATTGGTGGTTCCGTGCAACAAAGGTGAGTGTAGGCTAACCTGGCTAAGAATGGAAAATTTACAAAGTCAAACTAGTAAGAAGAATTAAAAGCAGTTGCGTGTATTTTATACCATGAACCTTGACAAAGTAAATTTAAATTCAACTAAATAATTTGAATATTTGATAGATATCAATGTATACACAGTGTTTAAAATGTATTAATATAATCAAAGCATTTCACTGAATAAAATCAAGAGAGAAAAACACTAAACATTCTATTAAATTACACGCATCATAGATTTGATCATGGTATTACCTGGGCTCCACGCTGAGGAAGTTGGGCAGCTTCACAAAATATAAATCGTTTCCTAAGTCTGTGTTGACTTTTGGTATTTCTACTTCTATTCTAGTCTCTGGAATAGGTTCTTCTTCCTGCTGGTCCTGATTCAACCCATTCTCATCCTAGAGGACAGAGTAGCAAACCGATATTGAGACTAAATTATTGAAAAGGGTGAAAGAGCCTTTCAGGTGGTCCCAGTTATTCCACTGACCTTTTTTACTTTATGTTTTGACACTTGGTTATTAGAAGTGCACTGATACACTGGTCCGATATCAAATCAGTACCACTATAAAGAAAAGTGGCTGTATCAGATATTGGCCCAATGGAGCTGACGATTCAGCCAATAAATGCCCACGCTGCACGCAGCCGCACTACAGCATTCAGGCAGCAAGGAGCACAGCCGGCAGTGTGGAGAGCTGCCTCCAGCCAGCGTGGTGGACAGGGAGTGGGGGGAGAAGGGCCATGGAGAAGCAGATCAGTTTCCTCTGCCATAAAGGAGGGGGCAGAGGCGGGGGGTGGAGGTGGTGTAGCTCTGGCACCCCGGAAGGGCAGCAGGGTTGGGGGCAAGGCATGTGCCCCCTTGGATCTGCACGGGGCTCTTCTTGGCAGGCGCTGGGCTCGGAGCAGGCGCTGATGATGCTGGAAGGATGCTGCATCCACCCCAAATTTCGCTGCTCTGCTCCCAGTGCCACCAGCCGCTTGGCTTAGTCCCAGCTTTTTCCCGGCACATGGGTGGAGGCAAGGCATTGAGCTGGGGCTGTGCCAGGCAGCTGGCAGTGGAGTGGCAGCAAAATTTGGGGTGGATGCAGCATCCTCCCAGCACTGCTGGTGCCCACTCCAAGCCCAGCCCTTGCCAAGAGCCCTGCCCCACCCCATGCAGATCTGGGGGGGGTCACATGCCCCCCGCCCTGGTGCCCTCCTGGGGTGCAAGCAGTGGCAGAAGCCACCTTCCTCCATGAGCCGTAGCTCCACCCCCTCCAGTCCTTCCCTCACCACAGGGGGCATTGATCTGCCCCCCCCCCCAACACCTACCACACTGGACTTACCAGCTGGAAGCAGCTCTCCATGCTGTATTGGAAATCAGATCGATGTCAGCCGATATACCTCTTCAAATATCAGCTATTGGCATCAGCCCCAAAAATCTCTATCAGTGCACCCCTACCACTTATAATATCTGCTGTTGAAAGTATACACTACATGGACAAAATTATCAGCTCTTGTACTTAAGAATACCATCTTAATATTCATGATTGAAATTGCTTAATTCAAGATGCCAGAAGAAGTATGGAATAAGATGTCAACTGATGCATATGATTAGTTTACTACTGAACGCTGATAAGCAAGTAAAGGATACTAATTTTATCTGGCTTAAAACTGGCACCTAGATGTAAAAGGTCTTTAAACCTAGTCCCAAAAGAAAAATACCCTAGAAGTATGATAACATAACTGTTGTTGATATCTTACTTGGTTACATAAATAGAAGTAAGTAGTCAGATTTTACAAGCATCATAACACAGAAAACAGGGAAATGAACCTAGCCATGGCGTCATAAATATACATATAAAAAACAAACTGTTAATATATCTTTCACCTTGGGCAATATCACAAAAGAATTCTTATTAAACCCTTTCAGTCTTTTTTTGTTAGTGTCCTGAAATTTAGTTTTCCATGTTTTAAAACTCTTGATTAAGTCAGTGAGCCAGGAGGAGAAATCTACTTACAATGGGCTGTCCTGGAGTTGGTGGCTTGTCTTCCCCATCACTCCCAGAAGAAATATCATCTGCACCGCCAAAGAGATCCATGACATCTGTATGATCTGGAACAGAATATGTATTTTCATATATGTGGAAAAAGGGAAGAGATTTCAAACCTACGCCTCAAAATAATCTATGGAACCACTAAAAGTGACATAGAAAGGGGAGAAAAGGGGTATATTTTTTAATTAAAAAAGGTAGCTTGAAAAGCTGATTTCCCTCTTCCCCTACAAAAACTCATTCCTCCAGCCCAACCCCCGACTTAAAAAAATTATCAAAACTCAGGGAACATTTATCTTGGAATGACTCAGACAACACGAAAACTGAGACAGAAGCCAAGAGCTGATCAACTCAAGACGGACAGCTTTTTGGCCATATGGTTCAGATCTTTTTGTTAACACAAACTGAACTGATTAACAGTTTGGGAAAAGACAGTGTCTCAAAATATTCAGTGTTTCCACCTCTTCCAGTTAAAAGTGGCTGGTAACAATGTACAAAGACCTTCAAGACCTTATAATTAATTAAGATGCAGTAAATCCAAAAGCTTTCAGCAAGATGTCAAGATATACTGACATCAGAGTTGTCACATCTGAAAACTTCAGAGACATTAGGGCTGGAAAGGACCTTGGAAGATCATCAAGTCCAGCCTCCTGCCCCAGGGGCAGGAAGTCTGTTGGGGTCACAGGATCCCAGCAAGAAAAACATCCAGGTTTCTCTTGAAGGTGTTCAAAGTAGGTACTTGACCCACCTCTGTCAGCAGGCCATTCCAGACCTTGGGGGCTTGGACAGTAAAGTTCTTCCTTATGTCCAGCCTGAAATGGTCTTGCAGGAGTTTATAACTGTTTGACTTTGTCATCCCTTGGGGCACTCTGGTGAACAATCGTTCCCCCAGGTCCTGGTGAACACCCCTTATAAACTTATAGGTAGTCATCAGGTTGCCCCTGAGCCTGCGCTTTTCCAGGCTGAAAAGTCCCGTGGCTCTCAGCCTCTTGCCATAAGGTCTGTTTTCCTGACCTCTGACCATGTGCGTGGCCTTCCCTCTTTACCCTCTCAAGCTTCTCCACATCCTTTTTGAATTGTGGAGCCCAAAACTGGACACAGTACTCCAGCTGCGACCTCACCAAGGCCGAGTACAACAGGAGAATGATGTCCTGGGATTTGCTTGAGAAGCATCTATGGATGCAAGCCAGCGCTTTGCTCACTTTACTGGCTGCAGCATCACATTGAAGGCTCATGTTTATCTTGTGGTCAATCCTGACTCCCAAATCGCTCTCACCCGTAGTGCTAGTCAGCATAGCACTGCCAAGCCTATAAACATGCTGCAGGTTTTTCCTCCCAAGGTGGAGAACCTTGCATTTTTCGGTGTTAAATACCATCAGGGTCTCGTCCGCCCATTTACTGAGCCTGTCAAGGTCAGCTTGGATTACCCCCATCCTCAGGTGCGGATGCTTTACCCAAAGTCTAGTATCATCGGTGAACTTGACCAGTCCGCTTCTGACTCCAATGTCCACATCATTAATGAAGAGGTTGAACAAAATAGTTCCAAGGACAGAGCTTTGAGGGACCCCACTGGTCACAGGGCACCATGACGACTGACTTCTGTCAACTACCACCCTCTCGGTCTGACCCCGGAGCCAATTCCCCTGCCAGTGGATCATGGTCGACCCAAGGCCACAGATGGCTAGTTTCACCAAGACGTGATCATGGGATACCAGATCAAAGGATTTTTTGAAGTCAAGATATATGACATCAATCTCTCCCCCCTTGTCCAGGTAATAGGTCACCTGGTCGTAAAAGGAAATGAGATTGGTCAAGCACAACCTACCCACAACAAACCCATGCTGGCTGTCCCTCAGGGTGTTGCCATCGGCCAGTCTATTGAGGATGGCTGCCTTGATGATTTTTTCTAAGACCTTCCCCAGGATAGAGGTCAGGCTGTTGGGCCTGTAGTTTGCCAGATCCACTTTCCTCCCTTTCTTAAAGATAGGCACCACATTGCCCTTTAGTTCAATTTGTTGCTGAGAAAATTGAGAGGATGATAGCACTGGCTAGACGACTCTTGGAACTGTTGTGCAAGTTTCCCCAACACAGCTCTAGTGGTATATCTTGGTCAAAACAGCCTACTATGTTCCAGATAGCCCAATCCTGAGTTTGCTCCAAACATTATGCATCCTAGAGTTTGTAGGTAGATTTGTGGTACATGCCTAATGTTAGATAAGGTAGAAGCATTTTAACAAAATATCGATGGTTACCTTTCTGTCCTTCTGCATCACTCTCCATTTCTGAATCTGATGCGATTCGTTTCTTGCGCTTCATGCGTAAAATTTCATCTTCGCTGTCACTGCCTCTTGCAGATTCTATCAAAGGAAATGCGCAAACTCATCAAATTAAAAACTGGACTCTGTCTCTCTCCCTCTTTCATTAATACAAATCTGTGGATTGGCTGAAGTTGACTCACACAAAGAATAAATAAATTAAAATTTGGTATTATATTCAAATGCGAATTATTTCAAGCCAGGACAACAAAAACAATGTGGTTAGGGAGCTGTCAACATGACTCATGGTCATCACTGTAATAATGACAGTCACTGCACTGGAATAAAGAGTCTTAACTGGATTCTGTTCATGGAAAGGCACTAGAATATATCATCAAGAAAGAACTATTCAGCATCTTCATTAGTAGTCTCATCAACTGAGACTATTACAACATCATGGATAATGATGTTGTAGCCACAATAGTCCAGGAACCATGTAAGGGGCAAGGTTTTTTGTGGGTGATATCTTTATTGGACCAACTGCATGGTTGGGATAGGCTCAGACAAGCTAATGATAATGATGACATTTATCAAGCTGTTAGCAGAGTATCCAGTCCTACCAGATTTACGTTCCTGTTCTTCCTCATCTGAATGTTGAGGTCGTTCGTCATCATCTGAGTTCTGCATCTTCTCCTCATCAGACATCTGTGGCCTCTCCTCATCGTCAGAGTTCTGCATTTTCTCTTCATCAGAGTTCTGTAGCCTCTCCTCATCATCAGACACCTGAGGCCTTTCATCGTCATCAGAGTTCTGCACCTTCTCTTCCTCGTCAGAGTTTTGTGGTCTTTCTTCATCGTCAGAGTTCTGTAGCTTATCATCATCATCTGACTGATCACTTTTGTCTTCCTTGCCCCACTTTTCATCCTCTGAATGTGCTTTTTCAGATCCATCCGCCTCTGAGCGATGGCTACCTTCTTCTGACCCATGTCCTTGGTCATCGTCATCATCATCATGGCCAACATCTGAGCCGCTGTGCTGATCTAAGTCTGACTGGTCATTGTCTTCATGCTCAGAGTGCCCTGAAGCTTCGGAGTGATTGTATGATCTTTCAGACTGGTTGTCACTACCTGTATGGTGGGATGCTGCTTCATCCTCACTGTCATCTCCAAAGAGCTCTTTATTACTGGGCTTTACTGCCTCTCTGTCATCATCCCCATCACTCTCACTTCCAGAAGCGTTACTGCCAGAGCCAGCATTTTCCTGATCAGAATCAGAGTCAGATCCAGAGTCGGAATCTGCAAAACAAGTATCAGCCACTTATTAAGAAGGTTGGGAAAAGGCTTCCTTATGAGGAAACACTGAAAAAATTGTTTTATTTACAGACTGGAGAAGAAAAATGGACACGAGAGGAGAGTTATCTAAAATTATCAAAGTAAAACACCCAGGAATGGGATAAGCAAACAGCTAAAGAAACAGACAACAAAACAAGTGTAACCTAAAATGACAAGAGTCTGAACTGCCACATGAGGAGTCAGAGGAAGATCAGACATTCACATGGAGTGAGGACACATATGTTCATTAGAAATTACATGACATTTTTTTAAATTAATACCTTTACTAAAGAGTAAAAACTATGGTATTTTGTGGACGACATTATGGGAATTTAAAACTGAAATGGTTTCCAAATCCAATTAACCACCCATGACATTCATACAAACAGGCTAGTTAGAATAGAAATACTCATGAGGGATGAGAGGCTGTTCCATTGTTTTTAGCAAAGGGAAAAATGGACAGTTGTTTTGAAAAATACCCAAAAACAATATTCATGAGACTTTGCAAACATAAAAAATTAAATTGGTGGAAAAATCAACATGGACAGTAGCCATTAATTTTTTTTTTTTGACATTTGCCTTCAGTTATTCAAGACAGTTGTAACATATGAACTCTGTTAACAAGCTGGAATTATCTCAAGTCTATATAAAAAAAGTTATAAGGCTAACAGCAATAAATTATTTTTTCATATAAAAATGAAGAAGGGAACTCAACATTTTTTTCTTTCTGAATATAAGCCTGTCTGAATAAGGTCAATAAAGGTTTATTCAGAACTACATTCTCGTTCAGAAAGTCTCATTTCTACACACGTGGTACAGGGAACTGATGCACCAGGAAGTGCTCATCCCCGGCGCAGACCTCTCGTTTCAGTGGTAGCTCATCTGGAGCTGATGTCTTGAACATGACATGATGCTGTAAACCTCTGGAGAGCAAGGGAATGATCCTGTACTAAAGCAGAGGGGAAGGAGCTCAAGATGTTTTGTGCAGGTGGCGAGGGGCAAAAAGAGGTGCTCCCCTCGCTCAGTGGGGAAGAAAAACCTCAGTCACCCCCATCTCGACCCGGGAAGCCCAGGCGGCACCTGCAGTCCAGGCACAGGGGCCAACTTGTTTGAATAAACATGCTAAGCCGGGCTCGCCCTGCCCAGGGCTCCCTGCACCTCAGGCCTCTCCACCGCATTACATCTCGCGCAAGGGGTTCCTCTCCGCCATAAGGAGCCCGCGACCGGGACAGACCCGGCTCCACCACCCAGGAGCGGGGCACAGCAAGCGGCGCGGTACCTTTCTGCTCCGGCTCCGAGTCGGCGTCGCTGCCGAACAGCTCCTCCATGTCCGCCATCGCCGCGCACCGCCCCCTGCGCCGGAAGGGCTGAGCGGCGCCATTCAGTGACGTCAGTGGGCGCCTCGCGATGGGGGGGTCAGAGGTCAACAGAACGGGGCCCGTGACGAGTCAAACTGTTCTGCGCCTGCGCGGCCGGAAACCCCACCCACGCGCGGTCGTCGCGCTTGCTGCTGTTACCGTATTGGCGCGATAATGTCAACCCTTGCACGAAGTGGGATCAATGAGTGACGGTACCCAACATGAGCAACGATTTTGAGGCGGGGAATCGATGCATTAGCGGCAAAGCCCCAGTCGCTCTTGGGGAGCCTTAACTGGCTACGGGGCTCGCTGTCACCGTTTCCTCATGCCGGTGTGCCAGCCGTGTAAAGAAATGCTTCAGCTGCCACGACCCAGGACACTGCACACACCACCTGCTTACAGTGAGCAATATAAAGGAAATAAGATGTATTTGCATACGTATTTACATAGTTTTTCAGTGTACAGTAGTTTTTCAGCAAATAAAATAATTTTGAGCTTCCAATACAATAATTTCATATTTAAGACCTCAGGGGGAGGACAGCAGGTTTGGGGCCCCCACCCTGAAGCAGACTGTCTGCTTCAGTGCTGGCACTGCAGCCGGGGCTGGGCCATGCTTGACCAGCACGCAGGGCCACGGGATGGGATGCCTCTGCTCAGCCTCCTGCGCCTGGGGTGAGGGGGTGGCGCATCAGGCTAGCTGAGGACTGACCCAGGGCCCGCCCACAGGTGCGTGAAGCAGGCAGGAAGTAGGGCCAGCGACATGGGGCCCAGTGGCTGGGGCACAGCCCAAGGGAAGCCAAGGGACATGAGGGCCAAACATGGACAAGAAACAGGGCTGAGGGCTGCAGGAAAAGGGAGTGGTTCCCAGTGGGGTGTAGTAGCCCGGCCATGGGCATCCCAGAGCACAAAAGGTGAGTGGTGCTGGCCTGGGACACAGCTGTGACACAGAGCTGGCAAACACAACATCACGCTACCAAGAGCCAGGCCAGGTCAAGGCGCTCAGGCACGCTGTCACCTTGAAGATGGTGGAAGAGAGGAGTGAAAGGACCCACTTCTGTAGAGTTTCCTGTTACCTAGCCTAGGAGGACAAAATGGCCCCAGCTCACTGCTCCCTGCTTAATGCAGAAAACCAGTTGCACAACTTCCAGGACAAAGCAGGGCCTGTTGTGCCTACAGTAGCAATGAGCTGTTTGTTACTGCGCTAAGGGGGAAGTGAGCAGCAATCTAAGCTCTGACCATGCCTGGCAGGACTGAGTCTTAAACAACCTATGGTTTTCAAGCCTTGACCAAGTTAAACGTGGAGCAAGGGGAACTTAAACAGGTTTTACAAGCTGTAGAGCAGTATTTCTCAGTCTTTTGTACCAGGACTCATTTCTAAACATTGATGGCCAGTCCCAATGCAGCAGTAGAAAACAGCCCCCTGGTCCTGCCGGTGCCCCTCACTCCCAACCCACAGCCTGCCCCCTCCTGGTCTGCTGGTCACCCTCACACCTGACCCACTGCCTCCCAGCCCCTAGTGTGTAGGGTGGGTATGTAGAGCATGGGGGAGCACATGCCCTCCCATATTTGTGCAACCACAGTGGGTAGGGGGCTGCAGCCTGGCCAGACTAGCATGGACAAGACTCACGCTGGCAGCCCAGCAGGCAAACCCAGCACAGGGCAGCAAGACTCCTTGCTGCTGCCACTGCTGCAACCCTCATGCCAGCTGTACCACCAGCGGCACAAGAAGTGATTGAGGAGAAGGTGGGGGGAAACATGACACACATGCTGCCTTCACTTCCTTCCACCACCAGCCATTCATACTCTCAGTTGTAGCTCTAACCTGCTGCCATGGCCCAGCTGCCGCTGCTTCCCTCAGGCTGCCTACACGGCCCACCACCCCAGATCTCTGGGGTAGAGCTGCAGCCTGAGGGGAGCGGTGGAGGTGGCAGCAGCTGGGCCCTGGTGAGAAGGTAGAGGACTGGCAGCCCCCCCATCCGTTACTTCTCACATTGCTGGCAGCATGGCTGGCACCGGGGTCCCAGCAGTGGCAGCAGCAATGAGTCTTACTGTCTTGCTGTCCTCCTGTGCTGAGTCCTGCCCGCTGGGCAGTGGAGGTGGCTCCTGCCTGTGCTGGTCCCACCAGGCTGCAGACCCATGCCTGCTTTACACATACAAATCTGGGGGGGCACATGCCCCCCCCCATTCACCCCCAACACATTGTTTATGCTCCCCCCCACCCATGTCCCACAGATTTACCTGTGGGGAGCTGTGGGAACTGCTCTCCAAGCTGCCTGGCTACCATGTGCATGCATACATGCACATGGCACCCCATGCCAGATCACCCTCCTCCCACTCCCCTCATCCCCAAGCAGCCCCTTTCAGGCTGGAACTCTGCCAGCCTGCAAGGGGAAAGCCACAGTTGCCTGTGTTTTTCTCCTTTAAAGAACAATCCTTTTTTTCATGACCCTTTCATTTATCCTTGCGACCCAGTTTTGGGTCTTGACCCCTGGGTTGAGAAACACTGCTGTAGAAGACAAGAAGACTTCTCTGTTCTCACAGCACAAAGTAAGGCAGTACATCCCAACCTTTTCCTCAGCATGACCCCATTTAAACATTGGAAGTTTTTTGTGACCCCAAAATGATGCAGACAAATCAACATCCCCTCCCACTATGGGCGGCATGGCCAGAGTAGAGCCTGTAAGGTGGGGAGGGAGGATGTGGGCTGTCTGCTTCAGGGTTGGGGCCCCCCACCCTGCTGTCCTCCACCTGAGGATGAGGAGGCTTGGTGCTGGTGCCAGGAGCCCCACACTGGCTGTGCTGCCATGGTGAAGTGCCCTTTGCCTGCTTGGCAGCAGTGGTGGCAGAAGAGTTGTACACCCCACTGCTGCCAGGTGGGCAGGGGGTGGCTCACCATAGTGGCTCCTTGCTATGGTGGCACAGCTGGCGTGGAGCTCCCCAGAGTGGCACCGAGCCTCCCTGCTCCTCTGTCCTGCTGTGCTGGGTCCCACCTGCTGGGCCGCAGAGGCCTTGGGGAGAGGGCAGCAGGGGAGAAAGCTCCGAGCCTGCAGCAGTCAACTTGCATCCACCCCTGCCACAAGTCTGGGGTGCATCTGCCTCCCTCTCCAGGAGTGCACACAGTGGTAGGGAGCCATCCTCCCTGCTTTCCCCCTCCCCCCCAAAGGAGCTGCCTGTGGCTCCATACTGCTCCCCCAGCTGGGCCTTGCATTCCCACACTGGCTCCAGGGCCTATGCACCAGCTGGCCAGCCCTACTCCTTCCTTCCCTCACTGTGGGGGCCTCAATTTGCTCTCACCCCCTTGCTCCTACCCACAGACTTACCAGGAGGGAGCTGTGGGAGATGCTGTCCATGCTGCTTGGCTGCTATGTGCCTGTGTGTATGTGCATGTGGCACGCCCTGCCTGATTGCTTCCCTCCCACTCCTCCCAGCCCCAACAGCCCCTTGCAGGCTGGAACTCTGCCAGCCTGCAAGCTGTACCTAATATTTTAAGCTTTTTTCCTGTGATTTTCATCATAATTGGTTGATACTGAAGAGTGTTTTTGTGACCCCATTTTTTATTATTGCAACCTGTGGTTGGGAACCACTGAATTAAAGTTATAAATTTGCTATGTTTTTGATAGGAAAGCCAGGGCTGACAGACCTGGCCAGATGATGTGCCTGATTTTGGAAAAGCATATACGTACAGTGGAAGGACATGAGAAGAATAGGCATCAATATTAAATGATGCCCTTTCGTATTTTTATAGCTTTAAAATAGTACCATAAAAATACTGGCTTAGGGCTCAGTTTTGTCATGTTACTTTTCAGACCTGAGAAAACATAAGGTGAAACAGAGTTTAAGTGAGCCCTGGTTAGAATTTGGGATGGCATTTGAAGGCCTTTCAGCCCTACCACTAGCACTAGGACAGCTCCATGCCTGTAAACCTAAAATAAAAGGCACACCAGCATCTCAGCTAAGGGCAAGAGCTGCAGAAACAGGGAGACATGAAGGTGTTATAGACCCTAAGGTAAAAGTTGAAAATACCTTGCTGTGGAAACCACCTGACTGGCTGCAGTAGAGATTAATACCGAAACCTTAGAATGGGGCAACAGTACCTGGGTTACCTGATTTGATTGATGTTGAACATGTTTTATTTGAATAAATGTGCCCCTCAAAAGTAAACTACTAGTATTGATGGGAGCTTCATTAACACACTGGTCCCTGAGTTGGTTGTCCCCTTAACCTGAGTGATAAAGCTATGCAAACAGGGCAAGATGCCTGATTTGCTGAGGTCTTGCTACAACCCTTCCTTACTGCTACAAAAACAGACACCATTATGGTTAATAAAATTGCAAGTATAATTATACTTCAGCCACATCAATCTGCGCTGCACATTCTGAAACGGTTCTAGCAGTAGCAGGACTTCTTTTTCTGTCATCCTCAGCAGACAAAGGTAGTTTAAAATGAGTTTGTTTTAAATAACATGGAACATTTGCAACACTGCATAAGCCTTGCTAAAAGATACTAGATGAAATGTTGCAGGTTTATACTGCTGTAAACCGAGGGAAAGAAACCACCTACAAGCAACATTCGAACATGCTTTAGATTCAGTTTAAAAAGTAAATAGCAATATCCAATTTTTCCATCTTCATCCCTGTGCTTTCTGTCTATTCCTACCCTCTAGTAATATACTGGTTCGTAGTTCAGGAAATTAAATACTACAGTAAAGAGAAAATACTGGCAGTTTGGAATTAGGGGTGCACAGGTGGAGATTTTGGGGGCTGGTACAGATAGACAATTTTTAAGGAAACATATTGGCCAATACCAATCCGATTTCCAATACAGCTGCATGCAGCTGGTAAATCTGTTGTGCTGGACAGGGAGGAGGGAGGGAAGGAGCATGGGTGGGGCAGATCAGTGTTCCCAGCAGTGAGGGAGGGAGCAGGCATGGGCAATGTTCCCAGCAGTGAGGGAGGGTGGAGCAGGGTACAGGAGGAGCTGCACCTTGTGGGGGGGTTGGGGGGGGGCAGCTCCCACTGCTGCACCCCTGGAGGGCACTGGGTAGGGGAAAGCATGTGCCCCCGGATCAGGGCAGAGCAGGCAGGCTGCAGCTGGGGCTGTGCCGCACTCTTCTCAGCAGGGACTGGGCTTGAGGTTGGGCTATGGAAGGGGTGTAACCACCCCAGATTTTGCTGTAGCCCCCCATAGCCCTGCCCCTGCTCTTCCTAGGGAATGGGTGATGGGGTGTTGAGCCAGGCGGCACTGGGAGCAGGGCTATGGCAAAATTTGGGTTGGCTGCAACCCCCTCCTTAGCCCCTGCCCAGACCCAGGCCCCGAGAAGAGACAGTGCAGCTGCAGCTGCAGCTGCAGCCTGCCCACCCTGCACAGATCCAGGGGGTACACGCCCTCCCTCCTCCTATGCCCTCCAGGGGTCTGTGCAGTAGTGGGAGCCACCCTGCCCCCCTTGACAAGCCATAGCTCCATCTTGCGCCCTGTCCCACCCAAGCTGGGCAGCACTGCCCCTGCCCCCTCCTTCCCTTCCTCTGAGGGGGCGTTCATCTGCTGGTCCATGGCCCTTCCCTCTCCCTCTCCTTCCACCACAACGGACTTACCAGCTGCATGCAGTTCTCCACGCTGCTGGGCTGCATGACTTGCTGCATGCATGCTGTGCTGCAGCTGCATGCACGCAGGGGCATTTATTGGCCACATTGGGCCAATTTCCGATACAGCAAGTTTTCTTTATATCAGTACTCATCTGGTATCGGACCAATGTATCATTGCACCACTATTTGGAATGGATAATCTAGAATGGACTAAGTTTTGCAGTTTATAACAAGTCATGGGGGACAGGGAGCAGTCATTTTGTGTAGATAAAGAGGTAAAGGTTAGAGGCCAAGACAGAAGATATGTCTTTAGCTTTATTGGTATGCTATGTCAGCCAATACTTTATACCTCCACTAGATTACATGCAACTGGGGACCAAGAGGGATTTCCAGTGATTTAATGGTTGGCAGTATTCAAAGTTGTCAGATTTTCCAAGAGCTTTCTTACTCCTCTCCTAGTAGCAGCAATGTAAGAGTTCATTAAGTTGTATTAAACATACCTTATCCTTACATGTCTCACTCCATAGACGCTTTAAACATTTGGTGCTTTTCATCCTTAAACAAGTTGGGGGGGGTGCATATTTACATACACTAAGTTACATTGGAGACTACAGATTAAATAGCAATCTACACTAGCTTTTCATTAATACTTTGACGACAGAAGATACTACAGAACAAATTACAGGTGCTACTGACAGGGCAGGAGGAAGCAAATACAGGTGTGAACGTACAATGTTCATCTTGTGTTCCCTTTCTATAGGCACCCTCAGCTGATGTTTTAAATCTGACTGGCAAGAGTATTATTTGTGCAGACATTCCTTCTACAAAGGATGAAGTATTACTCTCTTAACAGATGCTGGTTGGCCTGTATTTTTGATGTTATGTTTTAGCTGTAATCCATAACATTCTAACATGTAATCCATTCCATAACATTAATATTGGGCAAGAGCTTGGCAGAAAACGTTTACTATGTACACACTCTGAAGAGCATGTGGCAAATAGAGTTAAGTGGCAGGAGGAGAAAGAGCTAACAATTTAAGCTTTTATTGTACAAAGTTAGCTTGAAATTTGGTAGCCTGTCACTGTTTCCAGAATGGGAGGGGGGAAGAGTGGAGGGAGCTCAGTCTGGGGATTTTCAGCCTCCCACCATGCTGTTGGATGGACTAGGTGTATTGGAGCCTCCCTGAAGTGTGGGGCAGGGAGGGGGGCTCCAATTCACCTACCCCACCCTCCAGCACTGGCTGGGGAACCCCCTAGAACAAGCTCCCTCTGGTCCCTTTCCCCTTCTCACATTCTTAAATCTTTGCAGCTGTGCAGGGAGAAGGGGCCACTGCTAAGGAAAACTGGCTGCAGGCTCAAAGCCAGCAGCTAGATTCCCCTCCCCATTGGAACCAACGATGAACTTCTGTTTGGTCCAGGGGATCTTTGCAACTCAGAACACTTCCTGCAAAGCATTCTCAGTTACAGCAGGGAGCTGCACTTTTCGCTGCCCCTTAAGTCAGGCTGGGTAGGTATCCCAGTGGCTGACAGTGCTGAGAGGAGGCAAGGAGTAGAAATGTGGCTGTTTTGCTGGCAGTGGCCTCTTCCTCTCTGTTCCTGGCTAGGCACTTGGTTAAATTTTCAAGGCCCATGCACTGGTGAAATATTAAAAAACCCATAGTCCATATGATGCATTTCCCAATATACAAAGATAGTGTTCCCTTTAACTTGGTACATTGTGCAATGTTATTAATCTGAATCATGTGAATTCAAAGGAAGTTTAGTTGAGAAACAGATTAACATTTAACATTTTAATTTTGGAACTTGAGGAGTTTCTCAAGAGACCCACAATGCATTTATCAACCAGCCAGATACTCACTTCTATAAACTGTTCTTAAAGAGGGTTTAGATGTTTTCACAACCTCCCTACATGTTTCAGGTGTACACTGAACAGATAATGTAATAATTTTGAGTGGCAGCAGTTATCCTTCTAATGTATTTGTAGGCTTAGCAGAATTTGATTTTTATTTAATAATTTTGACAACTAAAATTGAGGTTTATTTTTAAGCATTTATTTAGATTTTATCAATTTACATTTTCAGGATTGTGCAAAATTAGGGATGTGGGGGGCAGACAATTTAGCAATGATAATAATGGTATACTGTTAAAAGCTTTATAAAAAATCACGTCAAAACATAAAAAGTATATATCCATAAATTATACCCGTTTTAAATCATTGTTCATTCAGCTTAGCTGGTCCAGCCCAGGCAGGACCCTGCTGCCATGGGGCTGGAGCCTCAAATACTCTCCCTCTCTCTCTCCCTGCCCCCCTTCCCATGGGCTTAAGTAGTCTGTTATCTCCCTCCAGCCCACTTCTGACACCTGTGAACCAGCAGCTAATTGCTTAATCCAGGTGTCATCAGCAAGGACCCAGGTTTTCTGTTTCCCATGGAAAAACCGAGTAAGCTTCAGATTTTACCTTTTACCGGAGGCAAACACAGATTTCTCATTTTACTGGAGAAGCCTGCAAATTTTACAGTTTTGCGATGAGCTCCCTGCAGGCTGGCACAGTTCCAGCCTGCAGGGGCCTGTGAGGGAGCAGGGCCTGTGAGGGAGCAGGAGAAAGGAGGTCATGCACATGGCCCCAGACAGCCTGGAGAGCAGCTTCTGCAGGTAAGTAGGTTGGAGGGAGGTATTGAGCTCCCGTGGGGGTCAGGGCTGGGACTGCTGCCCAGCCAGGCGGTGCTTCTCCATACAGCCCTGCTGTTTCCTGCTGTGTTGGGTTACGTGCGCTGGGTTGCGGAGGCCCCAGGATAGGGCAGTAGGGTGGGAGCCTGAGCTCGCAGCCTTTGCCTGCCCCATGCACAGATTGTGGGGCATGGGTCCCTCCTGCCCCCTGGGGAGCCCGCACAGTGCCACAGAGTTGCTGCACCCAGCCGGGCACACAGCCCACCCCGTTCTTACATCTGGAGGTCATGGGTCCCCCCTGTCCCCTAGAGAGTGCATGCAGCAGCAGGGAGCCGGTCTCCCCTGCCCAAGCTCACAGCAGGGGGCTCCACTCTACTGCAGCAGCCACCACCTCCTGCATGGCTGTGGACCCAGAGCCAGGATCCTGTAGCCCTAGCAGCCAGGGACCCCCCTCCAGCAGAGCTGGGGGGGCAGTGGGGAGAATGTGAGGGGCACCAGCAGGACCAGGGGGCTGTGTGGGGGGGTACGCTTTTATTTTAATCATAGATTTGGGGGGGGGGGTTAACAGAGAATATGACATTTTTTAGCACAGAATTTGTGATTTTTTTTATCAGGGAAAACCAGGATCCCTGGTCATCAGGCCACCCACTGTTTTCCCATTTAACCTCTCCACACTGTCCATCTGCCTCTCTTTTTCCACTGTCCAGTAACAGGGGTAAGGGTTCCTTGTTACAGTCACTTTTCTGTTAATTTTGATTATTGCTACTGGAAATATTTTTCCGTCAGTCTGAGACCGTGCGGTGGAATCACCGTCTATCAATGTTTATTGATGAAAAGCCAAATCCTCATATGCCTATGTATTTGTGCAATTTCAAGTTGCAAACTTGGATTCTGTCAGTGTCTAAAGGGGTAGCTGTACTGAAAAAGATGTTTCACCTCAGCTGGTCCCCCAACCCCACTCCCTGCCTAACACATCCCACCATGACAAAGCACCTTGGAGAAATGGAAAGTAGTGGAACATACTGTTTGCAATGTCTAGGGAAGGCTACAACCTGTGCTGCCATATAACTTGAACCAGCAGACCGTGATTAAGATTTTTATATCTAGCCACTGGCTTAAATGTTTGGACTGGGTTAACAGTAGTTTACTACTATTACTATGGACGTTTTATACTAGCCAGTGTTCTTTTCTGCCATGCACTAAACTAATATTTTGCACGTGACAAATACCAGCAATAGCTTGAAGCACATGCAAGATTCAGCTTTCTGAATACTTTTAAAAAACCAAACCAAACTGTATTTTGATTCTTCAGATATTTTACTGTATTACAATTCAACAGCATAGAGTGCCGACATGCTGATATACTCAATTTGCATTTCCTCCATGGAAATTTAAATTGAACAGACCATTGTTTGTAGCTTACAAACAATATTATACATACCAAAAAAGCTGTGGAGACAATGAGACCATTTCTCTAGAGTGCAACTGGAAGAAGAGAGTTTACAAAAGGTTTTGGGAACATGTTCAGTCCACGATTCTCTTTCTTGAGGATAGAACCCAAGATAAACAACAAAACATGTGGTCACTGGATTGTTTTCCAAGATTAATGCCTATTTTCAAAACTGAAGTGACTTGACCAAGAATCAAGCTTAAAAAGCACGCAAATGTCATGTCTTTTGGGAAACAGGCCCAGTATATATGCTAATTTATTACAAAAATCAATACCATATGTACTCATCATACTCAAGTCTTTACTATATATTTGAAGTCAGTAAATCTGGAAGTTAGCTCTGCTTTCTGAGTCTGTTTATGGTTACTCACTGGAAGCTAGATTCCTACCTTCATTTATCCCCAGAAAAGGTATACCACAGGCACGAAAGGCAGCAAACATTAAAGTTTCTCCCTGCTCCCCTGCCAAAAATGCCTCAAACCGAACTTGAAGGGATAATCCTCAAGACCAAGTAGTTTATTCTCCATGTCCAATCTGTCTAACTTTTCTCTGCTTAGATTGCCAATGGGTAGCCAAATGCTCAGTGGATGTCTACGGAGCTGCACCTATTTATTTCAATAGGATTATGCTGGTTACACTAGCAAGGGCTAGCACAAGGTGGTCTGCTACTTTAATTATAACAAAACCCTTGACCACTTTATCCTAAGCCACAGATTTGCATTTGGACCATTAAGGAGCCAGACTTTATTCAAACAGGCAACAGACTAATTTTTCATTACCTAGTCCATCCCAGTGTATCATTTTCCACCTGGATTAGAATATACAGCAGCTAGCAAATTTGCATAACTGTTGATCAAACAAATAATAGGAACAGATTTGAAGGATATGCAGCACCTTCAAACAGATGGAAGGGAAGTTTTACAGTTTGATTATTTGACACAAAATGGTTACTTGGTGTTTTATAAATTAGGCACCTTAAACATACAGTTTGAGACAGGTTACATGTATACTATGCTTTGGCCACATCTGTACAGCACCATCTCTTGAAAAGACACTTAGCTTTTAATTCATGTTTGGAAGCAAATATTTATGAACTCAAACTTCAGAACAGCATCTTTCAAAGACCTCTTAAATTATGTAAAATACTGTAAGCCAAAAGACAAAAAGGAGCACACTCTTTTTATGACCAATCACATAATTTCTGGCTACTGAACAGTGTGTGAATGTAAGATATCTTTGGTTTTAATAGAAATTGTCCCAACTTCCTTTTCATTCTTGCAAGATTACATAGCTATCTAAGCTATAATAGGTTCATTTAGAATGAACCACAAAAAAATCACTAATTTTTCTACCCTTATAAACCTAGGTATTTACATCTTCATTGGAGGTTCATAGCTTAAAAGTCATTGTACACACGCCACAAGTTTAAATTCATTTTCAGAGAAAAGAAGAGCAAACCTAAAAAAACCCATGATTTATAACAGAACGTATGTGGGCACAATTACAGTGTAAATTTCTCCAAATCTGATGCATAAATCTGTTGTAGACATTCTTCTTTCACATCACCTATACATAGTTTATATAAACTCACCATACTTATGATCATTTTAAGGATATTGACACTTACAACGTTTGAACTGTGTGTCACTGTAAATGTAGTTGTCTAGTTCCTTAGAATGTGCTTCTACTTTTATGGCATAATGGGGCAACATTGTAGCATTTCATACAGTGCAATTCAAAAAACAGCACAATGAGTAAAAATTATTTAAATTTCACATTACCCCCAAAAAGTCCACTTCTATTTGATACTAAAAGTGAAGTGACTTTTGTCACCCAGTTAGTTACAGATACAGAACTTGACAACATTTATAGTGACACACTTGACTAAATACCTATCTTCAATAAATGGTCTTGAATAATATTGTGAATATACTGTCCAACATGTTAGAAATTTGTTAGAACTAGTCAAGTTTCAGTGTAGTTTACATCATGACAATAGGATCATAAGTCAGTGGAACAGGAAGACCTTTTATCATTGTGACAGTTGAAAACTTGCCCGATACAGTTGTCACCATTTCATATGGAAGGAAGTATGACTGATTTTAGTTTAACAAACAGAATTCCCAACTAACTACCACCAGGGACCCTAGGATTTTTACAGTTCGTAAGATTGCTTTTTCAGCACCCACTAGCCAGCATTTCTTAAAGAATGCATGTCCACTACTTCTAGAAAACTCCTATGCCTTTTATGATATTTAGATATAGATATTTTTAAACAAAGAATGCTATCCCTAAACAATGCTGAGGAACATACAAAAATCAAATCTAAAAGTATATGCCCAGTTTAGACACATCAGAGCAAAGTACAGTTTCAGAATATTTTCTAACATAAGCTGTTTTGGAGGCGTTTTGGTTTAGTACAGACACTGTTAATTTTTCAAGGCACCTTCACTTTATATTATTCCTGAATGTTGAAAAAAAGTAGAAGTCCTTATCCAATTCATTTTGTTTTAAAAATGGACAACTTTCAAGCTTAATCACAGTATTAAAGCATTTTAACCTGATCAAGAACATAAAAAAGAACTGCAACAGTGATAGCTGTGAAAGATTAATCTTTAAGTTCATATGAACAAGGCTGAATAG
>NW_017728911.1:20202315-20203946 GCF_001723895.1 Crocodylus porosus
GAACATACAAAAATCAAATCTAAAAGTATATGCCCAGTTTAGACACATCAGAGCAAAGTACAGTTTCAGAATATTTTCTAACATAAGCTGTTTTGGAGGCGTTTTGGTTTAGTACAGACACTGTTAATTTTTCAAGGCACCTTCACTTTATATTATTCCTGAATGTTGAAAAAAAGTAGAAGTCCTTATCCAATTCATTTTGTTTTAAAAATGGACAACTTTCAAGCTTAATCACAGTATTAAAGCATTTTAACCTGATCAAGAACATAAAAAAGAACTGCAACAGTGATAGCTGTGAAAGATTAATCTTTAAGTTCATATGAACAAGGCTGAATAGCTACAAAGAGCCCAATTGTTCTGCATGAAGAATCCCTTTTCACTAAATCATTGTTCTAAAAAAATATACAAATCCTTCCACTTAAATAACCACCCCAGCTTTTCTATCAGAAACATACTCCAATTATTTTCGTTATTTACCCACTGATCCTTCATGTGCCATTCTTTGAATAGACAACCACTCCATTGATTGCTGAATTTACATCATTTCAGCAGAAAGTATAGTAGGAAATCTTGAAATACAAAAAAATTCTTTTAAAAAACCTGATCTCTGCACAGTCAGGTGCAGGTACTATGCCTGAAACTGAGAAACGTGATGCATACCACACAGATAATTAATGTAATTTTACAAAAAAGGAATGGGGTTTCCAGTCTTTTCCCTTCTACCCAGGTAACTGAAGTCAGAGACTGCTAAGCCCACAATGAGCCTTGAAGATCTATGACATCTTCACACAATCCATTCTGGCAGCAGCAAGATTTATTGATGGTCTCCTTCAATCCTTCTCTTGCGAACTGCAGCCATAAGAAAATAAAACAAAATTACACATTTAAATTGTAACCTCTTTAAGGATTTCCATAAGACCCCAGTACCCAAGCTAACCACTACTGGTCAAACCAAATAATTAAGTAATAGGGCTGTGTGAAATTTTGCTCGCTGTTTCGACTTGTTTCAAGCTCGAAACAGCTAAACGAAATAAACAGCTTCGAAACAGCCTCAGAACAAAATGAGGCCAGTCGAAACATTTAGAAAGTTTTGAAATGTTTTAAAGCTCAAGCTGGGCTTGCCTGCAGGGTAACAAAGTAAGGAGAGGGAGGGGGAAGAGGGGGAAGGACTGCTCTGATATTGACTGTGTGTAGCTGGCCAGTGACTGTGATTCTTCCCTGAGGTCCCTTCCAATCCCAGTGCTCTGGGGAAGGGATGGAAAAACAGCATAAAAGGCAGAATTGTTTGAACTGGCCTGCTTTCTGTCACCCATGTCACAAGTTTTGCTTGTCAGCAGCGTGGGGTGTAGTTTCCCACAAACCCCTGCACCTATCTCCTTGAAACTTGACAGGCTTCACGGCCTCAGAAGGGGATACCCATTCCTACAAGTTTCATCCGAATCAATCAAGAACTGAAAGTTATAGGCTGTTTTGTGCTTCCCCATTATAGTCTATGGGCGAAACAAAACAGCGAAACAGTTTTGACGAAACAAAACTCAAAACAAAACACTGTCCTGTTGAAACAGTGAAATGGAAGCTGAAATGGAACTGTGCTGTTTTTGCACAGCCCTATTAAATAACACTTAACATCT
>NW_017728911.1:20203957-20229744 GCF_001723895.1 Crocodylus porosus
TTCAAGAGTAAATTGGATGCTTATCTTGCTGGGATCCTATGACCCCAGCTGACTTCCTGCCCTTTGGGCAGGGGGCTGGACTCGATGATCTCCCGGGGTCCCTTCCGGCCCTAATGTCTATGAAATTACCCAGGATTTTTAATTTATTCATTAGCAACTTGGAATATATTCTGGTACCTATGAATACCATAAAATGTTTGTATAGTAAAAAATAAAAAGTGCTAATCTTGCAACACTCTAGTCTAGTAAGCAAACTTAAGAGGTGGTGAATTATAGTTCTAATTAGTGATTGTTCTTCAACAGTGAACAGAGTAATTTTATAATATGCCCCAAGAACCATACATTTAGTGAAAAACATCTTAGGATATGCTCAGCAACTTGATAAAAATCTTCAGTTAATTGTTAAATGAGTGAATTGGTTTGCAGACCTCCTGAGATGATGTTACAAAAGCAACACAGGATTAGTGAGTAAAGTTAATAAAGATCACATGGTGTTTAGAATTAAACAATATGCTGGGTTCACTGAATGACTGGAGTATGTTTGTTTTACAGTAAAACTGATGTACATTTCATTAATATCTGTTTCTAATTAGGTTGCAAAAATGGATGTTTCATTCACACTACTGACTTCTCCAATCATGCAGTTAAAACTGATTTATACAGAAATCTCAAGCAAACAAAAACAGGGTGCAGTACAGCACAAAATCATGAGAAAGTCTACTCAATTTTTCAGAAGAAACATACAAAGACAGTGATGTGAGACTTTAACATCACAGTTTCAGTGCTCGATACCCAAATGGGTATTCACAATAACCTGTCTCTGTAGCTTCAGGGCTGGAGAGATGAAAGGGCATTTGCAGAAATTTTTACTTGCACACTCCAGACTAAGAAAGCAAGGGGAAAAAAAGGCAAGATATCAAAAGAGAATATAAAAATAGATTTCCAACAATTAAATGCTGAAATAAGAACTCATAGGAAAAAAAGAGGGAAGTTCAAGACAAGCAGAGCAGCACTTAAAATAAGAGAAAAAGATCCAACTGCTAGCTTCAACATCTAGACTCTCTTGAGGTATTTATGTAGCTTTCCTGTATCCTTCAACTGAGGCCTCTCCTATGCCTCCTCCTTCCTTGCCTCTCTTAGAGCAACCTTACCACCCTCAGGCTAGCTTTCCTCAAATGGAATCTCTTGACCCATTTCCAGGCTTTCTACACCATAGGCCCTAAACAATGGTCCTCACTTCCCCCTCAAGTTTTTGTGCAACATCTTCTAAGCTGCCTGGCTCATGGCCTCTCTTGCATCATGGTGCATCTCTCTAACCAGGAATTTAGACTGTACACAGTGAAAAAGGTAAAGAGGCATTCCTGTTTTAACCACACTTCTCATATTCATTTGATTTATAGCTAGAGGGTTAGCATTTCTAGAGTACTCTTTTAGGAGTGACTTGAGTTCTCATCTCTCACTGAGTTGGTTAGTCTTCTGTAGAAATGTATCCTGGTACCAGGGACTGGATTAGTTTCCCAAATGGAGTAATAAACAATGGGGTGAAGTGGAAAAGAAGAAAGAGAGTAGGCTGCACTTTTTAACTCACAATTTCACAGTGGCCTTTTAAGAAAGTGCTAAACTTATTCTGGCCCAAACCAAATGTGAAATTACTGATCAGTATGCTCTTTTTAGTTGAACCTTATCTGGAATTCTCATTTTTGATGTTACCGCCAGAAGAATTCTGGACTCCAGCTTAGGGACACAGATGTCATTAGAAGTGAGGAAGAGGAAGAAACAGTATAAATGAAAGCAAGACTCAAGTGCAGAAGAAAACTGAAAGTTTTACCTGCATCTTTTTATCCTGAGCAAATCTATTAAAATGCAAAGCAAAACTACCCTGACTCCTGTGCTTGATAAGGTCATTCAACAGTCTCTCCACAGACTGGTCTTACCCAAATCATTATTTTTTGTGATAGCTGCAGCTGCCTTGGTCCGTGGTCCCTGTTGTGTGAACTGGTATCCGAATTTAAGGATCTGTGTGTTCTCCTCAAGCATCTTGGCAATTTCCATTTCTACAGGTTGTCCCAACTGCTGCCTCTGTTAACAGACATTAACACTTCAATATTAGGTTTTTATTTTTTTAAACAGGAAATAACTATACAATGAAGATGTTTCACTTCTAGATAGCAATTTCTGTTTTGATCAGAGAAGTTCAGAGTGTAGGTGTTTCTACGTACTTCAGAGCACCAGTCCCTACAGCAACTTGGCACCAACTTTAAGAGCATTTTTTAAAATTTCTTTTTAAAACTTACACCTAGAGAAGTACTCCCACATTCATATATTTTCATCAGTTACACACCATCTTTCTCCTTCCCAGAGATGGTCCCCTTCCTGCACACTGTTGTTTGTACCCGTCTCAAGCTTGCCCAAGTTCCTGTGTATCCTTATGGGCACGGTACAGTCAGGAAGAGTCCCATGCAAGGTCCCCTCTAAGGTGTGCGCGTGCACAGCTGCGCACAACTAAAAGTGTGGCTGGGGCTCCGTCGGCTCCAGGGAAGCACTCTGCTCCCCTGCATCAGGGATGGCTCCACTCCTAGGCCCTGATGCGGGGGAGCGGAGTGCTTCCCCAGAGCCAGCAGAGCCCGCGCCAGCCTCTCAGCCCGAGCCTCTCGGCTCCAGCCTCCAGCCCCCTTCAATAAGCATCCCACACGGGACCGAAGCGGCGCACTCCCGGACCACTACTCCTTAGAGGGAACATTGGTCCCACGCTATCTTGTTTATAGTAGCTGGTAGTGGCCTTCAGACATTTTCCATCACAAAGGGAAAAGAAAGGAAAGGTTATCCAAATTTGTGGACCTATTCCGCCCATGTATCACTTACTCGGTAAAAGCAAGGTCTCTCCTACTGCTGTCACAACTGAGGAGTAAGTGCAATCTCTCTTTTAAAAATGCAATATAATGGGGAGTCTCTCTGATAAGGTGCTACGTGCTTAGAACACTAAGTTTGAAGCTTATTTAGAACACAAAATTAAGAAGAAAAAGGACTGACCATTTTCATTAAGACATAAGAACCATGACCTCAAACTGTTTATTAAGTTATGGGATTTTTTGATGATACCAAATCTTTTCCTCTGGAATTTCTAATGCTGTCTGGGTAGACATGACTGTTCTGGGCTAAAACAATCTTCAGTCAATGAAAACAGGCTGAAGTTACAGCCTATGTAACACTTCAGTCAAACCAATATTTAAAGTACATCAGGAACAGTTAACAGAATAACATATTTAGCACTCCTTATTCCAAGCAATGACATCTACGGGGCAATTAATTACCTTCAACTTTCCATGCTTCCCACTCGGAAAGGGCCTGGAGCCCAGCTTCCCAGTAAGAACGTTTAAGAAAGAAATAAAGTTATGGCTTTATTTGTGGAAATGTATAGGAGCCCTAGGGACAACACTCTAGAAAAAAGGCATAATAACCCTCATTTCAAAATTTGACAAGGATCTGTCTAGACTTGGGGGTGAGAGGGGAGAAAAGGTGTTAGCTAATGCATTTTAAAACCTGATTGCTGACAAAGCAAAATATGCCTTAACAAGTGTTAGATGGTCATGATCGGTCCTAGGCTTGGCCCTAATGTTTCGTCTGACCAGCTAACCCAGGCCAGAATAGTCTGTCCTGTCTACATGCAAGTTCCAGAGGTGTTAGTTGGCATTTTAGCCGAGACATTTTAAACAAGCCTGTCCAGATACTGGAAGTATGGGGCTGGAGAACCACACAACAGCTTCCTGCAGCTGGCAATAGTTAGGAAAGAAGAACGACAAGCACATATTTACTTGAATACAAGATGAGGTCCTCAACACCTCCCCTCCCCCCTCACTGGCATGGAGAGAAAAAGCCGGTCTTCTTACAATCACATACAAGGGAATCTCACTAAATACATGGTCTATCATTAAACTGCCGTCAAAAGCAGCATGTGCTTAACAATGGAAACCAACTATGAAACTGATTAAATGCAGTCATGCAGCCAACACTGAGCTTGACTATAAAACACCTGACGCACATTGGACAAACATGCTGATGGGAACCTAGTGCAGCCCATATGAATTAAGACATACGGTAGTGCCCACTGCGTGCAGTCCCCATGACCACCAACTCTCTCTCGTCATGTTGCATCACAGCATTGCATACAGTTCACTCGGAATGCCTGTCACCACCCCCCCTCAGCCCGGTGCATACAGTTAATGTGCCTCCACCCTCCATGAGGTGAAGCCTGATCAGGTTGCCCTGTGCCTCATGCACATAAATCTTTAGAGCATGCCAGGACTTCACAGGAACACCCGGTTCCAGTCATGGGGGCTAATTAGCACGTGGATCCTTGGGAGGGGAGAGAATCTGGAGTACACACACATACTAAGTAAGCAGTGTTGAGCTGTGGGGTCACTGTGGTTTGAAATGCTGTTGACTCTGGTGGGACCCAGCCCAATGAAGTATGTGGTAAAATCACAAGCCTTTGCCTCTAGACTAATATCATGCATAGTTTGTACTGTAGTGTACAAGTAGTTGCCAAAGTGCTTTTTAACAAGTGTTTATGGAGTACCTGTGCTAAAACTTGCAGCAGTTTTCAAAAGAGGTAATGTGCATCAATTCTGAATAAACAGTCTATAAGTACCATAGGCAAATCACTACTGCCATGCTTAATTTCAAGGTTATTGTTTTCAAATTCGCTTCTTATTTTCATGTGCTCAGGGATAGCAGGGTCATACCGTACGGAGAGGGGGAAGGGGCTGTCAGGGAAAAAAACGGGGGGGGGGAACAGAGAGCAAAGGGCTACCTGACCAAAGGGCTACCCGACCAAAGGGCTACCCAGATTTATTTTCCCTGCTGTAGCAGTGGGAGGGGGACAAATTCAAGGCAAACCTCCAAAATTTAGATTTTATACCTGGAAAACTGTAACAAACGTATGTTTTCCATATATGGAATCTAATTATGGGGGGGGTGTCTTAATAATCAGGGGTGTACTCTATTTGAGTAAATATGGTATCTTGCCCCATTCTCTCACAACAGAAAGCACCCAAGACTTGAGAGACAGACTTGGCACCTTTCATCAAATGACTAGCCCTGGACCTTTGTAAGGCTGTAACATTAGCTGAGAAACTCCAGGAGGAACTGAACAAACCGTCTGTGCTGAATCCTTGCTCTCTACAGCCCACAGTTGTCAGGTACCAGGTTCTGTGCCCTTTCCAGGCCGTGGCTCTTTCAAATACCCAGTTTCATTCCACTAGAAAGTGAGGAAGGAGGCAGTGTAACACGATACAACTGTTCATCCACCTCCTTTTATTTCAACCTAGATTTTAAAGGTCTCTCGGCTTCTTTCGCTGCTAAAATGTAATTCCCATTGCATTTCTATTTTGTGGGGTCAGCAGAATTCCCAGTTAGCCAGCCCTGCCTAAGACACTGTTTGATCATCACTATACACAGACACTCTCTTTCATGTTTTATCATTACTTATGATGCATGGGAGCTTTATGAATTCATCTCTTCCTCCAAGTTTTGTCCCATTTCAGATGAACATTGTCCATTTTTAACATCCCTGCTTCTGGCTAGAAAAAACACTCTGTAACAAAGATTTATGAATAAGTTATAAAAAAAAGTAGTATATCAAATCCTGTAAGACACTTAGCTTGTCTTCAGAAATGTATGTGAATCTATTACAAATGAGTATCTGTTCTATCAAATGTGTCACACTTAGGGTAAACAGCATGTCTGCAGCAATGCAACTATAAACGTACGATCGGCTCACTTACCTGGTTATTGATTTTGATCTCTGTTAAGGTTTCGTTCTCTTTTAGTGCATCAGTCAGTGCCAGAATGCCAGCTCCAGTGATGAAGTTGGATTCTATATTTAGACTTTTCAATGTTTTGTTCACTCTCAGCGTATCAGCAAAAGCCTTGGAATGCAGGAAACATTCATTATGATTTAATTACAAGTGACACTACAATCAGCTACACATGCAGGGATTACGTGGGAGTTTAAGTAACCACATAATATAAGTTTACAGCCTTTTGAGAATGGAAGATGACTCTACAACCAGCCTTCTCCAATGTAGACAAGTTTCAGTGGTACAGTACACAATTAAAGGGTCTGTGTCCTTCACTTGCTACAAACTAGAACCTACACAGAATATAAATCGTCTGAAATTAGCATATTGGACCACATCCACTTTGTAAGCTTTGCAGAAAGCTCTGTGGTACCCAGTGAAATGATACAAAGCTGTTCAAAGTAAACAATGAAAGATATAACAAGCCTGTTCACACAGCAGATGAAATTAGATCTGAGTGATTTACAGGCAGGAAATACGACTTCCAGAATACTTATGTCTGCCATTTGTTAAAAGAAGAAAATGCAAGAGAATGGCTTTTAAAGTCAATCACCAAGCTAGTTAGAAAATGGTTTCAGTGGAAAATGGAAACCTTTCAATCTTTTTGACAAAACCTAAAAAAAATAAACCAAACATTTCACTAAGATGTAAACTTGTTTTTTGTAATATGTATTACAAAACACACAAGCTACAGTGAGATCAGAAATTTGAATAAAATACTTCAGTTTAACTGACAACTTATTTTGATAAATCTAAAAAGAAATTTTCTAAAACTTTATTCACAGGATGTTTCGAATTCATTTCTGTTCCAAATCTGAAATGAAAAAAAAACTTAATGCAGAACCACAGATCTTTATTTTGAAGGAAAGTCTGTGATTTTGTATTTATTTGAAATGTTAACAAGGCACTACTGGATAAAAGGTTTCGACTTAATGGGGGGGGGGAAATGTACAGAAGCAAAGAATACAAATATCTAGCATTTGAGTTTATTTACCAGCCAACTAAAGACTTTGAGACTCAACCTTGATTTAAAATTTCACAATTAGGACAGAATATCAATATTAAGTCAACACGTTACGAAATATTTTTTTTGATCTACCTGCTACAGAAACTGTGTTCAGCACAAAATCTTATAATACAGGTACTAACAACTCTATTTGTTAAGAGAAGAGGTCCTTTAAACCAAGTTCTGTAGACATTACTAGTTCCTGGAATGAAGCATTGACATCTAAGCAAGGGGGAAATCAGTTGTTAGGAGGGAACGAGGTCTACCTGAGAATCTCTCACAAAACAGAAAGCACTAAAAGGCCGGAGTACCAAGTTTCATTTATATTGTAGTTAACGCACTCTGGCATATTCATGAAATGGTAAAATACTTGCCCAATGAGATGCAGCTGGGGTGCATTTAACAATATTTTACTTCTGAATACAAGGGAATGAAATTGTTACAATCTTCCAATTACTAGGACTTTCAAATAGATTTCAGTTCAATCAAATTTTCCCCCTGCCTCTTCCCAACCACATACTATTGGCTGAAAACAACAGTTCAACTTACAACAGCAACAGGGTCATTACTTCGAGTAGCTGCAAGGCTGAATTTCTTCACATGAGTGTTGGTTTCCAAAGCCTTTGCAAATTCTTTCAGCGTTGGAATCGGGATGTTCTTGAATTAAAAATATTTTACATTCTTGAGAATCTCCACTATTAACATTTTTTTCCAGCACAACTCTTCACATTATCTTATTCTTTCTATATGTAAACACTAAATTTTAAATTATCATCAAAGAACCTAGTCCCACAGCAGAGGTTTAGTGCATAAAATAGGCAGAGTAGAGTGTTAGGGTAATTTCTTAAGTCACCTATATACACTTTACTATATTCAAGTCAGTGCCACATATGAAATGTTAGAAAGTGCCTTGTCCTGGAAGGAGCAAGTATGCAAGGTGAATATTCTACTAGGGCTGCACGCATATGTTAATGCCTCTTTCATGAAGTGGGCTGTCACAAGTCAAAAAAGATTGATTAGGGAAAGGAATAACTAGAAGTTCCTTCTGAATGCAAAATTGTTTAAAATATTTATATTCTGCTTAACTAGGTTTACAAAAGTAGACTAGAAGTTCATTTTGGGCCATTAGAATCAAATGCAATAATTTTGGATGACTATGATGAGAACTTAGTTATTCTTTTTGTATACATCATAGCAATACATTGTATTTTGTTGGCTTTATGGGTGCATACTGTGTCTGGTCTAACTAATGTATGCAATTCTTATACCGTGGCATAGATTTTGTATTCTTAGTGGAAACAGTACATAATTTGGACATATTAAAAAAGCAAACCAAAACTATTGATGATTGGTTTAGATATATTAAATTGTTTCATATAAATACTGTTTAAAAATTTGTCAGTCACAATCATAACTGGAAATAATCATAATTATAGACAGCTACTTTTGCTGTATTGTCCAATAAGTCAATCTTCCCTGGACCCCCTCAAAAAACTTCCATAAAAATACCATAAAAAGGCATCTTCTAGCTGCATCTTAAAAACCTCCAAGGATAGAGATTCCACAGCCCCTCTGGGTAACATGTTCCAGTGTTTTACTACCCTCCTCATGAGAGATTTTGTTTTCCTAAGATCTAACCTAAACTTCCTTGCTGCAACTTGAGACCACTCCTCATTCTGTCATCTGCCACCACTGAGAACAGTCCAACTCCATCCACTTTGGAACCACCCTTCAGGTAACTGAAGGCTGTTATTAAATCCCCCTTCAGTCTTCTCTTCTCCAGACTAAATAAGCCCAATTCCCCCAGCCTCTCTTCATAAGTCATGTGCCCCAGTCCTGAACCATTTTTGCTGCCCTCCACTGGATTCTCTCCAACTTGTCCACATCCTTAGTCAGTCAGTCCCCAGCTTGTCCCTGTGCCTGGGATTCCCCCAAGTGCAGACCTTTGCACTTCTCCTTATTGAACCTCATGAGATTTCATTTGGTCCAATTCTCCAATTTCTCTAGGTCTCTAAATCCTAGCCCTACTTCAAGCACATCTAATGCTGCCCACTAGGCCTGTGCGAAATTTTGCTGAGTGTTTTGTTTCAAAGCTGTTTTGACGCTTTTCAAGCTTGAAACAGCAAAATTAAAACCAAACAAAAAGCTTCAAAACAGCTTCAAAACAAAATAAGGGCACGCTAAACATTTTTAAACATTTTGAGTTTCAGAGCAGCCCAGTGGTGGGAGGCAGAGGAGAGCCAAGGCTGTGCTCCAAGTGGTTCTGCAGCCCCACGGATTGCAGCCCGGCGGTGGGAGGCAGGGAAAGCCAGGGCTGCTTTCCACCTCCTGCCACCAGGCAGAGCTCCATGGGGCGGCAGAGCTGCTTGGAGCGCAACCCAGGCTCTCCCCTGCCTCCCGTCACTGAACCAGATGACAGGAGGCTGCTTGGACTTCTCCCATTCGCCAAGTATTTTCACAGATAATGGCCAGCAGCTCTACAATCACATCAGCCAACTCCCTGAGCACCCTCAAGTGCACAGCATCCAGTCCCGTGAACTTGTACACATCCAGCTTCTGTAAATAGTCCCTAAACAGTTCTTTCACCACTGTTGGCTGCTCACCTTCTCCCCAAACTGTGCTGCCAGTGCAGTAGTCTGAGAGCTGACCTTGCCTGTGAAGACTGAAGTGAACAAGGCATTGAGTACTTCAGACATTTTACATCATCTGTCACTAGGTTGCCTCCCCATTTAGTAAGGGACTTGCACTTTTCCTGATTTTTCTCTTCTTGCTGACATACTTGTTGAAGCCCTTCTTGTTACCGATCACATCCCTTGCTAGCTGCAACTCAAATTGTGCTTTGGCCTTCCTGATTTCATCCTGACATGCCCAAGCAATATTCTTATACTCCTCCCTAGTCATTTGTCCAAGTTTCCACTTTTGTAAGCTTCCTTTTTGTGTTTTAGCTCCCTGAAGAGTTCCCCGATAAGCCAAGCTAGTCTTCTGCCATACTTGCAAGTCTTTCTGTGAGTTGGGATGGCTTATTTCTGCACCCTCAGGAGGTTTCTTTAAAATACAACCAGCTGTCTTGGACACCTTTCCCTCTCAGATTGACCTCCCAGGGGCTCCTTGTCCATCAATTCCTTGAGTGAGTTAAAGTCTGCTTTTCTGAAGTCTCTACTGATTTCCCCAGTCAAATTACATTGGGGAAAAATGTTTTTCCTAAAGCTGATTTGGAAAGTATGAGGTCAACTTATATGCAGGGTCAACTTTAATCAAACCATATATGAATCAAGTAATATGCTATATGCATGTGTCACTATGCTCTTAATAACACTTATGGATGACATGTAAACAGTACCGGATAAAGATTTTGCATCCAAGTCCCTACCCTGAGATTATATAACTCAAAATGTATTGAGAAAGTTGTTACATTTAAAAGTGAGTCTATAAGGGGCTAGCTTCAAGTACTGAACTGAAGATATTGAAAAATTATTTTTAGAAAACAGAGTGCATTTATTAAAAGTTCCAAACAGTTACCTTTATATTGTTCAGATTCACTTCAACAAGACGAGAGTCATTATCTTTAATCCTCTGCAGCGCTTCTTCCACATTTGTGGGATTTGGTGGTTCATCAAAAACTGGCAAAATCTTTTCACCTTTTACTATATCTAAAATGTAAGACAATAAATCATATGGTTGATTTATTAACTTAACAAATAGTATGTATGCTAACTACTGTGTCTAAACAGTCATAAGCTACCTGTTAAAATATATTTTTTGCTCATTCCCTCCTCCAAAAAAACCAAGGCATCCCAGAGTCTCTTGTCCTCTTTTGGCCATATTTAAATGCAGAAGCTCTCTAAAGTTTCTCTGCTACATTCTAGATAGCATCCCGTGTAATTTTTTGGGAAATCAGATGGAAATTGGGTCACAAAGCATATCTTAAAGGTAAAACTCAATCATAAATAAAACATGTTTGTTCATTCATTTCTGAGTTTTTCACAAAACAAGATTTTTGTCTTTTAATTCTCATTCTTGCTACTAGCATATCACATAACAAGCATGATTCAAATCTGGTAAACTAAATCTGGCAAACTAAACTGTATTTCTGCAGCAAGAATAAGTATATTAAATAGTTAATACAGTAGTAGCAACAGGGCTGGATAATCCTTACTATACACAGATTTTTATTTAAGTCTTGACTACTTACTTGAGAAGCTCTCTTTGTCAACACCATTGCTACTTCCGACTATATCACAGAAATCAGCATTCGATATCAAATTGTGCATTCCCAGGATAGCTATAAAAGAAAAGAATTGTATAGTTTCTGGCTACTTAAGTTTGAAACGTGAAGTGTATTTTTGAAATAATACTTATAGCTGACTGCAAACCATTAATCGTTTCTTCACATGATTTTCATTTTAAGCCAGATAATAATTTTTAAAAATTAAAAGACTGCTTCAACTAGAGTAATATCCTTCTTTAGTTCTCTTTGGCCCACAGTTCTTCAAATATCTTATACCCATAGCCAAGAACTCAGCTCAATCCTCATGACATACCATGGGCCAGCATCTAAGATAACTAGCTCTTCAAGCTATAATATTTAGTATGTGGGATCAGACTTATGAATATGCACACACTGCTGCCCTATAAAAACTAACCTGCAAGGTCACATAATTCTGTATCTGTGGCACCTGTCAAGGCTTCCTCCAATTCTGGATCAAGAGACACTTTCTCTTCTTTATATGACTGTACAGTCTTCTTCTTGGGAATAAATATTTTTCCTTGGTGGTGGGAAAAGAAAAGAAGAGTCTGAAATTACATTACATTAATTACTTTTTTAAAGCTAAACCTCTTACTCTATAGGTGTAGGTCTCCAATTTGAGCTCTAGCTTTATAGAAACAAGCATGAACTGACACTAATGACCATGAAATAAATTATGAAAACCAAGAATGCCAGTAGCACAGCATTTGATTCAGTTCTTACATATACAGGAATCAATTTCTGCCATGTTCATTTTGGATGGTTTAAAGAAAATAAGAGGGATTAATAAGATTAATCTAGATTTTGAAGCACCTGAATCCTGCCCCTCATTTACACAAAACCTTTTAAAGCTTGATAAAAAATTAAATATTTGTTTTCTACAACATCAGAAGAGAAAAACACTTAAAAAATAAGTACCTTGAACTTATCAGGTAGGTGAGATCCTACACCAGGGGTGAGCAAAATACAACCCATAGACTGGACCCGGCCCACCAGGCCATTTCATCCGGCCTACGGGTGCCCACCAATTAATTGTACGCTGCCCAGCTCCCAGCCTCCTGCATGGGAGGGCCCCAGCCGGCATGCAAAGCTTCTGGGCAGAGCCACTGCTGCCACTGCCAGGGGACATGCTGGGCTTCCTGAGCCTCCAATGGCTCTTGCTTGTGTCCCTGCTGCAGTGTTTCCTCCAGGCAGCAGACAGGGAAGCTGCAGCTGGGGGAGAGCGTGGAACACGAGGCTGGCAGGAGCAAGGAGCCTGGGGCCCATGCCCAGCAGGGCACCAGGAGCACAGCGCTCAGGTAAGCATGGCGTGGGTGGGGTCTGTGAGATGCGAGAGAAGGTGAGTTCCAAAATGGGGAAACCTCCCCCCACCCCCCACATACACCCTCCGCCATGGCACATAGCCCCTGCTGTCACTGGTGGCGGCAGCAGGCCCTTAATCTTCTCATGGCCTGCACGAGCACAGTCAACTGGCGGCACAAATCTCCAGTCGGTTCTGGGAGCTACACATGATGACAAGGAGTGGAGCCAGGCTGGCCCACCTCTATCATGCAGGACTCATGTGCAGCTCCCAGGACTCGTGCCACTGCTAGGAAAGCTCCACACGATGGAGCCAGTGGCCTGGCCCTGCTCCCTACCATCACGCACAGCTCATGGGACTCTGCCAGAAGTGGTGGGGCACCACATTCCCTGCTTCCTGGTGGAGTTCCCTGAGTGACATGTGATGGCAAGAAGCAGCACCAGACTGCTGGCTCCATCACATGGGGCTTCCCCTCAGCAGCACCCAAGTCCCGGGAGCTGCACATGAGCCCTGTGCAATAGAAGTGGGCTGGCCCGGCCCTGCTCCTTGCTGCCAACGTACAGCTCCAAAAACTAGCTGGAGCCATGCACCACTGGGCAACTGCACTTGTGCAGGCCATGAGCATGCTGAGGGTCCACCACATAATGCTGCTGCCAGTGGGGGCTGTGCACCATGGAGAAAGGCTATGGGGGGATCCATACCCCACCCTCACACCCCAGAAACCCCACACACACCCAGTACCCTGACCACACCCTCAACCTTCCCACATATATACCCCCTCCACATGCACATACCCCCAACCATACCCCACACTCTCCCAACACGCAACATACAAGAGTAAGACTATTTTTGAGCTATTATGCAATTTTCTCTATATATACACTATGCAAACACACACAAACTAGGACATTTAAAAAAAATTAAAATACGTTACAATAGATGTTTGACTTCTAATACATGCTTTTATTTTTTTTGGTTCCAAAATGGCAACCCCCTTCCCCGCAAAAGGATTACTTCTGGGGGCAAGGGTAGGGAATGCTGGTGGCAAAGGTCAGGGGTTAGGGGGCAGGACTTGCAGTCCCAAGATGGTGACCCCAGGGGTGGGGTGGGGTGGGGCTACCCTTGACAGCTCACCAAAACTCATTAAGTGGCCCTCCAGCTGAGATAATTGTCCATCCCTGTCCTAGACTACCTGAAGCTTTATAATGTTAGATATTCAGTTATACACTTTGTTGGTGGTGAACATTCCGATTTTGATTGAACAGCCTTAAAATTAATTTTTTAAAAAGTATCTAACTGGCAGTTTAATAAAAGTCAGTGCATGTTAATTGCCTTTTCCTGTTTCCTCAATGGCCAACTAGGTTTGTATTATTTTTATAGACACCCAAGGACATTCTTTTAATGTTTTTAACTGGTATTACTTTAACAGCAACGACAATAACGTTAAATGAAGTTACATCTTACTGATACTACTTGCTGTCAGTTTCTCAACTACTGATGACAGAAAATAGAAATATTAAAGAAGACATGCATTATAAAATAGGACTGTACCTAACATAATGCTTTGCATCTATCAATAGTTGACAAGTCAATGTAAGAAATAAAAGAAAACAGAAAACTACTTTTAAAGCTTCCCTGAGATAACTACCGACTATAAATATTTAGAGCTTGATTCTCAGAAATGTCAATAGCTCCAAATGATTTTAATTAGAGCCATGGATGCTCAGCTCCCACACACCTGGATCTTGTAAGTGAAAGATAAGAATTCTTAGCAACAGCCACAAATCTTTTTACTGTGCCAGTGAGCCTGTATCTTCGTGTTGCAAAACCACAATGTAAATTCATTGAATATAAACTTAAGGAGTGACAGTTGACTTAAAATAAAAAAATCCATTTGAATTTCTCTACTATCATTTGAAGAAACACCTAACATGACTAATAGCAAGAGACTGCAAAAAAGATTTATTCTTTCATTTATTTTGTGCATTCAGCAGCACTGTGTAAAGCCAGCTGCAGTGTTTCTTGTGTGCCTGGGTTTTTCACAAAGCATGAAAGGAGAGAAAAGATGAAGCACTACTGAAAGCACTACTTACAACCTAAAACTTTGCATCTAAAAGCCATTACTGATTAAAATAACACTGTCTCTCACCAAGAATGCCAGTGAACACTTTACACCTTGGGGAACTGAGCAATTTTGCGCATAAATAGCATGACCACACATAATTGCATAACTTTGCATGATTTAACCGCAGCAGGCTCTGTGTCTCTACCTCCATGATGTGGAGGCACAGAGCTGTGCGACTGGACAGCTGGGTAAGTGGAAAGGGAAGCTCCTGCCTGCAGGTGGGGACGGGGTGGGGGAGCGTGTGGGTATGGGCTGTGTGCCATCAGGTTGGGTCAGCCAATTCAGTGCTTCCACATGGGGCTTCCAGGACTCCATGGGAAGCAGCATGTGGAGGCCAGAGTCTGCCCACCCGATGGCATGCAATTCCATGCCTCCATGTGTGGCTTCCTACTGGAGAGCTGGAAGTCCCACGTGGAGGACCAGCTCAGCCCGATGCCATGTGGACCAGGAACCACGTGCCATCGGGCCGGTGGGAAGCCATACACGGAAGCATGGAGTTGCATGCCATCAGGACAGGGAGGCTTCTGCTGACCTTCGCATGAGGCTTCCCACTGGAGTGCTGGAAGTCCCATATGTAGGCATGGATCCTACCCAGCCCGATGGCACGTGGACCAGGAGCCACACAGCATTGGGCCGGAGATAATTGGGTCATATTTGATGTAGCAGACTGAAATAGTCTGCTCTTCTTTGGAAACTGGTCTTATTTGAATCAAAACATTTAAAAGCATATATTGAATTGAAGTACATGGTATTAATGCCTTAAGCAAGAACTATATTGTTTGAAAAAAAATCTGTGCTAAACAAATGATATGCAGGTAAGATTTTGCAACAGTCTTCTCCAAAATAAGAAAAATGCAAATTTGTTCTTCACTAATGTCATGCATTATATTTTTCATTTTAAATACAGGTATTTATAGAAATATTTATGGTTTGTCTACGTAGCAGTCCATGCTTTCAAAAGTAAAATTAAGATTTGTTTTTTAAATGGAGAAAACAGATGTATAACAAACAAGCTGGTTCCATTTAATTCCCTTTTGAAAATTCATATAAATGGTCAAATCACTTAAGGACAGGGTGGATAATTTTTTAAAATTTAAATCAGATTTTTGTTGATATAATCACATTTTTTATTTTTTTAAAGATGATTTGTTTAAAAATAAACCTCTAAAGATAGTATTAATTTATTTTAAAGCTTAAAGATATCACCACCAGAATAGGGATTATAGCTTCTCATTACTATTTGGGATAATATATTCATGTAACTTTTTTAGAAAAGTTTTGAAATAGGTCACAACAGGACATGGACTATATTAGGGGCCCAATCTTACGGGGTCCCCAGAGGCTCCTCTATAGATTAGTAAAGATTAAAGAATACCACTCTACCCAATGGGACTCAGTGCTCAGTGTAGAAGATCCCATTAAGCATCTCTGTGATGCTTAGTTTCAGTTCTCAAACTGTGGACTTCTCTCCAGAGACCACAGCCTTGTTAACAGTTGTGTATGAAAATGAGAGAGAACAGACCTGATTAGGTAGCCATCAGCACTACTGTCTTTCTGCAAGTTACATGTCAAGCCCCTACCTCTCTCTAAAAGTGCAAAGTTGCAAGCAATTAAGTGAATGGAGGACTGTTGAGGGTGGGGTAGATCTGGGCAAGGAAGGTTGGAGATAAATGCAAGGAGGAAGCAACAGTAGAAATAAAAAGAGAAATATTGAGGAGAATTTCACTGAAATTACAAAATACTCCTGTAACAACCACTTTGCAGTGGCTGCTCTGAAGAAAGCAGGAGGAACCAAACTAACTGTCCCACAAGATGTGCGATGGAACTCAGTAGTGGACTGTTTTGAGCGATATATTGAGAATTGGCCTAATCTGATGACAATCTGTGAACAATACTGTAATCAAATAGATGGAATTGTCATAGCCAAAGTCCTCAACATTGGGCTAAAAAGAAGTGTAGAACATGTGCTGGCTATCCTGAAGCCTGTTTCTGTAGCTTTGAACAAGAATTATATCAACCAACAAGAATGTACTTTTCATAGAAAACAATGATTAAATTGAAGCTTCCTGACCAGTGATTTAAATCAGATCTACCCTGCTAAGGAATTAGCTTAAGATAGGTGTTTCTAGTACCATTTTATGAGCACACTGACAACCGCTTTGTAATCCAATGCTGTGGAAGATGGACTTTACAACATACAAAGGCTATATAGATTGCATTCACAAGGATAGTGTTTAATCTATTCTAACCTAAGGATAAAAGTTTAGCCCCTCTAAGTGGATTCATAGAAGTAGGGTTGGAAGGGACCTAAGTAGATCTTCAAGTCCGACCCCCTGCCCTGGGCAGGATTCATAGACATTAGGGCTGGAAGGGACCTCAGAAGATCATCGAGTCCAGCCCCCCGCCCAAAGGGCAGGAGAGAATACTGGGCTCATATGACCCCAGCTAGGTAATTATCAAGCCTGCTCTTAAAGACCCAAGGTACGAGCCAGCACCACTTCGTTTGGAAGTTGGTTCCAGGTCCTAGCCGCCTTGACTGTAAAGTAGTGCCTTCTAATGTCCAGCTTGAACCTACTCTCAAACAACTTATGGCCATTATTCCTTGTTACTTGCGGAGATGCTCAGGGGAACAGGGTCTCTCATTCCCCGCTGGTCCCCCCTGGTAAGTTTATAGATGGCCACCAGATCCCCTCTCAGCCTTCTCTTGTGAAGGCTGAACAGGTTCAAGGCCCGTAGCTTCTCCTCATAGGGTCTGCTCTGCTGACCCTGGATCATGCCAGTGGCCCTCCTCTAGACCCTCTCGATGCTGACCACATCCCTCCTGAAGTGCGGTGCCCAGAACTGGACGCAGTACTCCAACTGCAGCCTAACCAGTGTTGCATAGAGGGGAAGGATCACCTTCCCAGACCTGCTTGTGATGCATCTGTGGATGCATGACATGGTGTGGTTAGCCTTACTGACCGCATCCTCACATTGGTGGCCCATGTTCATTTTGGAATCGATAATGACTCCAAGATCTCTTTCTGCCACCATGCTTTTGAGAAGGGAGTTCCCCAACCTATCAGTATGTTGCTGGTTCTTCCTGCCCAAGTGCAGCACCCTGTACTTGTCAGTATTTAATCCCATCCTGTTCTCATTTGTCCACTGCTGTAACCTGTCCAAGTCCAGCTGTATCCTGTCCTTCCCTTCTAGCATGCCCACCTCACCCCAAATCTTGGTGTTGTCAGAGAATCTGAACAGGGTGCTTTTCACCCCCCCCTTCCAAGTCGGTAAAAAAGAAATTGAACAGTAAGGGCCTGAGGACTGAGCCCTGGGGGACTCCACTGCCCACATCCCTCCAGGTCAAATATGACCCGTACATTACCACTCTCTGGGTGCGGCCCCTCAGCCAATTTGCAACCCATCCGACTGTATAGGCAATGCCACAGTCACCTAGCTTTTTAATGAGAATGGGGTGGGAGACAGTGTCGAAGGCCTTCCTGAAGTCCAGAAAGACTACCTCCATCGCGACACCTGCATCCAATGACTCTGTGACCTGATCATAGAAGACAGTCAGGTTGGTCTGACAGGACCTGCCCCTAATGAACCCATGCTGGTTGCCCCTGAGCATCTTCCCCCCTGCTGGTCCTTCCCAGATGTGCTCCTGGATAATCTTCTCAAAATGCTTCCCCAGATTCAAGTAAGACTAACGGGGCTATATAGTTGCCTGGGTCCTTCCTCCCTTTTTTGAAAATAGGGACCACACTGGCCTTCTTCCAGTCATCTGTCACCTGGCCAGAGCACCATGAGTGCTCGTAAAGCCATGCCAGGGGCCCTTCGATAACCCCTGCCAATTCCCTCAGCACCCCGGGGGTGGAGAGCATCTGGACCTGCTGACTTGAACGCATCCAGCCCCTCCACAAGTTCCTCAACTCAGTCCTCCCTGACCCTAGGCCTGGCAGAGTCTCTCCCAAGTTCATCCTGAATCTCAGTGGGGGAGTCCCAGTCCTCGCACAAAAAAATGGAGGCAAAGAAATTGTTAAAAAGGTCTTCTTTTTCCTCTGGTGCAATCACCAGATTGCCTAGCATATCCTGCAGGGGGCCCCATGTTATCCAGTGCCTTCTTCATACTGCCTATGTATTTTAAAAAAGGACTTTTTGTTGTCCTTGCTAGCCCTAGTTCCGTATCTGCCTTAGCTTTCCTAACAGCCCCCCTACAGACCCGAGTGATGGAGGTGTACTCCTCTTTGGTGATATCCCCTCCCTTCCACTTGGTGTACACCTCCTTTTTGGCTTTCAGGTGTTCCTGAATGCCTTTGGTGAGCTGGGGGGCTTTTGAGCACTCTTGCCCCCTTTGATTCTCGTTGGGACTGTCACCCCTTGGTCTCAGAGGATCATCTCCTTAAGGAACGACCACTAGTCTTGGACACCCAGTTCCCCTACCCTCCAGGACCCCAGTGCCTCTCCTACCAATCTCCTCAATTCATTGAAGTTGGCCCTCTTGAAGTCAAGGGCTATTGTCTTGCTCCAGGCCCTTGACACCCTGCGGTGGATGGTGATTATTTCATCCCATATATTAATATAGGATATTAGTTTAAATGTCACTCTGTTTAGCCAACAGTTGAAACTAACACACTTTTCTTTCCTCTTAAGCACAATGACTAAAGGTTTGAACTCTAGCCACCACCCTGCATTGACAGAAATACCAGCTTTCATAAAACTCCAGGGGAAGCAGAAGTTAGGGCATGAAAATTCAACAGTTAAGACTGATCCTTCTTTATTTCTTTTAATATACATCTTTCTCAATTAAGCCTTGTAATTCAGTTCTACTCCTCTTCTGCAATTGTAACTTGATGAGGACTTATATATGTCCTTCTACATTTCAACTGGAGAGTTTTCATCCCTGTGTGCACAGCATAAAAAATGACTGCTATAGAGAAGCATACCCTTTTATTTTAAACTGTAGTGTGAAGTTGGGCATGGCATACTAGTATATACACCCATGAGTCAAGTCGCGTCCTACATATAATAGTCTAAGTATATCAATACATGGCACTTTTATCCAAATTACTACTGACCTAATTTGCAAGGAACGCTTACAGGTATATTGTACTATTGATGTTGCAAAGTTTTTTTCCATACATGCCCAATCAAATGAAAGCACAGATCCAGGTAGAAGTATTTTTGGCTAATGTATCAAGTCTACAGCAGTACCATATGATCCGTTAATGTGAAATATAGATGCTAAATTTGCTGAGAGAAAGTGATCAAGACAACTCCAGTCACATTAACTTGTGCTGAATCTTTAAGGGTTTAGGAAAAATTCTGAAGAAAATAATCAGACATGGAGGTCACTGGAAAACAGGTTAAAATGAATCATGAGTTTAGCAAAAGTAGATCATACCAGAGCAAGCCATCCTTCGATAGGAGATCAGATTTTCAAGACAAACGAAAATGCAGTAAATCTCATCTTCCAGGCCACTGATGAAGATATTGAACAAAATTAGCTACATGACCAATCACTGAGGCACTCAATTTGACTGATATGTCCAAAGATCACATTTACCTTTTCATGGTTGCATGACACTGGCAGCTTATACTCATCTTATGATCAACTAGTGAACTCAAGTCCTTTCCTCAGTTGTTTCCAGATGATAATTTCTGGTCTATAGCAGAAATTCTTGTTAGTTCTTAAGTGCATGGCTTTGCATTTTCTGTTGTGGGAGTTCATCTCATTTCTCTTACTCCAATCCTTAAAAACATCCCATTAGTCTTGTATGTTATTGTGATCTTGCTCTATATTGAGTATGTGTCTTCATGGCTTGTGTCTTCAGCAAATTCCACTGGCATTCTCCCAGTTTTTGTAATAAGCAACAATAAAACCACTACAGAAAGGATGTGAACAAATCAGAGAGAGTCCAGTGGAGGGCAACAAAAATGGTGAGGGGAGTGGGTTACAGAACTTCTGAGGAGAGGATGAAGGAACTGCTTATTTAGTCTGGAGAAGAGAAGACTGGGAGGGGATTTAATAGCAGCCTTAAACTACCTGAAGAGTGGTTCCAAAGATGATAGATCTGAACTGTTGGATGGTGCTTGAGTTGGTCGTCTTTTAAAGAGACTTTACTGAGAGTGCAGGAACAAACAATCCCGATGTGCAGGAAGAATAACAAACATGGCAGGCAACCAGCTTGATTTAGCAGAACTCTTCAGTGAGGTTAAATATCAGAAAGGAAGCTTATAGTAAATGGAAGCTTGGACTGCTGCTTGGGCATGCAGGGGTGAAGTCAGGAAGGCCAAAGCGCAACTGGAGTTGCAGCTAGCAAGGGACATGAAAGGTAAGAAGAAGGGTTTCTACAAATATGTTAGCAACAAGAGGAAGATCAGGGAAAGTCTGGGTCCCTTACTGAATGAGAGATGCAGCCTAGTGACAGACTATGAGGAGAAGACTGAAATATTCAATAGGCAGTCAAGGTTCTTTGGGTGAATCTGATATCTTTTATTAGACCAACTTGAATAGTTGGGAAAAAAATGTAAGCAAGCTTTCAGGTTTAAAAACCCTTCATCAGGCTGAGGAAGTTTCTGCAGTTGGTGTGTGCTCTTCCTGGATGGAATGAGAAGTAAAGCAGCCAGAGGCTGGGCTGGTCTGCATACAAGACGGGCAATCAGTGAAGATGTAAACTGAGGAGTCAGTGGGTGAGAGACAGGCTGGGTGCAGGGGAGAGAAGGGGGATGAACAGTGGAGACGTACCTGGGGAGTCAGATGTCATGCAGGTTATAATGCGTCATAAATCCAAGGTCTATATTTAGTCCATGATTTTTAGTATCCAGGAGGCCGATGAAGTGGAGTTCATAGCTTGTCTCTGAGAAGTGTTTTGTAAGTTTCCTTTAAGGATTAAAACTGAGAGATTGGATAGAGTGGTTATCTTGTGAGAAACATGCCCCCACAGGTAACTGGGTATTCTTGTCTTTGATAGATTTCTGGTGTGCGTTTGTTCTGGTGTGCAGTTGTTGTTTGCAGAGACCAATGAGTTGGCTGATGTGCTTGCAGGTTTGCTGGCCTTTATCTTTGAAAACTCATGGTGATGGGGGGGGAGGATGTCCTGGACAACTGGAAAAGGGCAAATATAGTGCCCATCTTTAAGAAAGGGAAGAAGAAGGATCCAGGGCACTACAGACCAGTCTGCCTCACCTCAGTCCCAGAAAGAATCATGGAGCTGGTCCTCAAGGATTCTATTGTGAAGCACCAGAGGAGAACAAGGTGATCAGGAACAGTCAGAATGAATGCACCAAAGGCAAGTCATGGTTGAACAACCCAATTGCCTTCTATGACAAGAAAAATGCCTCTGTGGATGAGGGGAAAGCAGTAGATATGATATACCTCAACTTGATCAAGGTGTTTTATACAGTCTTCCACAACATTTCTGAAAGCCAGCTGAGGAAGTATGGGTTGGATGAATGAACTGTAAGACGGACACAAAGCTGGTTGGATCATTGGGCTTAAAGGGTAATAGTCAATGGTTCAAGATCTAGCTGGCAGGCAGTATCAAGTGGAGTGTCCCATGGGTCAAGTCCTGGGGACAGTTTTGTTCAATAACTTCATTAATGATATGGAAGATGGGATGGATTGCACTCTCAGCAAGTTCATGGATGACATCAAGCTGGGGGAAATAGGAGGTATGCTGGAGGGTGGGGTTAGCATTCAGAGTGACCTAGACAAATTGAAGGATTGAACTAAAAGAAATCTCATGAAATTCAATAAGGACAAGTGCAAAGTCCTGCACTTACGATGGAAGAATCCCACACACCAGTACAGGTTTGGGACAAACTGGCTAAGCAGCAGCTCTGCAGAAAAGGACCTGGTGGTTACAGTCGACAATAAGGTGAATACAAGTCAACAGTGTGCCCACGGTGCCAAGGAAGCTAACAGCATACTGGGCTGCATTAGCAGGAATGTTGGCAGCAGATCAAGGGAAGTAATTATTCCCTTCTATTCTGCACTGGTGAAGCCACATCTGGAATATGAAAGAGGCCAACAGAGGAAAATGGTTAAGAGTGGGGGCACATGGCTTCTGAGGAGAACCTGAGGAAACTGGGCTTATTTAGTCTTCAGAAGAGAAGACTGATGGGGGATATGACAGCAGCCTTTAACTACCTAAAAGGTGCTTCCAGGGAGGATGGAGCTGGACTGTTCTCAGAGGTAACAGATGACAGAACAAGGAACAATGGTCTCAAGTTGCAGCAAGGGAAGTTTAGGTTGGATATTAGCAACAACTCTTTCACTGGGAGGGTGGTGAAGCACTGGAACAGCTTACGCAGAGGGGTAGTGGAATCTCTGTTCTTGGTGGTTTTTAAGCTCCGGCTCAACAAAGCCCTAGCTGGAATGATCTAGTTGGGGATTGTCCTGCTTTAAGCATGGGGTTGGACTGAATGACCTCCTGAAGCCCCTTCCAACTCTAATTTTCTCTAAGATAAAAGGTATGAAATACTGTTTCTCAGGATTTAATTCATTTGTATGCAGCGACCCTTTGCTCCATCAGTGCCTTACTTAAGCCTCATGGTAATCTGTAAAATGAAAGGAACAGGAAAACGGGTTGTGAAAAGGCTGGTTTTTATGCCCTTAGTTTGATCAAAACCATTTAGAGGTGTGAGGATGAGGAAAAAGCTGTTGCTGTTCACACACTTGGAGTTGCCACTTTGGGCTCCACTCTAAATCTTCAGCTGTTGCTTGGGCAGGGCTGCTGCTTTTAAGCCAGGTCCATCACCTTTTTAGCCCAGCCAACTCCATCTGGTTGAATTGTGCTTGGAACAGTTCTGGCATGAAGCAAAGCTCTAGTAGAGACTAAACTTTTCAGAGAATGTTATCAGCACGTTTCATCTTGTCGAGCCCAGCTTTTAAGCTGCTCTGAGTTCAGAGGTTTATATTGTATATGTGAAAGCAGCTTAATTTCCCCCCTTCCTCTTTCAGGTAATGAGCAAATATTTCAAAAAGATTTAGTGCTGTATTCAGTTACTTCAAGGATAAGGCCTCTGCGTCTTGGGAAACAATGATCTAACTACCGGACCACTGCCAAAGCTTTTTGAGATTTTTTTTCTTTACACACACTAATAAACACAGGATACATGTGCACATCAGCCTACAACAGCTTGCATGAAAATCATTAAACATATTATTCAGAACATTCCATTTAGAGATATGGTCACGTGAGGAAACATGATACTTTGCTGGTTTGGAAACCATCTCGGATAATTCAAAGAGCAATGAAAGTGGTATTCAAAAAGGAAGATTACAAAGATGGTTATTTTAACAACACTGAAGTGATTTTTTTTTTAAATCAATCTGTCCTTCTGTCTCCTGTTGCAAGAATAAATTTATATTTTTCAGAATCAATTCTAACCCCAAACTTTCTAGACTACAGAATATATTTGACCTCTAAACACTTTTTCATGTACTATGATTCTATGCATGACAATTAGTGCATGTTCTGATATATGTGTTATAATCTTTTTGGCTTTCTTTGGCTTTTTGCAGTGCATGCATCAGAATTCAGATGGAAGTACAATATTGATCAAGCCATTTACCTGAACACTCATTAAGCAGCAGTCATGAAAAATGCTGAACTCAATTCAACTCTCACTGAAGTTAGTGTTAAGTGATTATCAGAATGTCAAAAAGACTGGACCCCAAATCACTGTTGCTGTTGGTTAATTTGGGGATCAAACCATTGAGCATAAGCATGAGGATGACTTGTCTGCTTCTTACATTAACATTTTCTTATACAGCAAAGAAAAAAAAAATCAAGCCAATAAGACATATCTGGACCAATCTTCAGGCCCATCAACATGACATTAGTAAGTCAAACTAAATGATTAATTACATGGTCAAATACATTTTACCATCATCCTTCATCAACAGAATGGAGGAAGTCTTTGGTTTCGCAATTACATGTTGTACTCATCTTCTGAAAATAATTGAATGCTAATCTATTTTGAAAACTCCTCCTCACAGAGCCCTGAGGCTTTCAGAGACAATATTACTACTTGTTTTTTGCTGGAGTAAAATCCAGAAACACATCATTTTTTTAGTACATAACTACATCACTGTATGTAAAGTATCGCAGAAGAAAGCATTTTTTTCCTGCCAAACAAGCATGAGACAAGCATCAGTGTGTACTAAAGTACCTCTTGCAGCCCTTTACTTCACCCCACTCTCTACCACAATCTTCCTCGCACATTACATTAAAAAGATACTTGACACTATTAATACCAGGGACTTGTCTGAAATTGCAACTGAGGGATTTTCCAGCAGAAACCTTGATGCTACAAATGAACAGTAAATCTAGATCAACTCAATATAACTGGCCCATCAAATCTAAAACAGCAACAGAGTACTCCAGCTTTTTTGTTCAATATATTTACTGCTAGAACAGGAAAAACACAAGGACCAACAAATCCATGGGTAAAAGACTGATGGAACAAAGCAGAGCATGTGTCTCTGCCAACTGGAGTGGCTATGGAGGGAAGGGGCTAAAAAGAATTCAGACTTTTGAAAGGCGCAGCTAAATATTAGTGTAAAGTAAGTTATTTTGCATAGCAAGAGCCCCCCTCTACTTGAAGACTTCAAAACAGACTTCAAGCCTTATCATAACAATTTTCACATTACACTCGAGACAATCAAGCATCACATTTCACTGTTAGAGAATTCAGACAGATTTGTCTATGCCCCTCACCAGGGATCCTGGTTTACTCTGTTTAAAAATTACAAATTCTCAGATTAAATAAAAGAAAAATAAAGAGCGAGGGAGGGAGGGAGGGAGTGTCAGTTGAGCACAATGTTTTATTGACAGACAAGGTTCTTTGTGTGAATCTGATATCTTTTATTAGACCAACTTAAATAGTTGGAAAGCAATTATTAAGCAAGCTTTCGGGTTCAAAAACCCTTTGTCAGGCTAAGGAAATTTCAGCAGTTGGTGTGTGCTCTTCCTGGGTGGAATGAAAAGTAAAGAAGCCAGAGGCTGGGCTGGTAGGCATACAAGACAGGCAGTCAGCAGCCCAGCCTCTGGCTTCTTTACTTTTCATTCCACCCAGGAAGAGCACACACCAACTGCTGAAACTTCTTTAGCCAGATGAAGGGTTTTTGAACCTTGTCTGCCTATGTCCATAGACCAATACGGCTACAACCTTCACCCCCATAACATGTTTTATTGAAGTATTTACAATTTTAAAGCAATCTGGAAGCTTTAGTATAAAATAAATACTAAATACCTAAATATGTT
>NW_017728911.1:20229944-20231160 GCF_001723895.1 Crocodylus porosus
TCGACCCACAGACCCCTGCCTGTGCCCCTCACTCCCAACCCAGTCTGCTAACCCCCATCCCTTCTAGTGCTCCTCACTCATGCTCTTCAGTCCCCTCCCCCCAGCCATGCCAGAGGGGGTCCCCAGTTACCAGGGCCCACAGCCCCCTGCCCCTCCCAGCAGCACCCAAGCCCTAGCTGCCACCCATGGGAGGCAATGGATGCTGTGGCCAAAGTGGAGCACACAGCCAAGCTCCCCCTCCCCCTACGAGTGGCACAGCTAGACCAGAGCCCGTGCTGGGGCATGATTGCAGGCTCGCTGTAGGCTTGGTACACACTGCTCTGCTGTCCTCCCCCTGGAACCTCTGCAACAGAGTGGGGCAGAGAGGCTTGGTACTACTGCCAGGAGGCCCATACTGGCAATACCACTACGGCAAGGCACCCCCTGTCTGCCCAGTGGTGGTGGTGCGGAGTTGTCCCCCCCCACTGCTGCCAGGTGGGCAGAAGGTGCCGCCCCATGCCATCATGGGGCTCCCAGCTGCGGCACTGAGCCTCCCGGTCCCACTCTGCTGCAAAGGCCCCTGGGGGAGGGCAGCAGAGCACAGAACCCATGGCTCCCCAGCCGAGCCCCATGGCCTCACATTCCCAACCCGGCCTGAACAAACCACCCCGGCTGCACACGCACATGACAGCCCTTGCTTCCAATCATCCTCCTCCCACTTCCCCCAGCCCCAAGCAGTGTTTTGAGGGCTGGAATTCTGCCAGCCTGCAAGAGGAAACCCGCCATTTCCTGCTTTTCTCACTACCCACACTAGGAAATTTCAAACTTGGGATACATTCTGTCCAAAACTGGAAGCAGTGTACCTGCATTATTGAAGTGCTGGAGGTGGGCTAGTTTGCTCTGCCTCTCAACAGATCAATTTAGTATGGCTGCAGCACCACACAGACATAGAACAATGGTGTGTTTCAGCTTGGTGCTACAAGTGAACAGCACAGATGTGCCTTAAATGACTTGCCAAGACCATGCTATGGAGTGCTGAAGTCAAACATTCCACTTTAGCCTAAGCATATAGTGTATGTCAAAGCAGATGCAATAAAGCTGTCTTAGTGTGGCATTAGGTGTAATCATTAAGCTTTCCTGAGAGAGTGAGCTTGTTGGCACACACCAAACAACACAGTAAGGTGGTTGCCTTTTATTTGTTGCAGGTATAGTAAGCATTACAGCACCCACCTAGCAC
>NW_017728911.1:20231260-20247164 GCF_001723895.1 Crocodylus porosus
CTGACTTCCTGCCCTTTGGGCAGGGGGCTGGACTCGATGATCTCCTGAGGTCCCTTCCAGCCCTAATGTCTATGAAATCTATGAAATCACTGCAGTAGGTTACCTAGAGGTGGTAGAATCTCCATCCTTTGAAATTTTTAAATGCTGGCTTGACAAAGCCCTGACTGGGATGATCTAGCTGGGGCTGGTCCTGCTTTGAGCAGGGGTTGGACTAGATGAGCTCCTGAGGTCCCTTCCAACCCTAATTTTCTATGATTCTGTGATAATTGAGATAAACAGACACTGTGGGCCTCATCACCAGCAATGGAACCGAGGCAGCCTGTCCTCCAGCTCTGTGCTTCAGCCTTTCTTTTTGTACTGTGTTACAAGGTTTCAGTGCTATTTTTATGGTACCACAGAGAAACAGAGCTCAGCTTTTTTTTTTGAACTAGACCTTCATGACAAAATTCACTACATCAGTCTCTTGTGTGAATTACTACTCAGGCAACAATGGTTTACTGTATGGTTCAAAACTTAATCAGAACAGTATGTGACTCTCTAGTTTACAGAGCTGGTCAAAAACAAAGTCCGCTTTTATGTATGCTCTGGAAGGGATGGGTATCTGATAGCATGCTTTCAGAAACAAAGCCAGGGAATGAAAAAGTGTACTATGCTCATTTTATGTACTATCTGTTACACTTTACACTTCTGGAATGCTATTAGTCCCACCATCTCAAAATTCTTTACAGACAATGTTTCAAGCTACCCATATTTTATAACATACAGGGAGATAGTTAAAGGTCAAGAGATGTAGAAGAACAATGTCATGCACCAGTAAACTACAGAAGTGCTGGAGTATGTCCTGCAGTTCATCTGATAGTGTATATTAACTTTCAAATACTTAGGACCCACATAAAAGAAAACCCTGTACTGAGCAGAACAGCAGACAAGCCAAGGCTACCCTCCTGTGCTTGGGCAGAACATTGTTATTAACAACTCTAAGGCTAAGCTTCTTAACTAACCTTAAGTGGCCAGAAGACCCTGAAGACATGCTGACATCATTCTGGAACTAGCTCAAGCCTCATTCACCTGCACTTCTTTATCAAGCAGCCAGAGCTTGCCATGGGAATGCTTGGCCTGCTCCATCTTGCTTAACCTACAAGATCCAATGGGACAACATTTTCTAAGTGGAAACTCTTACTATTCCTTTTCCTCTTTAAGTTTCCCCTTCTTGCTCTGTGAAGTCCTCACCAAAACAAGGCAACTGAGGTTCAGTATTCATGCGCTATGGGGTAAGAGCAAACAGCAAACACGCAGACCATTACCGCAGAACAGCTGACCTATAGTAAGTCCCTATCCTCTTAATTTGTTTGCTTTTCTATACTCTAACTCAGGCAGGAGGTTTAGACCCGTTTCTGTTCTACTATTGGATTTGGTAGCTGAACATGCTGAAACAGATCAGTAAAGCCTCTGTCCCAACCACATGACAACAAAGGAGACAGAAACAGCTCAGAATTAAGGTGACTGTTAAAAATATAAACTAGGGTGTCCTATCACAAGACCAATGGAAAGGACCGTCAGCTGAATGAACTAAATAGTCAAAAATGGTTCTCACTTCTGACCATTCCACATTGTGAATCGATATGGACTGAGTTTGGGGTCATCTGGCTAGCTACATACTGTACTGTAGGTGGTACAGAAGTTTTAAAATGAAGAGGAGAAGCACTGAATGTAAGCATGAAGTGCTATCCTGTTCACAATGTCTGATTTGTATCTAGGTCAAAGAATTCTTTATTCAGAAACAGTCATGCTACCTTGCACTCACAACCTTCTAGGTATTACAGTGATAATGGAATGCACATGAAGAACAGAATAAATCACAATCTTCCTGACTAAAACTTAAACATAGTAACCTGGACAAAACTGTAAGAGTAATTTGCAGAACAAGAATCAATACATAAATTAAAGAGGCCCTAACTTTAGGGTATTTTCTGTCCTACAATTATTTCTGTATTCAATGTTATTTCCTTATTTCTTCCTGAACTAGAAAACTGATCAAAAGTATATATTATTTACAAAACAAGTAAGACCTATGGACAAAAAGATATTTATTTATAAAGCAAGTAGGACCTACAGGCACTTCTGACAAATATTTGAAGGAAGCATACCAAACTCAGAAACACAAAAATAAACTCTCTAGTTGTCCTACCTTCCTCTACAATAATGGATTTAAACAGGCTCAGCCTGGAACAGAAAGGTATTAAGTACAAGATTTTTCTGCTGGTTTGATTTATGCTTCTATTCCTTTCTCTACCAATGCAAGGCTCAGAAAGAAATAAGGGAAATTTCTCAGAATAATGAATGCTGCATTCTGAAGTTCTTAGGTCAGATTTTATTTCTTAGTAAGAAAACATTAAAACATAAAGAAGTGCATATTCAACTTGAAACACCCAGTTAATGAAGCAAACCATGTCCCATAGATCTCATCTTGTGACCAATTTGGCTTACAATTTACATCATCAGGGATGCCCGATAATTGAGAAAGACAAGTTTTGTAAAAGGGATTTCATTCATTACTTTAAACAACACATCAGATGAAGGATCCTAGGAAAGAGCTGAAAGGGACCTCCATAAGGTCATCTAGTCCAACCCCCTACTTCAAGCGGGATCATCCTTGGCTGAACCATCCCAGCTAAGTGTATGTTTAACCTGCTTCTGGAAGTTTCCAAGGACAGAGATCCCATAACTTCTCTAAGTTCCAGTGCTGGATCACCCTCATAGGAATTTCCTTCTAATCTCTAGCCTAGAGATGCACATAATCTAGGTAAAAACAAAATCCTTTATACACCATTTTCTGACTCCACTTCCTCAGTAAAGCATTCTGTGACATTCATTCAATCTTCAAGGGTATCCATGAGTCCTGTTCTGCAACTTGGATTCTGTCTGCCCTTCCCTCTTACAGCCTTGGATGGTTCTGCACCCACAAAGTCCCTATCTTCATCTTCCTCTTTATTCTTCCGTCTAACCAGAAACTTCCTTTGCCTGGTTCCAGTATATGCTTAAAAGACTGCAGCAACTTCTCTCATTTTCTGAAGGGATTCCATTGCTTCAAACCCTACCCTTGGAGAAGTCACAGAACTGAACCTAGGAAACAGTTTCTCCTTTGTTCTGCATAGACAATGGCTATCCAAAGTACTGATAATCTTATTCTTAGATAAATGCCCCAACACCCTCCCCATATCCTGTCACGTCAGACAAGTAGAGCTACTGAAAGTAGCCATAAGACAAGAAAAGAGGCAGTTCACAAATTGTACAGACAGATTTCCCATTTCACCATATCTGGTTTCAGTACTTTCTGGTAATCAGTTTAGATACCCCAAAACTAAAGTAACTGAAGACAGTCATTTTTGCCAATATTAGTCCAAGCAAGATTTGGCTGAACTCTGAGTCAGCATTGTTTTCCCATGTGAGAAAAAAAAGACCCAAGTAAGTAATTTGCTTACCCATTCTGAAAAATGAGAGGACAAACAATAACCAGGATTTCCATTATTTAAGCTATGTACAAAATTCTTCCATAGGTGTCACAAAATACCTTATTTCATATCTCTAATCTTGTTAAAAGCTTTTGATAGTTTTGCTTTTTATATAAAGGAAATGTGACCAAATAGGGATGCCCTTTTTAGAAGTACAGATCTTTAAGCCAAGATGACACTTCATTGCATCTGCATAGCTGGCTGTCATTAAGAATACTTCATTACATAAAGGAAATGACACTTGATCTGTCCTGACTATGATTTATATTACAGCTGGACAATACTATGTTCCAGAATTCATCACATGGCTTAGGTCTAACAAAGCAGATAATGAAAAAGCTGAAGGAACTAACCAACCTGCCTGGCTGAATGAAGCCATGTTCAAAAGATCTGCTTCTTTCCCAGATTGTCAGGTGTAAATCTCATGAAGCAGTTGGATTGGAGTGGGCAAAGAGGTGTAAAGGGAGGAAAAAAATAAAAGAGGCAAACACCACTAATTATTCTAGTAAATCTTTCTGGCACAAAGTAAGGACAGTTTCATTATGGACCATAAGGGATCTTGTTTAATCTTCCCTGAGTGAAGAAATGGGTTGGCGAGATGTTAGTCCCTAGGATTCTATGTGGATTCCTCCCCAGTGTAGTTCTCTCTTACCATTATACCATTTGCACTCTACACTGAAAACCCTGGAAGGGATGGGAGGAGGAGGTGAATGGTGAAACAGAAGAACAACACAGAGCAAAGTTCAAACCTATAAGCAATTTAACAGGAGAGGTAGAAAGGTCTGTGGGTACTGTTACAAAATTCTGCTGGACAAATCTTCTAACCTCAGCTTCAATAAAGACCCATAGTCAAAGCATTCTGCTTCTGCCCATCTGCAGATGGATACTGGTGCAGAGTTACCATGACTATATCTGCACAAAAAAGGGTCCACAGTTGAACTAAGCTACAAAAGAAAAGCCACTATGGAAGTAATTATAAATACCAATATGAAGTAATTATAAATACCAATATGAAAATACAACATGACAAAATGTAAAATTTAACATTGATATAGAAAATTCCTGAACAAAATAAAATCAGAAGATACTTGAGAGAAAGGTAAGTAATTATTCACACAAACTTCTAGACTGAATTTATATTTAAAATCACAATTACACATGTAAGTTAGCCAGCAAACAAAAATGAATGACGTGTGCCGCCAGCGGCTGAGGAATTTGTTATACATTTTCCATGTGCAGAATCTAATTATTGAAGTGTAGTCTTTAATTCGTCATCCTCTACCACCGCACTGCAGTGGGGCAGTCGTGGGGAGACAGGTAGTATGGGGAGTTTTGATAAAGGATTTAATTTTTTAGTGTTTTTTTCCAAAGGTTTGGCCTTTTGCATACGTTTTTGCTTACCCCCTGCTTGTGCCTGCCACCCACCTGCCCAACTACAGCCTCTGCTCCCCCTCTCCCTTGCTCCACACCAGCAGACTCTGTTCCCGTTCTAGCCTGGGGCACTGAGTATGGCCTCACAGCCCAGCCTCCGTAGCAGCTGTGCAAGCGGCATGCCACTGCTATGCGGCTGGACTGTAACGTGGATGAAGCCTGTCAGCACAGACCAAAGGTATGGGAGGGGTGGAAAGAGGGGTGAGGGAGGCTGTAGTGGTGGGAGCAGGCAGCAGCAGCAACTGCAACTACAACCCTGACCCCAATCCCAGGTAAGGGCTGAGGCCTAAGCCACAGCAGCCACCTTCCCCCATACTGGAGTCTGAGACAACAGGCTTTTATCTCCCTTGTTAAAATGGAGAAAAATGTCTTCAAATTGAATAAATATAGTAATTTAAACAGAAAAAGGCTGAAGACAGGACCCTGAAGACACCAAGTAACAGAAAGAATAGATTTATTAAAAAAAACCTCAACAACAATCAAGACAAAGGATAGTTTTTTCTTCAAAACAAAACAAATGGAATTCATTCGAGTTCTTTATGCCACTGGAACCACCATAAATAATGAGATAAACAGGGATAGAATGGGTCAATTAAAAAAGTTAGAGGGAAAGACATTTTTTCAGAGGAAAAAGTACTAGGAAACTGTTGAACAGTCTTTTACAAAACAGTCGTTTACAAAAAAAAAAAAAATAAATCCCTTAATTCATAATTATTCCAGTTCCAGAAACTTTAGTTCTAAATTGGCATTTTTAGAGCATATTTTCACATTATAGCAATTATATTCTTCCTATTCTAGTATTTGTTTGACAACGGTGATCTGTAGCCAAGCTTACAAAAATGTCAAAAAGACTTGAAATTTACACTGGTATTAAATCACACTCTGGGACAAAGATACATGGACATTTTAGATCACTAGTAGGTGGAGCTGAATTATAACGGAATTCTCCTCCCAAAACTCTGGACACTATGTCCTGAGCTGCAGTTATAGAATTGTTTTATTGTGTATTCCTTTTGTCTTCAAAAGGAAGACTGTAGCCCAAACTCAGGCCCCACTAATTCCTGTATCTGTCCCATCTACCACCCAATGTCGAATCAATGGCATGCTCTTGTTCTATTCCAGGGGTCAGCAACCCACCAGCATGCAAGGCCATTTTTCTCAGCACACCACTGTCAGCCCGGGCTCTAAGCAGCTGCTGCCAGCCACAGAGCCCAGGCCGCTCCCAGCAGGCGGCTGGGAGGCTGCAAGCCCAAGCTCCGTGGGCCAGCTGCAGCTGGGAAGCTACAAAAAAATGCTCCGGGCTCTGGCATGTCAGCAGTCTGGCACCTTCCAAGGTAGGCACTGTGGTTTTTTCAGCACTCCGGGCAAAAAATATTGCCTACCCTGTTCTGTTCTAATTCAGTATCAAAAGAGTAGTGTTACTGTTTATATCCAGCCCACTGGAGCATTATGTTTGTGTAAGCCAAAAGAAGGATAGCATCTGCAGCTACTGCCATGGGTGACACCTGAAATAAACTTTGATCTAGAGGTGTTCCGGTGGGTCCACCAAAGAAGGATGTCAGAACTGTCCATACACCCAACCAGTAAAGGGCATTTTGAAAATACTGGAACTTGATTGTAAACTTACTATTTAAAAGAGCATCATTACCTTTCTTTTCCCCTGTATAAGGCACAAAATCCTCCCTGTCTTTGTGTTCTAGTGCTTGCTTCTCCAAAAAGGCAAGGAGTCGCTCTCTGTCAAAAGGACCAGAGGCTTTTTTAGCAGTTTGGTCCTTCTGTCGGAAGCCCGCTGGCAGAAGTGCATTCTACAAAACAAAATGGTATTGTAGCAGTTTGAAAAGTCTTAGTTATCATAACATACTATCATTTTTCTACGTCAAATACTTTTTACTCTACTTTTTGAACACAATGGACATGCCAGTGATTTGGGGGGGCCAAGTCTAGGCAAGGAGACCTCAGTAAGCAGACTGCACACTGGGCACTGCTAGGGCCCCTCTACACATGCAGGTAAAAGCACAATGGGATCTAATGTACAATCTAAACAGTTGCACCTCTTACAATGCTACACGTGCATGGCAAGAGGCATGACTGTGGGATTGCACGTTAGATCCCATCATACCTTATCACTGGTCCAGGGGGGAGCCTAGGATTATGATCCTGGGCTCCCCCTGCACCAGCTCTGAGCCCCACAGTTGATGGGGCTCACAGCAATGGCAGCATACCCTGTGATGCTCCTGCTACGAGGCCAACACCTCACATCACTGCAGGGCTTGTAGCGGGAAGAATGCTGCCACTGCTGCAAGCCTCAAGTGTGGGGTTCACGGGAGGTGGGGAAGGCAGCATTCTCCTATACTGCCCCCGCTGCAAGTCTCATAGCTCAGGATGCTCAGTGGCAGCTTTCTTCCCGCTGCTGCCCCTGCAACCCTCACAGCTCTGGGGGCTGCAAGGCTTGCAGCAGGGTCCACTGCCACTGCGGCAAGCCCAGCAGCAACACTGGCTGTGGAGCTCCCAGTGGGGGCAGAGCAGGGGAACATTGCCCCTGCTGCAAGCCCCACACTTCAGGAAGTTCTCAGTGGAAGCAGCGTTCTTCCTGCTACAAGCCCTGCAGCCAAAGACAATGCCCCCATTGCAAGCCTTACAGCCAAGCAGGCTCACAAGGCGGGGCAGTATTTTTCCTGCTGCCAGCTCTACAGCTGACAATGCTGCCACCACTGAGAGGCTTGTTAGCTATGAGTCTAGAGGCGGGTGGTGTCCCCCTGCGCCCGGAAGCCCGGCAGTGGCCACATATTCAATTACCGATGTGATTAGAGCAAGCTACAAAATTATTACACATTTTTTGTGGAATAACTTTATAGCTCGTTGTTTGTTTTATCACGCAGTTCATTGTTTGAACATGGAGCTGGGTCACAACTTAAGGTGTGATTACACCTGGCTAATCATGCCTTATAAGTAATGTGTAGAGGGAGCCCAAATGCTTTAAAAAAAACCAGAAGAAACTAAAGCAACAGCTCCAGCCTGAGAAGTATCATAGCTCTCAGAACTAGGCTCACACAGCAGTCATTGACATTTCTTTTTCAATATGAATTCCTCCATCTGAATGAATAGCTAGGAATGAAGGAACCATAGTTTACAAGCTAAATGAACACTCCCTAGACTGCTTCCTTTAACACTAACATCTAACTTTTTCTATATCCACAAAAGAAATGTCTATTCTAGTCAACACAACTAGAGCCAGCAACATGAAAGTCATTCTGTGCAACAGACTGATTTACATTCAATACTTTCTGCAACTGCACAGAAAGTTGGAGGAAAGGTTGTGTAGAGAAGCAGGGAATAAAAAAAAATATGAGGGGAGATTTCCAATGATCATTTCATTAAAATAAATAAATACAAATCAACCAACCAAACCAAATAAAACAACTTACCCTGATCATCAATTTTCCACAGTCAAAATTATATGGGTCACCAAAATTAAAGGTAGATGATCGTAACATTGTTCTTGGGAGCCCACAAGAAAAACCTAGCTATAAAACAAGGTATTTTGCTGAGTGGCACCTCTGTATCAAGTTTAAGCGTAAACTGACTATACTACAAACATCTAAAATATTGAGTGTGACACTGTCATGGTGTTAGACCGTGAGCACAAAACTGACAGATGAAAGCTAAATCATGTTAGTAGAAGATTATATTATAATTGATCTTTTTTGTTCATAGATTGTAAATGTGATTTTTTTTTAAAGGGAAGAGTCAGATCCTATTTCCCTTATTAGGTCTCTATGTCTCATAGCATAACCCTAATCCATCCTCTTTGAGTCCTTGAGAAATTATAAACACGTTATCTTCTGTTACATCGCTTGATTTTAGCCATAAACTTAAGTAATAAAAAGCAAACAACAGGATGATGTCAAACGATCCACCTTCAGGTGAATTTCTAATCAGGAATGTCACCAACTGGAAATGTTCCCTTTTAAAAATAATTTCCTAAAGAGCTTGATGTAATCGTCCTGGACTTCCAGTTTATTTTACATTTTTTACTATTTCTAATTCCATCAAGTTAAGAAGATGCCACTCTTCAAGAAAATCTAATTTAAAGCAAAAGGTAAAAGTTTGTAACAAAACAAAAGACTGTTCACTTCCCCAATTCCCACCTCAGGGTCAAGGTCATCCAGAACAGTTTCCAGTTGCTTTAATTCTTCTTCTGAAAGCTTGCCCAGAAGTTCGTCCTCATCAAGATCCTTGTATTCCTCTATGTCTTTTCGGAATGGGAGCGTCATGACTTGGGCAGCAGTCACTCGAGGTTTTCAAACTAGCAGTTAAGGGCTGTGTTTTGCTCTTAAACAGACCTATAGAAAAAAAAAGAAACCAAAAACAAGAGGAGGCACAATAAAGCAACTATAATAATCCCTAGGTATCATCCAGCTTCCAAATATATTCCTATGAAAACTATATTTCTGTTCATTGCACACTGTGAAGTTTTTATAGTGCTCACCACTGTGTTAGCTAAACACTGCAGGCATCCTAGCACTAGTACAGGGGACTCTCATCATTCTACACTATCATGAACAGTAAAAAAAAGTTTTGGCTTATACAGTCAGTATTATTTTAATTTATGCTACTGACATCAGCAAGAGCCCTTAAACTTTAGCAAAAAGGAAAAAAAAAAGCAACTTATCATCCCAGTCCTACTCTGCTTACCTGGAAAGAGCCATCCCCTCTCCCCAAAGTCTGTTCACTTGTCTTGTAGGAATGGCACATACAAGGTCTGGTTAGTGCTAAAAGCTATGAGGAGCCTGCTCGCTGCAACAGAACATCTGGAGATTTTAGCTATTAGGTTCTACCAAGTTTCTTCTGCATTTGTAAACTACAGTTTTTGCCAAGCTTATAAACTGGCTGGTTTGGGATGCATTTTCTTAAGGGCAGCAAAAATACCCCCCATTATGCAAGCTCCCCTGTCAAATTTCAAGTCCCTATAAGGGCAAGAGAACTTTCCAAAGAAAGTTTCCAGAATTTTACCCTTGAAAACATATTTTTCCTGGTCTTGTTCTCATAAGAAACGGGATATCGTCAAAATACATCAGATAAGAGGTAGACACTGGAAATGGAAAACTTCAGCCCACAGATCAGAAGTTTGACAAAGTTAAGACTAACTGTGGAAAAAGACCTTATAATGAGAAGTGTTGGGCATCCTTAGCAACAGACACTGCTACCTGGCCATCATGCTATAGCTAGCAAAAGTGTTAACTACAGGAATACTCTTTTCAGAATATGAAAATAGAAACAAAACTGGTCTTTGGCAAGCAATCTGTTTGGCTATCAAATTACATAGTCCAACCTTTTAGATGAATTTTGCATCTGGACTTGTTATATCTAAAAATCTGTATGATTTTCAAAATTTGTGGTATTTAACATGCAACTTTAGCTAAATAATCCAAAAAAAGGTCTCAATGTCAGTTCTTGGGCCCATGATGGTTGTTTGTAAGTCATCTGAAGAACAAACTAGACCTAAAAATACTTAATTTATAATTCTCACTATCTTTTACTCTCCAAAGGCAAATAGACACTAAAACTGAAGTAGGGCTTCCTTAAATATCTGGGCTACTGATATTTAGGAAACAAAATAACCAAACAAAAACTGCATATAATTTGATAGTCATTCATTTGCTGACTGAACAAATCAAATATTACTCACTAGTGCAGGACTATGACTCAGCAGGCGTAGGCAGAAATAACTTCTGCAGTTATTAGTAACTTGTATGCCCTTGTTTATTATCCTAATTAGTTTGCTCATAATTTTAGCCTCCTTGACTATCCATCTCTTAATAAAGTGGGAAATGTGAAGTTTTTATTTTTCTTATTCAAGATCACAACTGAATAATGATCACTACTGATCTTAGAGCTTGCAAAAACTGAAGACAAGAGGCTGGGCTTAGACTGGAGAACTAGAATACATAACTATTCAGTTTTGGCTGAAGTGGTAAAATCAGAGAGGTGCATTAGATTACAGACTTTGGAACCAGGAGATAGACCGGGGTGGGCAGCCTGCACTGGACTCCCATTTCCCAGCAGTGGCAGCACTGTGGCAGCATGGGGCCATGGTTTCCATGGAGACCAGCCCCAGCAGTGCTGGCAGGGCACAGACCTGGGCGGGGAGCTGCTCTGGAGCTGGGATCTTGTAGCAGGGACAGCATGATCCAGAGCCAGAGCACAGCTGCGATCCGCTGCCCGCACACCCTCAGCAAGGGCATGCAGACAGTGGACTGTGGCTCTAGCCCAGCTCCAGACCACGCTGTCACCACTTCAAGATCCCAGCCTCTGCCCAGCTGTGCATCCTGCCAGTGATGCTGGGGCTGGTCTCCATGGAAACCCTGGCCCCGTTCTGTCACAGCACCACTCCTGGGGTCTCCACTGAAACGATGTGGGCAGGGGCTGTTGAGAAATGGAGTCCAGATGCTGGCTGGATTCACCATTTTGGCCACTCCCAAGCTAGACCCAGGTAAGGTCTGTAAGTGCAAAAACGTTTGTAACGGCCTGTTTCTGGTCAGAACAAGCTACAGGAAGGCTGTGCACGCAATCAGTCAGTCTAGCTGTGCCAGCCTGTCAATACAATGTGGAAAGTCTTATTCCACACACATGGAGTATACACATTTCACAGATTACTCATTTTGCTTCTGCAAATAGGCATTTCCAAAAAACATGACCTTTGGTAGCTCAAGATGCAATAGTTTCCCTGTACACATATCAGACAAATTAAAAATATTTATCACATGAATCTGAGCCAGCAGTATGCCCTTGTTACCAAGAAGGCCAATGGCATCAGGAGCTGCACTGTTAGGTATTCTTGCCAGTAGGTCAAGGGAAGCAATTATTCTGCTCAGAGATGTGGGTTTTCTGGAAAATTTTGAATTGGAAAATTTTCCAATGCCCTAATTTAGTGTGATCTGATTTAGCATGTTTATTTGACTTGTATTTAGTAAACTGAACTAAAAAATTACCCCCCATGTTAATTTTGTGTCCCAATAACCACATGTATTTGAACTGAAATATTTGATAAGGAAAAACATTCAATATACCACACTTAATGTGGTTTAAATGTTATATTCAAACAAATTCAAAGCTTTGTGGAAATAAATTATTTTTATTGGAATACGTGTAAAAATGTAAAGACAATACACAATACCATGTACTTTTTCTCTTTAGAAATGGATTCCTTGAGGAACTTCTCCATAATTTTTCCAGGGAGTGAGGTGAGGCCAACTGGTCAGTAGTTCCCAGTAGGGTCTTTCTTTTTCCCTTTCTTAAATATGAGCACTATGTTTCTCTTTTCCAGTCATCTGAGACCTCTCCTGATCACCAAGTGCTCTCAGAGATGATGGCCAGTGGCTCTGCAGTCATATCGGTCAATTCCCTCAGCACCCTCAGGTGCATCCCATCCAGCCCTATGGAGTTGTACACATCCAGCTTTTCTAAACAGTCCCCAACCTCTTCTTTCACCACTGAGGGCTGCTCACCTGCTCCCCAACACGTTCTGCCCTGTGCAGTAGTCTGGGAGCTGACTTTGCCTATGAAGACTGCGGCAAAAAAAAGGCATCGAAGACTTCAGTCTTTTCTGCATCTTGTCACAAGGTTGCCTCCCCCATTCAGTAAGGGACCCACACTTTCCTTGATTCTCCACTTGCTACAGGCATACTTGTAGAAACCCTTCTTGTTACCCTTCACATCCCTTGCTAGCTGCAACTCCAGTTGTCCTTTAGCCTTCCTGACTTCATCCCTGCATGCCCAAGCAATGCTTTTATATTCATCCCTCGTTGTCTGTCCAAATTTCCACTTCCTATAAACTTCCTTTTTGTGATTTAGTTTACTGAAGAGTTCCCTGCTAAGCCAAGCTGGTCTTCTGCCATACTTGCTAGTCTTCCTGCACATTGGGGTGGTTTGTTCCTGCACTTTCAGTAAGGCTTCTTTCAAGTACAGCCAGCTCTCCGGGACTCTTTTCCCCCACTCAGACTGGCTCCCCAGGGGATCCTGCCCATGAGTTCTTCAAGTGACTTGAAGTCTGCTTTTCTGAAGTCTAGAGTCCTTTCTCTGCTGCTCTGCATCCTTCCTTTCCCTCAGGATCTTGAACTTTATCATCTTGTGGTCAGTGCTGCTCAAGTTGCCATCCACTGACTACTACATTCTCAACCAATTCATCCCTGCTCATGACCAGAAGGCAAGAAGAGTATGGTCCCTAGTAAGTCGGTCTATCACTTGCACCAAAAAGTTGGAGACAACACCACTTTCCAAAAGCTTCCTGGATTGCCTGCGCACTGCTGTATTGCCCTCCCAGCAGATGTCAGAGTGACTGAACGCCCCTCTAAGAACCAGGGCCTGTGATCAGAAAACTTCCACTAGCTGTTTGAAGAAAGCCTCATCCATCACTTCCTCCTGGTCTGGTGGTCTACAGCAGACCCCCACCACATCACCCTTGTGGCTCTCCCCTCTGACCCTAACCCAGACACTCTGAATAGGCTGATCTCCAGTTTCATACTGGACCTCTGAGCAATCATATGGCTCTCTTGCATAAAGTGCAACTCCTCCTCTCCTCCCCTGCCTGTCCTTTCTGAACAGTTTGTACCCATCCATGACACTGCTTCAGTCACATGAGCTATGCCAAAGGTGAGGGAGGACAATAAGTGAACATAAGAAGTCTGTTTTACTAGTACCTTTGTGCATACAACAAGAAAATTTAAATACTAAAATCAGAACTTTCTTTGGTGCAGTCTTTATTTTATGTTTTTTCAGTATGTTCAACTCCTTGGGTCATTTCTTGGTTATTTGTTTCTCCTTCAGAACTTTTAAAAGCAGCAACAGTTCAAGGATCTGTAGTTATCAAACTTATATTCACTGAAGTTAAACCTGAAAATGTGGGGTCAACTTACATGCATGATCAAAATACAAGCTTACTGTATTGTTGCATTTACAGTTGGCTACAATTTTGTTCAGGGTATTCTTCTATTATTATCATGTAATGTTTTGCTAAAGAAAAGCATTACCAATAAAACACCAAAGCTAACCATGACTGAGCATGTGATATTGGCAGGACATCCAAATTCTGAGCTATTATGACCAAACCTAAGCTAAATTCTCTAAAGACTGAAAAAGAAAAAAAAAAAACCCATGAGAAAGTGTTAGTAATTTAAAGTAAACAAAGAATTTCTGCCAGGACTCCCCTTGTCCTAACAGTTACCATGTTGTAAGTTTATACTTCTCCGACAGCAGGCTAAAGTGGAAAAGCATTATTATGTTTTGAGAGACCATTAGGAAGAGACGTTTTAACTGAAAGCATTCAAGCAAAGAACTGTCCGTGTTCCAGACTGGTGATTCAGAGTTAAAGACAATCATATTTACGGTACACAATAATATTTAAGGTACAAAGAAGTGCCACAGTTGTCTTAGCCTTGTACTGCTGTAGCTGTTTTGTCAAGGACTCTCAGTATTTGCAGAATAGTTAACTATAATTATTGCAGAAGACACCACTCAAAACGCATGCAAACTTATGACTCCTGGAACAAGAATTTTTTCTCTTCTTTTCAATTTAAGCCATTAAGTACATCCTGAAGAACCACATTTCCTGCTGCTAATTAGACATCATTGTTAGTGACCAAGCTGCATAGTGAGTGACAAGTTAATTTTATACAGTCTTCAAGCTTGTGCATGTCTGTTCTCATTCAGTTTACAGGACTGTCAGTGAAAGTGGCAAGACTATGATCAGATGATAAAAAAATTACCAAGCCTATCAGAGCATAAAGCTGCATAAATCTGCACGCAAAGTCAATTTGATAAGTAGTTATCAAGTCATTTCTTCAACAGGGTTTTGTTTGTTCCATATGTGTATCTGTCAAACAACATTGTCAGTCACAATTCTCCACATATATATCATCTTGGTGAAAATGGGTAAAAAGTTACCCACTTTATATAAAGGCAAATCAGGAGTCATAGTAGAGATGATATCTTTTATTAGACCAACAAGATTTTTGCAAAAAAAATTATTGAATTATTTGCAAAAATCTTGTTGGTCTAATAAAAGATATCATCTCTACTATGAGTCCTGACTGCCTTTTCCTTTAGACCAATACAGCTACAACCTGGATACCTGACCACTTTATATAAGATTTTTGTTTCCATGGGCTTTATTTATTATGTTATATATATGATTACTATGTCAATTCGAAATGCTGTTTTAGCTGGCTGTGGGGCCCCACTAGTAGCATATCCAGGTGCAGTGCAGCTGGTCAAGACTACCAAGTGATCAGGTCATCTGTAAGGCTAGCAAATTTCCAGGGTAGCGAGGAGGTTTCATGCTTGCCATTCATTTGTAACCTTTCACTGACACCTGCTAGGAAGCACATAGGAAGATCAACCACCTCAGCCACAGCATCTTTAGTATTGCAGTTGTACCTGCTGCTGGTGTACACATCACAGAACAGTATTACGCAACAAACCAAAAATGTTAATGTTTAAACTGTGCGCAAAGAAAACCCTGAAAGGTCAATGTCTCTCCTTGGAATATAAAGCTAAGATATTATAACAATATATCTGACCCTGAACAATTTATTATCCTGTTCATCAGCCACATTTCTGTGCATTAGCACAGGAAACTTAGTTAACATGGGAAAGCAGGAACAGGCAAAGCCATCACTCCTCAATCAACTTAAACTTTCAATAAAAATAATTGCTGGCCTTCAACACCAGAAATATATATTCTAAAAGTAAACTGATGCACTAAGTTGCTACTCATCAGTTTGTTTTAAACTCTTCTGTCGACGGACAATGAAGGCTTTGGGTCAGAACACCATGAAGAGCAATGAAAAATACAGTATAACTTCATAAATCCAGAATGCTCAGGACCAAGCACCTGCCGGAAAGTTTCAAAGTAGGTTTTCTTTGGCCGGGGGGCACCTGTTAATGACAAGATGTTGGATGGC
>NW_017728911.1:20247569-20267479 GCF_001723895.1 Crocodylus porosus
CTTCTTTTCAATTTAAGCCATTAAGTACATCCTGAAGAACCACATTTCCTGCTGCTAATTAGACATCATTGTTAGTGACCAAGCTGCATAGTGAGTGACAAGTTAATTTTATACAGTCTTCAAGCTTGTGCATGTCTGTTCTCATTCAGTTTACAGGACTGTCAGTGAAAGTGGCAAGACTATGATCAGATGATAAAAAAATTACCAAGCCTATCAGAGCATAAAGCTGCATAAATCTGCACGCAAAGTCAATTTGATAAGTAGTTATCAAGTCATTTCTTCAACAGGGTTTTGTTTGTTCCATATGTGTATCTGTCAAACAACATTGTCAGTCACAATTCTCCACATATATATCATCTTGGTGAAAATGGGTAAAAAGTTACCCACTTTATATAAAGGCAAATCAGGAGTCATAGTAGAGATGATATCTTTTATTAGACCAACAAGATTTTTGCAAAAAAAATTATTGAATTATTTGCAAAAATCTTGTTGGTCTAATAAAAGATATCATCTCTACTATGAGTCCTGACTGCCTTTTCCTTTAGACCAATACAGCTACAACCTGGATACCTGACCACTTTATATAAGATTTTTGTTTCCATGGGCTTTATTTATTATGTTATATATATGATTACTATGTCAATTCGAAATGCTGTTTTAGCTGGCTGTGGGGCCCCACTAGTAGCATATCCAGGTGCAGTGCAGCTGGTCAAGACTACCAAGTGATCAGGTCATCTGTAAGGCTAGCAAATTTCCAGGGTAGCGAGGAGGTTTCATGCTTGCCATTCATTTGTAACCTTTCACTGACACCTGCTAGGAAGCACATAGGAAGATCAACCACCTCAGCCACAGCATCTTTAGTATTGCAGTTGTACCTGCTGCTGGTGTACACATCACAGAACAGTATTACGCAACAAACCAAAAATGTTAATGTTTAAACTGTGCGCAAAGAAAACCCTGAAAGGTCAATGTCTCTCCTTGGAATATAAAGCTAAGATATTATAACAATATATCTGACCCTGAACAATTTATTATCCTGTTCATCAGCCACATTTCTGTGCATTAGCACAGGAAACTTAGTTAACATGGGAAAGCAGGAACAGGCAAAGCCATCACTCCTCAATCAACTTAAACTTTCAATAAAAATAATTGCTGGCCTTCAACACCAGAAATATATATTCTAAAAGTAAACTGATGCACTAAGTTGCTACTCATCAGTTTGTTTTAAACTCTTCTGTCGACGGACAATGAAGGCTTTGGGTCAGAACACCATGAAGAGCAATGAAAAATACAGTATAACTTCATAAATCCAGAATGCTCAGGACCAAGCACCTGCCGGAAAGTTTCAAAGTAGGTTTTCTTTGGCCGGGGGGCACCTGTTAATGACAAGATGTTGGATGGCAGTGGGAGCAGCCGCATGCAAGCTTAAAAAGTGCGGGATTTTCGAGAATTCTGTATTTTTGAGATCCAGATTTATGAGGTTGTACTGTACAAAAACTAATCACCATCATGCTGCTGAAGGCTGGGAGAGAGATGAAGAGGTGTAACCACAAGGGAGTGTTTTTCTACATTCATGATCTGAATCATCCTTGGAAAGACTTCTGATCCATTTTCACACATCTCTTCACAACACTTGAAATACTACATGTGTTCTCAACTATAAAGCATACAATAGTATTAAAGACTTAAGAAAAGCTATTTTTTTTTTTTAACACTCACCCCTCAGAATTTAAGTTTCTAGCACTTCTAAGGACATAGTTTCTCGGGACCCTAACATTACTGTCGTCCTAGGTCCGATTGGGGGGCAGGGTGGAATTGAGTTCTTAATTTTTACTGAAGTACACTATAAGCTAGTTCCCTTAACTCAGGTTTTAAAATAGAAATGACATCATAAAAATAATTTGAGCTGTTTTGGCCAGTGCTTGCAGAGTTCCCTTTCACCTCCTTTGTTACTTGTGAGATTTTCCCCAGTCAGCCTCTGGACAAACCTAAAGTGGAAAAGGTGGGGTCCATAAGCCCCCTTTATCAGCATTTCACCATCAATCAAAGCCTGGGCAGATGCCTACTACCAATCAGAACCCTGAAACAGCTCCAGCTGCTTAATGAAGCTTAATCTACAGCTTTTCCCCAGGGAAGTCTAACAATAGTGGCAACTTTAACTCTCAACATACGAGATTACATGCAAATGTTTACAAAGAGTATATTAAATGCTCTAAGTGTCATTAACTTATCTGAAGTTATTGAAACTAGAAGCATGGCTTTTAAGTTGTTGCAAAGTCAACAAGAGTACAAAACCAGCAAATTTGGATTTTAAGATAGTAATCTTGTGATCCCCTATGAACAGTAATATGCAACACTTTGGTTAGGAACAGACATTCAAAAAGCCTGAGCCTGAATTGATTCAATTTTTGTAGATTAGTCTACCCTGCAGAGACTGAACTGGTTTGCAAGTGCATAGACATTCCCTTTCCATTCCAGAAATGCAGGTATAATATGCCTGTGATGGCTCAGGACAGAAGCCCTGGGGCACTAGAGCAGCCCTCCCTTCCCTTTCACAGGGAAGCTGGCCAGGCCTGGGTAGGCCCAAGTAAGACTGAGGAAGGGTTTAAACCCCAACCTTGGCCTGCAGGCTTCTGAGGGTGGGGGAAGAGTGAGCATGTCCAGACCACTGTGGCGGTGAAGGAGGAGGGGATAGCTCCGCAACTCCGCTTTTCCGGCAGCTCCCTGACAGCCAGGAGCAGTTGGGGCACATAGCCCTGCTCATCCCAAGAGGGGGACTTTTCCCCCTCTTCCTCCCCACCCGATGTGGGGCAGGGAGGACAGGCTCTGCACAGGACTGCCCAGCCCCCGAAGGGGACTCTTCTCCCTGCTCCTCCTTTCCTCTCCCCCCGCAGGATGGGGAGGAGGGCTCTGTTCAGTGCTAGAGAGGGACTCTTCCCCCCCATCCTTCCCCCCTGCCCCCCCACTGCCAGGGGCTACGTGCAGGGCTGGCAAGCCTGGCTCAGCCTGGGCACAGGAAATGGCTGTCACTGAGCTGCAGCCACCAGGAATGGCCTCACCCCCATAGCCTGGGCCAGCCTCGCTCAGCCCCGGCGGCTGCAGGTCAGTGACGGGGAGGCTGAGCCCTGCCAGCACGTGCAGCTTAGTCTGGTGTGCACGGCCAGCAGCTAACCAGGCAGTGGGCTACCTGGGCTGACTCAGAGGCACCGTGGGGGCTTGTAGGTCCACAGAGAACCCCTGCAGTGGGTGGCTGCCAGGCTCTGGGCTTGCTGGTGCCTCCAAGCTGGCCTGGCCAGCCACTGCCCATGCATGCAAGGACAGACTGTGCTCCTGACAGGGCTCAGCCACTCTGTCACTGAGCTGAAGCCGCCAGGGATGGCGCTGTCCCTATGGCCCAACTGTGCAGCTGCCTTGACCGGAGCTGAACGAGGGGGTTAATTCCTCCCTCCAATCCCCAGGGACCACAGCCGTGGTCTTCCAGCCCCCACCCCCTCTGCTCTTTGGAGGCAACAGGCAGACCCCGACTGCAGTGAAGGAGAAGAGGAAGGAGGAAAGAATTAACCTCCACCCTGCCCACTATGGCTTAACAGGTCTATGCCTGCCAGTTTCTCGCCAGGTCTGTCCCCATCCCTGTTCAACTGGAGAACAGAGGGGCAGGGCCAGCCCTGCTGTCTGGAGCAGAGAGCACAGCCCAGCCAAGAAAGCATACCAGGATCCTGGAGGACTTTGGTTTAACTTAAATCAGGAAGGGGTCTGAGACAGAAGTTGCATAAACCAGTTTGACCTAAATCAGTTAAACCTGATACTACATTCAACCAAGTTTATCTTAAACTAGTTTTGGCCATTTTGAAGCTGGTTTATGTGCACTGAACTGATGTTCTGTTACAGGTTTAAGACAGTTTCTGATCACTTAAACAGGTTTGTGTGCAACTCCTGTCCCTAGCCTTTAAGTGCTCACAGCCCATTACAATCTTGACCACTCTACTAAGCTGCTCAACAGAAGTGCCATTTGGGAATGTGCCAGAAGCACCCATGTAATAAATAGTAAGCTATCGCTGCCAGATGCTTGCCATCTTTAGCAAGATACAAAGCAATTTTCTCTTCACTACCAGATTTACTGAGTGGTCTGAAACTGTACATAATCATTAGGTCAATTCCCATCTTTTCCTAATTTTTTTTTTTCAGTGTAAGTTGTATATTTTTCTCACCATAATTTTTTTTTTTATATATATAAAGCAAGCTGCACTTCCCTAACAAAAATCATTCTTAAAGATTTCTATACTTCCTATGTATCCACAAGCAAGATGGACTAAAATATATTCACACCTAAATTATTCTACACTAAACTTTTCTGGGTAAACAAGCACTAGATATCATATATATTCTGTTCCCTCAAATGACATGAACTAAGGCCATCTCTCAGTTTAAACTGGCAGATGTCTTTGTGGGTAATCACGAACGTTAACATGCAGATATAATTCAGGTATCAGTTTTGCATTCCCACATACCTGAGAAGGGGGGAAAAAAATCTTTCCAGAGAATACATTAGGAGACACTTATACTGCCAGATCCTGTTAATGTTTCCTTTACAAGTAGGAGACTCCTCACAGCTATACAATGCTTGCCTTCCTGCTTAGTGGGCTCCACCATGATTTCCCAACCTTAATTAGTATGCAAAATGAACAGAGTGGCAGGATGTTTCATGCTATTGCTACATTGTCTGTTTTAGTTTTATCCAACATGACTCTATATCTGGATGCCTATTACTTAAAAACAAAGTAGCAAAGAAATAGATTGAATAACACTGTAGAGATGATAAGGCTTCTGGGGACACTATGAATGAGGTGCATAATTCAATACACCCTATTTAAAGGCATTTCAGGTCTTGCTTGCTTTACTGTCTGCAGGGCAGGTATTACGACCACTGATAAATGCCACAACTTACAGTGTAGACAGATACAGCAATACATGCATTTCTGAAAATGAAAAAGATATTGATAGTTACATTTCTATGGGGATGAAGTTAAGAGTTTTGGATTGCAGTCCTCACATATGCATCAGAACGCTGGATAACAGAGGTGCAGTGATACATCCATCTGTATTATATTACAGTGGTAGCAATAAAAGGAAAATTGACATTATAGGTAACTGGCTTTTTTTGGCTGATGTGGCTGGTAATGTCACCAATAAATGCCACATTCATGTGCAGCCACAGCACAGCATGCAGGCAGCCAGGAGCACAGCCTGGCAGCATCGAAAGCAACATCCGGCTGGTAAGTCTGTCATGGGGGACGAGCAGACCGAGGCTCCCATAGTGAGGGAGGAGGTGGAGCTGACTCCGGGGTTGGGGGATGCTGACCAGCCGGGGTGTGGCATGGGACAGAGCCATGGCTCATCTGGGGAGTGTGGGAAGAGGGGGGCACAGCTCCTGCCACTACATGCAACCCAGGAGGGAATGAGGGGAATGTACCCCTGGAATCTGTGCGCGGTGCAAGGGCAGGCTGCCGCTGCAGGGTGCGATTAACAGCAGCACCAGGCTCTTCCCGTTGCTGGGTTGCATATCAACAATTGAATTGGTATCAGCCAATATGGCTCATTAAAAAACAGCCATCAGTATCAGCCCAGAAGATCTCTATCAGTGCACCCCTACTGGACACTACTGTCAAGTATGGAAAAGCGTATTGAAGCAAGTGGAATGTGGTTCTTTAGGTGCATCTTGAAGGCATATTGGACAAGTCACACTTCAATGAAGATACTTTCTTAAGAGCAGGCTGCAGATGGAAGATCTGAAAGAGACAGCTGGAGTTTCTTGGACACTGTTATAAGGAAACAGAAACTGAAAATATTGTTGCAACTGGAAAGACAGAAGGAAGGATAGATTACGGAAGACAGAGACTCTTGACATAAGTCAACCTATCTAAATGGATGAATGTATTGACACTAGAAATTCTGTATGCCACAAAGAGAAGAGATCTGTGGAAGACCATGGGCACCAATGTCCTGTTTGGGTACTACCTAGAGTGAGAGAAAGATAGATATGCACCCCAGAATAACAAGCCTTGATGTACATAATCCAAATTACCCAAAATCCTGCAGTCAGGGACTGTCCTGAGGAGGTAGCCTGTAGCAGAAATCAATTGCAAAGCTTAAAAGTCACATCTCCTGAAAGTCCCATTTGCTTTATGCATATAGCATTTTCAACAACAGGTACTGTCTTCTAACAGCACACACATCAGTTTCTGTGCATCTGTTTACACAACCACTCAGCAAAATCTAGATGATTAGGATGTTTGCAAATAAAGCAAGTTACTTTAAACCCTTTTCACATTACCTTGCCTTTTGCAAAATCAACTTTGTTCCCCACATACTATTTCTTTTTCTGACTCTACTTGTAATATCCTATTGTAAATACAGCCATATTAGTTGTTTGCACTCTGCTTTCATGTTTTAAATTATATACAGGGATTGTCCAAAGATTTTCTAACTCACCTCTCCTGGTAAGAGCATTGATATCTACTGTCCCCACCCTAACTAAAAACTCAACTTTCTTGCTTGGTGAACTCAGTGCTGTATTTTGAAAAGACCACACTGTAATTTACCTGCCAGAGGCCAAAGACACAAACTTGTACGTGAGATCCACAGGGCAAAGAAAAGCAGGCAAGTAAATGAATATTTACATTGCAAAGGGGCCTTGAGAACCCTGTCAGGCAAGCAAGCTATGCATCTAGATGCAAACATACCTTTATAATGGGCCTATTTCCTGTTTGGACGCAGCCTCATGAGAGTTGCTGCCGTTCTCATTACCGGAAGACTTTTACATCACTGCTACATACAGCACATACCCTCCAGTTAACTGTGCACGTGCCGGAAGAGCAGTCCTCACCGAATGCGCTGCAAAGGTGCAGGCAGCCCACAATACAAGCCAGGCCAGAAGCATTAGCGCAGCATCCCTGACCCTGCAAGCCAAGCTTCGGCAGTCCAAAGTTATATCCTAACGTTTACTATGGCTACTTTGACACCAAGGGTAGCGTGAACACACAGAAGCACTGACACATGCAGGCTACTTCAGAGGGCAAATGGGGACACAAATGTCTTCTTCAAAGCAGCGCAAGACACCCGAGTGCAGCTCTGCCCCCTTCCAGAGGGCCCGCAAAGGAGTGCAAACCACCGGCCTGTGTGCTCCGCTGAAGGCCTGGCTGGGCTGCGGGCTCAGGGCAGCCGGGCTGTGGCTTTAACCAGAGCTGCCGCCTGCCAGAGCCTCTCCCTGCAGCCAGTGGCTCACCTGCGGCTGGCAGGCGGCGCCCGTGCTCCTCCAGGTCCCCAGCCCTGCACCCTGCCACCAAACAGCACCCGAAGGGCCGGACCTGTATAGGCGCCCCCAGCCCAGCTCAGCCCAGCCCAGCCCGGCTGCCGAGGGCAGGGCGGGGGCAGTGCCCGGCGCTGGGGCCGGGGAGGGGGAGCAGGTTGCTGGACAGAGAGAGGCGGCCCCGCAGCCCCGGGGGCACGGCCCGGAGCGCCCCGAGGGCGGAGGGCGAGCGGGGGGAGCGCACCCCGCGCCCACGGACTTACCACAGCGGCACCAGCTTCCTGCCTGGCGCGGCAGAGCTCAGCAAGCCGATGCACCCCGCCCCATCACTGCGCACGCGCCGCCTCGCTTCCAGCGCGGGCAGCCCCGAGCATCATGGGAGTTGTAGGCCAGGCCAGGGAAGAGACGTGTAGAGCCCGACCACCTGCCTCTTCCCAGGCAGTGTTATTCTAGCAGTTACGAAACAGCGTGTGGGGACATGGCAGAAGGGGCCCCTTTCTCTGAGGCAGGGCCACACTTGGCCCTTCTCCTCCCACAGTAGGAGCCGTAGGACGTGTTTGTAGCTGGACATCCAGCTCCACCTGCCTTGACTGGCTGCCGGCTACTGCAGTTTGAAGCAGGGCCCCACAGGAAACGTGCTGTGCTGGCAAGTCTCCTCCACTGGCCTAACGGTGGCTGCACTAGGACTCAGGCCAGCTAGGCTAGGGGTTAGCGACCTACAGGCCACGCGTCAGATCTGACCCCACAAGGACAGCCAATTCAGTCCAGTTCAGCCCAAGGGGTCGGTGGCATGGAGCTGCCTCAGGCTGCCTATCCCCTCTGCAGTACTCCCCTCTGCTGCAGACCCTGCTGCCCCACCAGGGTTGGATTTACACACAGGCAAACTGGCACATGCCTAGGGCCCTAAGTGAAAAAGGGGCCCAGTTGTGGTTACTTTACATATTATAACTGTTGAGTGAAAAGGACAGGGGCCACAAGTTTGTTTGCTTAGGACCCACTTAAAGGGTCAATCTGGCCCTGTGCCCTACCACACCTGTGCTTCTCCTCACTGCAGGGGGAATGGAGATTGGTGCCAAGGGTTGCAGAGAGCTGGCTGCTCCCAAACATGGAGTATGTCTGTACAACATGAAAAAGAAAGTACATGACTACGATCTACACCCCCAGACATGGAGACTTGTTGATGACAGGGTCACCACGGCAGCCCACATCAGCAAGATGTTGCCAACCCCCAGGTTAAGCTGCTGTTGTCACACAAGAGCTAGAGCTTCTCAAAGAAACTTCCCTATGAATGTTTATATGGACAAATAGAATGTAGTTTTTCCTGTGCTTTGATTTAAATAGTGGCTGGAGCGTTTAAAAATCATCTGGATGCAGACATTTAGTTTGGAAATTCTTCCACCTTAATGGCTAAAGTTTGGCAAAGTTCTGCACAACTGAAATGGGCTATAATGGAAATTGTCTGTTAATTTTTAGAATAGGCTGTTTCATCAACCTTCCCTATGCTATAATCATTAAATCTAGCAGTGTTATAGTATTTTGTATTTAAGTGTTTCAAAGCAGTTTATAAATATTAATGAACCTCACCACATCCATAGGAAACAGAGAAGTATCATCTCCAGTTCAAACACAAGGAGACTGAGGAACATGGGTTGTCCAAGGTGGTAAGGAAGTTAATGGTAAATCCAGGAATAGAAACTATAGTAAACAGACAACATTTCTCCAGGGAAAAAGCCATTTGTCCTGGGATCTTACAGACATACAAGTCCATTGTTCTATTTAAAGTACCAGTGAAGTCTAGGAAATAAAATGTGTAACCCCCTCCCACCCAATACTGCATATGTTTGTAAGTTAATTGCAGCTCATTCAAATTAATTGCCAAACATTCCAGGGACACATGTGTGGGCTCTCCCCGGCCACCTACTGCCAGAGGAGTAGCAAAGAGGCAGTTAACAGTGTTAGTCTGAAGTCAAGCAAAAGGCAGGGTAGACTTGCACCTTATAGACTAACCAAAGTGTGTATGGGTGTACATATATAGAAAGGATGCATATATACATAGATACCTTTTGTGACCTGAAGCACACTTCATCAGATAGTGTATATGTATCTTTTGTGAACTGGAGCTCACTTCATCAGATGCTGCAAAAGACATGAAGAAAGCAGAGTATAAGACGATGACAAAAATTAGAATATAAAAGATCCAGGGGAGGAGGGAGAGCCAGAGAGAGAAAGATGGGAGGAGCAGGGCAGTGATGGGAGAGACAAGCAAAAATGCAGTACACCCATGACAGCCTTGTTATATATTAGTCTGTAAGACAAACAAACAGTAATCAGCTTGGAGTTATTCAGCTTAGAGAAAAAACATCAGTGGCAATGCAGGGGGTGAGCTCCAGAGGAAAAAAAAGGATTCAGCCCCTAGGACACAACCTCGGGTCGGGCCAGCTTGGAGGAGGGCAGAGCTCGACAGCTGCAGCACATTAGATCAGTTCCTACTGAACCTGCACTCTGCTGAGCTGTGCAAGGTCCTGGCAGCAACTGCCGTAAGAAGGCACTTGAAGCCCCTGAAGACCCCCTGTAGCAGCCAGGTAGCTCTGGGCACACAGCACAGACCTTGGCTGCCTGTCCGGTTTGGCGCTGCACAGAGCAGGTGGGGAAGCTGCACCACTCAGAGCTGCGTCCCACACCCAGCGTGGGTGGGAAGTCCCATCTCTGTACATCACCCCCAGTCACATTCCCAGACTGCTGGGCCTGAGCAGAGTGAGCAAGCTCTAGGGCTGCAGCACTGGCTCTGCCCAGTGGAAACAGCAAGCCTGGGAGCATGGGTACAGGGATTGGATTTCCTGCACCCACCAGGCTTGGGAGGTGGCTGTGAGTGTTGCAGCATCCCCACCTGCTCTGTGCAGCCCCAGCCCAGACAGGAAGCATCAGCCCCAGCCCAGACAGGCTGCTACAGGGGGTTCAGGGGCTTCAGGTGCCTGCCAACTGTGGTCACTGTTGGGTGCGCCAGGTTGAGACAGGCAGCAGCCAGACCCTGCACAGCCTGGTAGAGCATGGTGTCAGCAGGAACTGACCTCAGGCTGCCTTACTATGGTCACTGAGCTCCATTGTGCCCTGGAGTGGCATAACTTAAGCCAAATAACAAGTGCTTTAAGCCACTTAAAGGTGTTAACATGCAGCAAATCCAGAGGTTATGAGCTCCAGAAGCCATCTAAAAATGCCATGTAACAAGGCCCCAAGAACAAAGATGTTACCGAGGCGCCTGATCCTTTTCAGAGCTCAGATGGCACCGGGCCACCTGGCTAGCAGCCCAAGTGGGAGTGGTGTGGGGGAGCAGGCTCCAAGGGAAAAAAAGGATCAGGCCCCTTGGAGCTCAAGCAGTGAGCTGGTCTGAGTGGTGGCGGGAGACACCATGGCTGCTGGGCACTTGGGGCTGCAGCGTTCACTCTGCCCCGCAGAAGCAGCAAACTGGTCCTGCCCCTAGCTCCCTACTCACCAAGTATTGAGTGGCAAGTCACAACTGTGCAGGTGAATGACAGGCTGAAATGGTTTTTCACTTTAAGGTGTGACTGCTGCACTAAGCCAAACAACACTAAGCTGATTAGCATTTGTTTGGCTTACAATGTAAGGTGCAACAAGGCCCTAAGACTCCATAGTTTCTGTTTAAACTATACTTAGCGCAATCCGGTCTGTAGATAATTTGTTGTTCCACAATTTCCGTTTCAAATCATTTTAAAAAGTTTGTTGTATGAGGACACCCTCCAGGTCAGAAATAGAGTATCCAGGGTGGTTACAGCTCTGCCAGTCTTGCATGTCTTTCCACACCTGATGTCAGAAAGGTTTCATTCATACTATCAAACAGGGATTATTCCATCTGTCTGAGGAGTGGCAGAGAGGCACTGTAAGCAGATTATGGCATATATTAACATTGGTTGAGTTGCAAGTGAATGAACCTCAGATGTCAAAATCTGTTATTCAGTCCAGTGAGAATGTGCTGTGCTGCTCCTCTTTTCTCCTAGGTTTTGACCTGAATCCATCTATTTACTGCCTAGCTGATTTCCTGTCCCTACTGAAATCAATGAGAGTTTTGCTGCTGACTACAATAGGGCTAGGATTTCACCCCAGGTCTTCTAACAACTCCCTAAAATATATAAAGTGCAAAATGGCATGTATCATATGTAATATGTACATGATTTTAAATATCTAAAGTTCAAGTAATTTAAAACTATTACATTGTTCTAAAAGATTGTGTGAAATCCATTAACTTTCTATATTTTCTTAAAATTAATTGTGTTTTTCCTTTTGTTGTGACCTTAGCATGAAACACTCCAATACGCAAGACTTAGAAACCTCAGAATGCTTTATCTCCCAGAAAAAAACCCTCTCTGTTTACAAAATTATGAGGTTGGGAGTGTTCAGCTGGCGATCTGACTGGGTTTTATAGTAACTGTGAGAGTTTCACTTGTGAATGCACAGGGTGAGACACCCACAAAGAGAAGCTGAGTAGCTCTGGCATGCAGCCTAAAGTTGAATGAAGAGACACATTTATAACCACAAAAGCACTCCTGCAAATGCTTAGCAATATGTTATATTCCCTTAGTCCTAAAAATGCTGGCATTTTCCAAGATAACAGCCTAATGCATTTGTGAGAAGGCAAACAGAATGTCCTCAGAAGGATAATAATTTATTTGTCAGCGGTTGAAATATGCAGTTTTGCATTTTAAGACATGGGTAAGGAAAAGTGTAGAAAATAGGAAACCCTCTGGAGACCCTCTCATAGATGATCTGCATGTTACTGAACTCTTTCTTGAACTCTCTCCCCAGTGATTCACAAAGGAAATGGTGGATTCTACGGAGTCCATTGTAACAGATAACGCCAGATGTAACAAATAACTCTTTTTGAGAGTGGAGAAGCCCAGGTTGAGGTAAATTTAATGGATTAGCAAAGATCTGCAACTAAAAACAATGCTCAGGGGCCCAGATAAGCATTCTACCAGCATTTTATCTTTTGATATTTAGGGTTAATGTTTAGATACCACCAGTACACCACATACTGGTTGGATGAAGATTAAGTAGAATAATGTGTGTGTTAGCAAAGAATCATAGAAAAATAGGTTTGGAAGGGACCCCAGAAGGTCATTTAACCCCCTGCTCAAAGCAGGACCATCTCCAATTAGATCATCCCAGCCCAAGCTTTGTCTAGCTGGGTCTTAAAAACCTCCAAGGATGGAGGTTCCACCACCTCTCTGGGTAATTTGTTTCAGTGCTTTACTAGCCCTCTAGTGAGAAAGCTTTTCCTAATACCTAACCTAAACTTCCCTTGCTGCAACTTGATACCATTGCTCCTTGTTCTGCCACCACTGAGAACAGTCCAGCTCCATCCTCCTTGGAACTACTCTTCAGAAAACTGAAGGCTGCTATTAAACCCCTCTGAGTCTTCTCTTCTGTGGACCAACTAACCCCAGCTCCCTCAGCCTCTTCTCATAAGACACGTGCCCCAGTCCCCTCACCATTTTTGTCACCGTCCATTGGACTCTCTCCAATTTGTCCACATCCTTTCTGTAGTGGGGGGCCCAAAACTGGACACAGTACTCCAGATGTGTCCTCACTAGTGCCAAATAGAGGGGAATAATCATTTCCTTCAATTTGCTGGCAATGCTCCTACATTAGCCTTCTTGGCAACAAGGGCACACTGTTGTCTCATATTCAGGTTATTGACCACTGTAACCCCCAGGCCCTTTTCTGCAAAGCTGCTGTTCACTTGTAAGGTCACTTCCCTGAGCATGTAAAGACTGAAGGAGACACTAAACAGATTTCACAGGGGAATAAAACCAGAATTGTGCTCTTATAGGGTTTTTAAAAATCTGTAGTAGCAGTTTATTTACAGTTTTCACTAAAACAATACAATGAAATGAAGACTAACAATAATAAAATAACATTTATATAGTTAATTTTGGTTAAAAACTTACAGTAAGATTAGTTTACCATTTATTTATAGTAAGTTTACTTGTGGTAAGATTAGTTTACGGGAAGGAATTCTACCTGATCTACGCAAAAAGCTACACAGCACAGCTCACAAAAACACCCTCATGCACTTATCTTCAGCTCCCTCTGTGCAAAAATGAAGTTTATGTCTCACCTATGGGGACTTTTTACCATCTTGTACCATCCATACCTTTCCCAGAGCCTGATGAAGCGCCTTTGATCCTGAAAGCTTGCACAAAAGGGCAGTTTTCTTGCAATTTCCCAGTTGGTTTAATAAAAGGTATCATTTGGAACCAAGAGTTCTAGTTTTTGGTATGGCTACAGTAAGATTATACATTCTACTAGTTTATACATAATTAAAACAGAATATAGTATATGATGATACACAAAAAGATACAATAAGACAGTGGGCAATAATGTAAAACAGTGGTATTCTATTTCATTTTGGTTCTTAATTTTAGTTCAAGTAATGCAAATACACCTAAGAAGGTGTATAGGACAGGCTCTGAATTGTTAGAGGGAAGCCTAACTTTTTTCTTCAGTTGCCCACTATTTAAAATTTCTCATTAATGGAGATCCATTTCCTCTTATTTCTTCAAAGAAGAAACAAGACCACAAATAGTGCTTTAAGTGATCCATCTCATTCTTCCCACAAGAACATATTCTGTCAGAATATGGGGTCTGACACCACCTGCCTTTAGCAACTGTACACCTTGATTGTGAATTGCAGTCCAGTAATGAACTATTGTATGTAGTTTTGCACTGCAGAGAGGTAGGTTTCTAGGCTAAAAGAGTGCTTTAGAATTTCCATGTTTTATTTTATTGCCCATTGGTTCATTTTTAAGATAAATGTTCTTGGTGTCTGTCTGCTGGACATGTTTCTGGCCAGCATTTAATAATTGGGGCCATCTGGTTCATATGAATGAAGCTGATTATACAAATTGGTGCTATGTCTCATAGCTATGCATGAGACATGACTCTGCTCAGTGACATTCACATGGGAACCAAGGCATGGGGCCAGATTTCCTTTTCAGCCTAAGCCAGATGTTTGCTGGTCAGTTGTTGAACTTAGAATTTCTTAGTTCAGGTCACAGTTGACCAAGTGTTTGTCCTTGAGGCAGGAGATTACAACATAACTTGCAGTCATAAAGACTGGATGTTTTCCTAACCTATACATGGCAGTTCAAATAGGAACTAATTCAGGGAAGTCTTGCAGGCTGTGTCCTACAGAAAGGGACTATGATTGCAATGGCTCCTTTTATGAATCTGTGAAATACATCATTTTAAAAGAAACAAACTAATATTAGGTACAAATACTTTTGACAACCTTGTGCAATGCCCACTATGGGCTTAAGTGGATGAAACCCAGATCATGCCCCACCAATGGTGGCAAATCTTCATTGAATTGGTTTGGAATAACAGCAGCTGTGCACAGTAAATGCTGCATGACGGGATGTGAAACCAGCCTGTGAAGACCCAGAACTTAGTGGATAAGCCAATGAAAAACACAACCAGAGCAATCAGAAAATGCTGTAATAAGTCAGTGGGACTGCTATGGATTTGCAAATTAATACTAAGATTGTCCCTCTCTCAGAGTTGAATTCTCCTCTTACAGAGCAGCTATCCCTATGCAGATTGCCCACAAGCTGTTCCCAAATGAATGATGAATCTTGACCAGATTATTATCAGACAAGTCACCTTGAAAAAAAGACTAGTCTTCTGTCAAAAAGTCCTGGACAGATCTCATCCCACACAAGGCAAGACTGACCCCAAATAATACATCTGGAGATTCATACAGGGCTTAATGCATTCTAGATATTCTATCTGGAGAATTCAGTGCTATGTGAATTCTTGTACATTGGACCTGAATAAGGGCATGGAAAGCACACTGTCCAAATCTGCAGTTGACACCAAACTATGGGACAAAGCAAACACACTGATGGGAAGAAACTGAATCCAGGCAGACCTGGACAGGTTAGAGAAGTGGGCAGAGAACAATAGGATGCAGCACAGTAGCAGAAAGAGATCTCGGAGTCGTTGTCAACTCCAAGATGAATATGAGTCATCAATGTGATGAAATAATTAGCCGAGCTAATCGTACTTTGTCATGCATTAGTAGGTGCATCACGAACAGATCCCGGGAGGTGATGCTCCTCCTCTATGTGGCACTGGTCAGGCCACAGCTAGAGTACTGTGTCCAATTCTGGGTGCCACAATTCAAGAAGGATGTGGACAACCTTAAGAGGATACAGAGAAGGGCCACTCGTATGGTTAGAGGCCTGCAGGGAAGGCCTTATGAGGAAAGGCTGAGGGACCTGGACCTTTTCAGCCTCCACAAGAGAAGGCTGAGTGGGGATCTTGTGGCAGTATACAAATTCACCTGGGGGATGGAAGGGGCAGCAGAGAATAGGAGCTGCTCTGTTTACCAGAGCACCCCTTGGAATAACCAGAAACAATGGCCACAAGTTGACTGACAGTAGATTTAAGTTAGACATCAGAAAGAACTTTTTCACAATAAGGGTTGCCAGAATCTGGAATGGGCTTCCAAAGGAGGTGGTGCCCTCCCCTACTTTGGGGGTCTGCAAGAGGAAACTGGATAAGCACCTGGCTGGGGTCATCTGACCCCAGCACTTTTTCCTGCCCAGGGCAGGGAGTTGGACTCAATGATACTTTGAGGTCTGTTCTGACCCTAGCATCTATGAATCTTTGAAATACAGTTTCAGCTTGTCAGAAATATTTTAGGGTGGGACAGAAAGCACTGGACAGACTCAAATATTTCAAGCAGTTTATCAAAGAACAAATATTCCAAAGTTAACTTTTGTTCTTTTCTGACACTTCACACTTTCCCTTATCAGTATATGGATCAGTATTATGTCACCCTGGATTTGGATGGGTTTTTTTATTTCAGCACTCTCATTCAGTCCTCTTCCAGCCTACAACCAAGTCCTTAATCCCTGTGCAGTAAAGACTCTTTCAGCCTGTTCCCTCCAACTACAAGACTAATCTGGATGAAAACTTTTTCCATCATAAAAAAAATCTACTCCTGACCCTTTGCCAAGGAGGAGGGCAAAAAATTGGCCCTAAAATGAGTGGCACACATCCCAGGTTAATTCAAAACCTGAAGTTTACTTTGAAGTCCCATGTTGCATCTTAGTCACTGATCTAGAGTGGTGAATTTCAAAGGCATTTGAACTTGCTTTTGTATTGAACAGAGATATGTAAAACTTACTGTGAATTTAGGCCTGATTCCCATTTTCTCCAAGCAGTGAGTAACTTCTTGGAGGCAAGAAGAGAGGTGAGATGGTGGATGAAAGACTATGTTTTTGGCATGTTTCTAATGGTTTCTAGTGGCTTGGATTTGAATCCAAGGCCCATTTCATATACATTTTGGGGCTGTGGGGCTTCAAGTGCATCCCTGCAGCTTTGTACTACCTCTGCCCTGAATGCTATTGAAAATACAAGTATTTTCCAAATGCAGAGAGAAGGAAGTGTCATTTCTGTCCTTGACATTGTTGTTGTCAATTTCCTCTTTGCTTCCTACAAAAGGTCCTGCCAATGAGATCTTTGCAGAGTTCAAAGTGCAGCCAAAGTTATGTTTCAGAAATTCAGGGGTTTTTTCCACAGGAAAATTACGTTCCAAAGCAGCATTCGCCTTCCAATGAGGTAAGCTTCTGCTGTTTTTTCCAGCCACACTGTACTAAAGCACATGCTTAGTGCCTTGCCATCTAGCACTCAGCAACTGAATGATCTGACTAAAAAGCAGTGTCCAAAAGTATGATGAGTTAATGAAAGGAATAACCATGAGTATAATCAACCAGATCCAGTGACCCAGGAGCCCCCTTTGTGTGCTACCTCCCATGTTCTTGCATTCAGCTTCTCAGTATATGAAACTCAATACTGAATAATGCTGTCTGATTAAAATACAGGGTCTCTTGCTCTCAGTCCTTCCCTCTGACTTTCTTGCCAAGAGTTTAATATTAGGCAGAACTCTTGGTATTATTTTACTATGTTTTACCTATATTTTTAGAAAGAGCAGATTATTTTGTGTGTTGCAACTAGAAAGTAATAATGGCTGATCACCCTGATGGTTGTTTATATCCATGAGTGATGACGAATGGAACGGTTATGGTAATTCATTTTAGGCAGATAGTTTCCAGTATCTCTGTCAGAATTAAGACATTCATAGCAAAAATTCATATGATTTAAATAAATTAACACAGCTTTCTAAATATTAGGAAGTTGGTGCTACACTACCTTTAGTCTAGTTTCAGACACCATTGCTATCCAGAGCTGTCTTGATCTTCAAGCAATGAATGTTGGCATAGTGTTTGTTCTGATTTTAGTTACTTTAACAGCAGACTTTGATCATTCCATTTCACTGGTTTCCTTGGCAGAGTGGATACGGACCGGTCCATTCTTTTTTTGAGAGAGCCGAACAGACAGTAATGGGTATTCACTCTTCCAGTCCAAGTGTCTGTATACATATATTCTTGCAAGGTTTCATCCTTTTGTTGTTCAAGGTGATTGGTCATTCCCCACTCATCAGGGCTATATTTCTTTCTCATAAATGTAAGAGACCTAAGCCCTTATGCTTTCAAGAGCTAGGCAAGATAATTCTTTCTATAGGAAATTCTGACTTTTTGAAATTTGTTTTTGTCACAAAGCAGAAGAAAAATGTTAACTATTTAAATGTCTCAGGGAACAGATGTTCCAATAATTTAATTAGAAACAATGAAAAAAATTGTTTTGGTGCAGTTAAATATTTCATTTTGATGGTATCAGAACATTTCACTTCAGTGAGGTAAAACCTTTCAGATTAAGGTGAAATAATAATGTAATGTAATGTAATATGAAAAATGCTGGAGTGAAAATATTTTTTACAGTAGCAACAGGATGGGCTAATGTTTTATCAAAGTGGAGTAAGACAGTTAAAATGATTTGGTTTATGCTTTCTAGTTAAAAATATTTAAAATCAACACATTCCTGTGATAGGGTTTCATTACATTGAAACTTCATCTTTCCCACAGAAAACTGGTTGGCTAATTTTGTTTTAAAACAGGAGTACTTTCCCAGCAACAGATAATGTTATAGATATGGCTGACCATGCATTAGCTGATGTTCACGAGATAAGATGGAAGGGAATAATTTCAGGAAAGATTTGGGACCACGGCTTTACCTTTTTCATGTCTCAGTGTTGTCAATCTGCATGGTTCACAATGTGAAAGCATGCTAGGTCCTTCATTATAATTTATACCACTGATTCTTAACTAGCGTGGTGCCTTCAGATCTTCCAAGGCGTGCTGCAGGGTGCCATGCAATGTTAGCATTGTTTGGTGGGCAAGTATGGTTCACAAGACAAACCCAACAATTTCAAATAACAGTTCGCAGTGGTAAAAAAGTGTGACCTGTTGTGGTCTGAGTTTTTTTGCCACAAGAAAATTGCTCTATTATTTTTCCAGTTAAAAAAATGAGCAAAAACTAGGAGCTGCCATTTTTCTGAGGACTGCTTTGAGTTTAAAAAGGGATGCCTTGAACCTAATAAGGGGTGCATTTAGCCTGAAAAGGTTGAGAATCTCTGACTTTTAAAAAAAATTGTCTGTATTCCAAGCTAAATTAGCCAAATCAAGTCCAAATCTGTGAGTCAGTCCAGAACCATAAATGGCCCTACTACCAGCAAACATCCTCCACCCCCATCCGGGGTTTCAGATGTTTCCAAATCCTTGGGTGAGCATCGGACATGCAGGCCCACGCCCGGAGGCTTGAGGTTCAGATCCTTCTGAGTTTTGCTTACCCTCAGCCATATGGCTGCAGAAGCAAGCTAGGGAGGAGTCTCCCCTTTCCATAAGGTGGGCATAAAGCCAAGACCTTTCTACTGTAGCAGCTAAGTGGGAGGTTCACTATACATTACCTTTGCAGGTACTTGCAGGGCTTTCCCCGGGTGCGACTAGGAAGACCACCTCAGTGGTCGCGATGTTTCCCTTGCCAAGTAAGCATAGACACTATGCTTGAGCTGAGCTGAAAGCCAGCGTAACTGCTGGTCCAGATCACAGCAGTGTAGGCTCACTGGTGACTTGAAAGAGCACCTTGAAGTTCTGCCTCGTGCAACAGGCAGTGACTTGCCTCGAGTGGGGTGAGCCTGGAGGCGCTCAGATCCCCCAGCTTTGGTTTCTCAGGTGACTTTCAAGCTGTTCATTCTGATCTACACAGCCTTCACTGACTAATGAGGCAGTTAGGGATGTTTTCTTTCCACTGTCTCCGAGTTACAGTGAAGTCTCCTAAGTTGGTTGTGCAATTGGGGTCGGGATGGACCTCCAGCGGAGGAGCTTTCTCAGCAGAGCACACACACCTGTGCCAGCTGGGGCAGCCCCGGGCTGGCAGACTTCCAGCAGGTCTCACCAGCAAGGCCGGGTGCGCAGAGGCGCAGTCTGCCCATGAAGCTGCTGGTGACACTAGCGAGGAGGACCCTGGAGTTCAGGGAAGGGCGGTGGCAGTGCCCGTGTTAGCTGCACTCAGCGGCGGGGTTTCCCTTACCGGGACGATGGACGCGGGGCGGGCAGCGGGCAACGGCCGCCGGGCCGCTCCTGCCCGCGCCGGGGGAGCGTGCCCCGGACCCCGGGCTCTGCGG
>NW_017728911.1:20267786-20330048 GCF_001723895.1 Crocodylus porosus
GCCCGGGGCAGGGCGCGGCTCCCCGCAGCCCCGCGGTTCCCTCTCGCGGGCCGGCAGCGGTTCTGCTCCAAGGACTGCGCCAAGGCGAGGGCTAGGGGGGCATTTTCCTGACAGGAGGATGCTGCACGGTCTCTGTCTCTCATCCTCGGCCCCTTTTCCTTGATAGGCCACAGGCCTGACAGGGGCTGTGTTCAGATCTCTCCTCCTGCCGCGGAACAAAGGCATCTCAGAAAGACAGACGCCAGCAGGGGTTAGGCATTTGCTAGGAAAGGGGACCCCTGAAACCCCCTGAAAACTGGCCCTCAAGAGCACAGTGCAGGCTGCGGTGTCATGTGGAGATAACAGTGCTCTTCCATGGTGGCTTTGCTGAGCCAAAGCTTTTTGCCCTCCATGAAACGTCAAGATGCCCAAACTCTTGCAGTCAGAGTAGAGTGAGTATGTGTTACAGCACTGGGAGGGACGGGTGGAGGAATCTAAGAAATGTCACTGAGCCTGAAACATAGCCCAACCACCAGGCCAGGGGAGCGGGCAGGAAAAGGGCAGATGAGCATCAGTGTTGACAAGTGGAAGGTAAAGCAGCTGGGGATAAATAACTGCAGCTGTACATACACAATGCTGGGTCCTGAACAAGATCTTATGACAGGAAAGAGACCTTGGAGTCACTGTAGCTGGTTCTCTAAGAACCTCAGCTCAACATGCAGCCGTAACCAAAAAAGCCAATAAAATGTTGGGCATCGTTCAGGATGTACTAGAAAACAAAATGGAGAACATCATCAAAAGGGGGGCTATGATAACAGTCTATACAGTCATAAAGGGTGTGGACCCTTTATGCAGTCATAAAGGGAGCTGTTGTCTGCCAAGTCCCAGAGTAACAGAACTAGGGGAGACACGCTGAAACTAGTAGGGAACAGATTTAAAACTAGCAAGAGAAAATGCTCTTTTATGTAGTGCATAGCTAACCTGTGGAATACATTGCCACAGGAGGTGCTAGAGGCAAAAAGCATAGCCAGGTTCAAAAAAGGACTAGACAAATTCATGGTCAATAGATCTATTAATCTATTAATAGCCTTTGAAGAGAACAATTGGAAATGTTTCCTCTGGCATCTCTAAACAAATAATGGTTGATGCCAGGGAGGACAATGAATAGGGGATAGATCACTGTAGATCTATCTGGCTTTCCCTCTAGCATCCACTTCTGCCAAAACCCTGGGGAGGCAGGATACTGGGCTGGATGGGCCATTGGTCTGACCCAGCCTGGCAGTGCTTATGTTCTTATGTTAACAGTGGGAAGAGTCACAGGCCACCTTAATATGACCTGCACTATAAACCAATTAAAAATTATAGTAAAGCTGAAATATCAAACAACATTGTAAAAGATAGAAATGTCAAGTATAGGGATCAAGTGTCAAATGCAAGTCAAGGAACCAATTAATTGTATTTTTATGGCATGTAAAACTCTGGGATACTTTGGGCAGAAGTGATCATTGCATTTTAGTAGAAAACTCTTCTAACACATTGTTGCTTTGTATATGACCAGGTAAACAGCTGGTCTGTCACTGTATGGACACTTGTCCATGACTGGCTTGTCCATTTTTGCTGGTGAATTGCTTGTGTTTCTGCCGTCTACTTCTTGGTATAGGAACATGAGGCTGGAAGGGGCTTCCTGGGTCATCAAACCCAGTCCCTTGTTTTAATCACTACCTCATGTAATCCCTTTCATGGGTTATAGTGACTGGGGAAATTAATACAATGTTCAGGCATGAGTGAGAGAGGTACCATTCATTCAGACATTGGCAGTAGACTGTTGTCAGTATTTGTCTCCATTCATTTGCTTCCTGACTTATTGCTTGCATTTCTGTCTGCTGTTGCTCATTGAGTTGGTATTTTCACTGAGCTAGCCAGTCTGATGCTCAGGTCTCTTTCTGGATTGTTAAGGTTAATTAAATACACCATAAAACAAGTCAGTAGCTCCAATTATTATCCTCTTTAATTTATCCATTACTTCACATTTGCTAACATGAATCTCTTCAGCTCCTGTGTTGCCCATTCATACAGCTTATCTAGGCCCCCCTGAATTTCTCCACTCAGAATCCTCATTGCTCTCGAATAACTTATTTTTGTGCCAGTTACACATTTCACCACTTCACAGCTAAACCAGATTTTTTTCCCAGATTATTAGTGGTTTTGTTTCCACTATTTTATGATTCCCAGCAGGCAAGATCTATGGACGTCAGTTGTTATTGACATGTGCAAGTTGTTTGCGGAAATTCTAATGAAGTAGCGATTCAGATTTTATTGCTAGGGGCGTATGCATTTTCTGTTCGCTGCCAGTCTAAACTATGCTGTTTACAGAAAACCACATAACTTAGGTTGATTCTACCTTGGACTTTTTGAATGCCTATACCTAGTCCAGGTAGCTTCCCTTTATGATACGTGGCTGTGTATGCAAGGTCTATGCTGGAGGTTGTTTTGGATTCTTTATCCAGTTGAAAGTATGTGCCTTCAGCTCTGATGCAGTGCTGCTTAGCAGTACAGCTTGATCTTTTTATATTGTGCTAATCTGATTTGTAAAAGCGAGTTACATTGGGTTATTTTTTTCTATCCATTTTTACCTTAAGTATTGCAGGAGGATACAGAATTCTGACAATTCCAGTTGCAAAGCAGAGAATTTTGGGGAAAGCAGTAGGTGAACTGGCAGCTCCATTGGATATCTTTGGGCAGTGAGAGTGAAATTAATATTACTGTAATGTCACCAATCTACAGTTTTCATACTAATGTTGCCAACATTGAAAAAAGAACAAACAGTCTTGTCTGTTCCAGGACCTCCTGTGTCTGATCCATCTGCTGTAAAATTAAAAAATATGCTGTATGTTTCAATGCAGAACTCCTCATGCTATTTATTGTTAGAGTTACTGAGTTGCCCACACCTTGAATGGTTTCTATTAGTTTGTTAGCTGCTAAAATGCTCAAAACCCATATAATGGGGAAAGAACAGCACAAGGAAGGTGCAATAACAGTTGTTTAAACCCATACATATTACTGATGATTGCACTGCAGCTGTCAATACCATACATTTATAGCCTAGCCTCTGTCAGGTTCTGTTACTTTTCTCTCTTGTTTCGCAGGTATTTTGTTCTGTGACTATGTCGATACAAAGCTATTCATGGAACAAGGTGCTATATGATAAGAGGAAATGACCTGGGGGTTAAATTGGAAGCTTAGGTTTTAGAGACTTGGGTCAATAGTCTGCAATATACTTCCTGCATGATCTTGGGCAAGACAACTGAATGTTTGTGGGCTTCTATAAAATGGGAATAATAGCATCTCCCTGTCTTCAGGTGCATTGTGGGGATAAATACACAGGAGACTGTGAGGTTATCAGATACTGAGGTAAAGGGAACCCTAGAAATGTAAAGGAGAGATAGAAAAAGAGATAGACAAATTCAGGACAACCTAGTCCTCCATTTCCTGTGAATGTTTTTTTTTAAAATGCTGCTAAATATAATATCCATGATATATGTGCTAGCTTTGCATTTACAGTGGGTGAGATCGCACTTTCAACTTCTTTCAGTGACCCAGAGTTTGGGAAACTGGTAACTCAGGGGTAGTCAACCCCTGGCACAGGTGCCAGAGAATGCCACATGCTTGACACGTGTGCCTCAGGGTGAACAGTGGGGAAGAGGCCACGGCTGCACTACCACAACAAGGATCGGGGCCCTCGCAGCTCCCCCGCCATCTGGCTGGCTTGCCAACATCTTACAAGTCTAAGTTGTGGGTGTTTTTGGCACTCTTCCCAAAAGGGTTGCCAACCCCTGTGGTAACTGAACACAAGAACCTGTCTTCTGGGGAACACATCTTGTATGGTGAAGACGGTGGCATAAGGAGGTTCTTATTTGTATAGAATAGAATAGAATTTAGTGCAGACTGCTGGTGACAGGAAGGTGTTAACATGCTATAACTAGCATTAAATATTTGGTGACCCATATAAAACAAGGGAGTAGTTTCTTCCACTTTCTACTGAAGTGGAAGATATTCTATTTCTGTTCTCCTACTGAAGATCCATCACATAGGATAGTAGCAAAGTAGGGCTGAAAGGGATCTCACAAGGTCATCTAGTCCAGCCACCTGCTCAAGGTAGAATCATTCCTGACTAAAACATTCCAGCCAAGTGTTTATCCAACTTGCTCTTGAAAATTTCCAAGTGATGGAGATTTAATAGTTTCTCTAGAAAGCCTGTTTGAATGCTTGACCATCCTGAGAGTCAGAAGATCCTCCTCATCTCCAACCTAAATTTCTTCTGCTGCAGCTTGAAGCCATTGCTCCTAGTCTTGTCCCCTACTGCCACAAAGAAAAGCCCATCTTCATCCTCTATAATTACCCTTCAGGCATTTGAAGACTGTTATCAAATCCCCACTCAGTCTTTTCTTCTCCAGAGTAAATAACTCTTGCTCTTTCAGCCTTTCTTCATAAGTTATGCTTCCCAGGCCTCTAATTATTGTTGTTGCATGTAACACTAATTGGTATCTTTGTTCCCAGTCTCTGCCAATACTAGTGTTAAATCTCACAAGTGCCCACGCCACCAAATAAAACATCAGTTCAACACATGAGTACATATGATTGTTGTCAATAACCAGTCTCTGCGATTGGCATACACTACCACCTGGATAGGTTGTCCACTTCCAGAGTATAGGCATACTGGCCAAGCTGTCGGAAGAATCTGGCATTATCATGACCTATATTTTCTGGATAATTAGAAGTATTTTACTCCCTCTGATTATGAGTCTAGCACTTTCTTCTTAGCTTTTGTTCAGGGGGAAAAGAAAATCAAGCATGCATACACGTTTATCTTCAGTGGGACTTAAGAGTGTGTTTGAAAATGCAGTTTGAACTGAGATACTTTCCTAAATCAATCCAGAGCCTGTAGTTATTTTTCTTTGCTATAACTTCACATGAAAATACCAAAACCGTCAAACAATTCTTGTTAATGTTTTTGTTTCTTTGTGGGAGCTTAAATTTTCTGGCATCAGCTTTGGGATAAGGTTATTTATTTTTCAAGTACAGAAACAAAGTCTAAACATTTGCTGTGTATCTTGAGAAGTTAATAAATACTGCACACAGTTTGTAAAAACTTTGGAAAAGTTGTGTGTATAGTTATTCCCCAACATGTTTGTTTCTAGTAAAAACACTAACTTAGCTCTTAATGGTTGTGTTTTAGTGAGTAGCACTGGCCATGTCTACATGAGACACTGAGTGCGCAGTTGTTACTACACAGTCATTTAGTACTTGCATAACCAAATACTAAATGATTGCACAGTAGCTGGCATTACTGAGCAGTAGCGTCTCCGCACAGCTCCTGGGTGATGCTGACTGCGCAGTAGCTTGCAACTACTACACAGTAGCATCACAGTTCGTGCCCTGTGACACTACTGCACAGTACTAATGAGTTTCTGTGCAGTAAGCATCTCATGTAGATGTGGCCACTGTTAGGTAATGGATTTTTTCCCCCTTTACATCTAAGGTAAATAAGCAGTCACAGGATAATACAGGTGTCCCTCGCTTTATGCTGTACGTGCATTCCTGGGAAATGGCACATAACTTGAATTTGCATAAAGGGAACCCACTTTACAATATAACAAATAGGGATACATTTCAAGACCTCAACTGTATTGACCTCCAGACCCATTTTTACCATTTTTACAAGACAATTTTGGTACTCACCAACAGCAGATAGTACACACAAGCACAGGGCACTATCATAATGGTAATGGCAACTACAGAAACACGTGTCGCAGACAACGAGTGAGGAGCACAGATCAACACGGGAGACTATATTTTGGTGCATGTCACTCCCACAGCGCACTGCACAAAGCAGCTGACTGTGGGCTTCTACAACATTGGTCGCATAAGAGTGAATTTACCTTGCATATAACAAACTTTTGGTATAAAAAGGGTCATCGCATGAGAGCAGATTTGCACATACAGAACCTGCATAAAGCGGGGAAACCTGTAATACAAAGGGAAAGGAAATATTTCAGTGTGTTAGTTCTAGATTTTATTTTGACTCAGGTGGTGATTTTTAGTAGACTACATAGTGATTCAGATTAAATTTTCCATGTCTCTGAGGAATTAATTTTCTGAACAACTATTAAATTATGGAGATGCAAAGGAATGTGAAATAGAAATGGCTTTCATACTTTTTCTTATTTCTAACAGAGTATTGATTGAAATAATCAGAACTAGGAGGGGATTGTTCAAATGTTTTATAACAAAGGATTTACTACATAGAGAATTGGCAGGGAGGCAAGGGAGAACGATGTGCCTCTGTGTTCTGTTTGGGTTCTCACAGTGGACTCCAGTGCCTGAGTGCCCTTTCCTAGTGTAATAAAGGATATGGCTAATATCTGCCATGTTCTTCCATCGTCTTTCCTCAGGCAGAAGTGGGTGGAGTGTTTTGTTTTGGTAGGGATTTATTTGATTTGTTTTATTATTAGTGGTGGTTTATGTTCAGGAAGGACAAGTCAAATAAGTATCTTTTGCCCTCGGAGTCGAAGATGGGGAGGTCCCTGGTGCTCTTTCTTTCCTTGGGGAGTTCATTCCACAGCTCATTTTCCAGCAAAGTTCCAGCTACCATCCTTCATCCCCAAGCTTTAGGAGGTCTTTTAGATATTCAGGATCAGGCCACTGAACAGTTGAAGAGAACAACTGTGATCTTTAAATTGATTTGATATTCTATGGGAAGCCAGGGTAGAAAGCTGAGGACTGGTTTGAAGTGTTGATAGTATAGCCATCATTCCTGAGATGTTCTAATCATTGAATAGCCACCCCATGTGCATCCCTCATTTCCCTGTATACTGATCTTAAGTGGTGTAGAAGGTCCTAGATAGATTTCATCTACAGGACTTAAGGGCTTGAGGCTGAAAAGGGGCAGACAAAATTCTGAAGTCAGTGGGAGCGGGGGGGGGTGCTCCTAACCTGTAGGCGCTGACCAGTAAATTGCAGGATTGAGCCCTACATGACTCTCATAGAAGGCTATCAAATTATCATGCAAACATCAATCAAATTATCCAGCAGCCCTGTGAAGTGAATGTTATCACCCCTCTTTTAGAGATGGAGAAAATCAGATGACTTTTTCCAGATAATACAGCAGAATTATGAACTAAACCCAGGAGAGGTGCACTCTATCCTCATGAGCTAACCACTAATAAACCACACTGCCTCTTCTTGTGCTGATTCTCTGCATTCTCTCTTCACCTCCATTCTTACTTAAATGCTTTTCATCTACCAAGATAAAAAGAAAAAACAAAAGAATCTGCCCTTACTAGTTCACCAGCTCCAACTAAAGAAGTCCACATACTGTTAATGTACACTTAGTAACAATAATCTTGCATATGGGAACAACTCCAATGGATATGATATATTTTAACCCCAACCAGTAGCAGTCTGTAAATGGATACAATTGCAGAAAAGAAAACTATTGTGTTTCCCTTAGTTCCTATCATGTTTCAGACAGTTATGAATAACACTATGGATATTACTTACATAATAATTTGAAATCAAAATTATTGAACAGCCTCTCTGGAGATCACTTCTGCATCAGAAGTGGAGAGGATATGTTGATACTTCAGATTTTTTGTATTCCCCAGCAATAAAATCTTTCCTCTTATCTGGATTAAAGACTGTGTGTGTATATATGTAATTAATGTGGTAGTTTCTTTGTCAAGGAATTGCTCCATTGCCATTAAAGCAAATGGATACATTTCATTTGACTGAGGAGTGGTTAGGTCCTTGATAAAGAAACAAATTGTTACAAACTACAGAGAAATATGCATTACCAGGATACATAAAGGCATCACACTTCTGGAAGGGACTTTTTGACTTCTGAATGATCATTCTAAAAGTCCAGTTTTAGCTTAATGTTAGGATATGGTAACTCTCAACATGGAACTACATGAGGAACACAACATGAGACTAATACAGTTCCTAGGAAGATGACATAAACTAACACAAGATTTGCCCTAAGGGGAAACCCTGCATTTAGAGAGAGACAGTATCCATCAAATAGGCTGAAAATGTGTTAATGGAAATTTAATGAGATAATTCACCAGAGAGAAAAACAGGAACCCTGCATTATTTTTTTACATGAAATATAGTCTTGTTTACACTCTGCTAGGATTTAGAATAATATTAATAATCAAATGAATACCTAGAGAGTTAGCATGTCCACAGTATAATAAATCAATCAAATGAAAAAAGCCCAGGGATAGTCTGTGTTTGTGGATATTAATTCTAATTTGTCTGTGGAAAGAAACCTCTGTTAACATCTGGATAGCTTTTAGCACCTGCTTTTAATTAAATGATTAATGCAGAAATGTCAGTGACCTTAGCTGGTTATGCTTAAATTCAGTGAAAATTTCACCTGTGTTTTCAGGTAGGGAAGGCCTTTGTTTGTTTGTGTGTGCATATGTACCAATAAACTGGGTTAACTAAGGAAAAAAAGACATATGTCTTTACTGACAGCATCTGATGAAGTAAGCCTTCTGCTTACAAGAGTTTATGCTATACTTCTCTGATTTATTTGGTCTGTAAAGGTGCAAACCTACCCTGCCTTCTTACTAACATCTATGATCAGAAACAGACATCAGTTATTTTAGAGCAGCATAGAAAGGTCCGCTTCAGCGTGGGTATGTTGAGGAAATAAATATTTTAAAGGATTTCCCGCAAAATCAACATAGTGAAAGAGGAATCACCAGTCAAGGAAAGGAAGTGGTTGCGCAGTTATTTATTATTAATGGAGGTGAGCACAAGTAAAAAGAAAGTTGCATCTTAATATACTCTCATTGGAAGGGTCCAATCCAACAAAGCATTAGACATTTGATTAGACTGTGGCTTGAGTAGTGGAATAACTTGGATCAGGAAAGTTAGGCAGAACCAGAGCAGTCATACTGGGATAGCCAAAGAAAGTATCAAAATAGATCCTAGAACTCCTTAAATAGATTCTAGAACTCCTTGGAGATTCCCAAAATGATTTGGCAGGAGCACACAGAAGAGAAAGTTCAAAGAGGAACCCGTAGGACCAGTCTTAACTGGCTCCCAGAAAAGACAGTAAGGCTAACAGAGCAAGTTTCTTATTGTGTATAATGCTGGATTGCTAATTCACGTATTGTACTACATTAATCATGGGGTGTAGACAAGAGCACCATTGCAACTCATAGCACTTTGCAGGAAGTGCTATGAGTTGCAACAATCCCTTGCACCCAACAGAAGTTTGCTGTTGGGTTCAGGAGTTGGGGATTCCAGCTATTTGCTGTGAGCCTGCAGCCTGGCCTCTCTAGCAACACCATTCCCTCCACCCAGCCCGGATGGTGTTTTCAGAGTGGGAAAAGAGAGCCAAGGGAGCTAATTCTTGGGGTTCCCCAGTTGACACTGGAGGGAGGGTTGGGTGGATTGAAGCCTCCCCAGCCCGGGGGGACTCCAGTCCACCCTCCCCACCCTCCAACACTGGTTGAAACCACCCCCCCACCCCCAAACCAAACTCCCTCTGCTCCCTTCCCCCCTCCCATTCTGAAAACAGTAACAGGCTGGGAGCCCCACAGACACAAGTAACAACAGAAAGTGCTGTTTTGGAGCATGTTCATCTGTACCATCCTGCAATGAAGATTCAGATCTTCATGGGATCAGGCCCTTTTAAAATGGTCTGCAACTGTGAATTTCTGTTTGGTCACTGCTGCAGACTGCTTTCTGGGGCCAGATCAGGCAAATTGTCACTTCTGTCAGCAGCTCTGGTGCCTAATGTTATAAAGAGACATTTCACATGATTAGTCTTCTTTTTCCACCTTTGTTATCTATATGTCTTCCTTCCATTTTTTCCTTCTTTTAGCAGGACTTATCACTAAAGCCATTTTTGATTGTACACAGAAAAAAACTGTAGGCCTTCATACTTCATTGTGCACCAGCATTTTACTTTTGTGATGAGCTGGGCCTAGGCATCTAGGGTAGTCTCTTGAGATATCTGAACTATTTTTGATTCTAAAGCTAATTTTTCAAAGCCAAAGAGTGACACTGTGACACAGAAAGTGAGAGTTGGGAGTAAAGCAACTGTCAAATAATGGAGAATTCTCAAAAATGGATTCTGCTTTCAACAACTTGATTTTCAGAGCTCATCATGCTGAAATTGGATTGTGTATTTGGAGAGCTCCATTGCTTGGATGGTACAGAACAGTCATCCCAGTTTCACTGTGCATCTGTTTGTGTTACATGAAAACCAGTCTGAATCATAATGGTCCTATTTAATGGGTCTGGTATCTATGTAAGTGTAATTTGTTCCACCTGTTTCATATGCTTTTGTTTAGCTCTCTGAGGCTATTCAAAGAAAGCGAGGAATGTTTCCACACTTTCAGATTAGTTTCAAATCTGTCACCCTTCAAATATCTGCCAATATGACTGGAATAGTTTAAAGTAGATTAGTTTTCTGGCCCCTAATCACAATAGCTTTCCTTGTGCTAACATAGTTAGATGCGAGTCAGTCTTTCCATTCAAAACAGATTTTCAGGCTTTGTAAAAGGGATGAAAATTTTCTCAGATCCAACTATAAAAATCAGCGTTTTCTATAAAATCTGGAAGATTCTGTGGGACTTAGTTACTCATACAAGTACATCAGTCCTTCCCTGCACGTAGCATTATACAGTGAGTGTAGCTTCCTTCTTTGTTTACAATCCAGAAGCAAAGATGGGGGATTCTAGGACACTGCTTTACACCGTCTGCATATCACAGCTGCTTCATCTCTATAGGACTCCAGAGACACTACTTTTTCAGGTCACTAGTTTATGTTTTAAAAAGCCCCAAAGGCCTGATCAAACAGAAAATAGCCACTACAGCTGCTAGCCCATGGAAGGCCATCCTGATACAAGGCACTTGAGTAGTTCCTAAGAGAATTATCCAAACGGAGGTAAATCTCCTAACCTGAGAGATTAATTCCAATACTGCATTCATTCCATCTCAAAAATAAACTTCTATAGAAACAGTAAAATTTGACAATGTTGTGGCATCACCAAAAATTCAAGACTGCTTACTGTTGAAGAACAGTTGTAAGGGTGTGACCATGTATGGATTATAACACAGCAGGGGATGTAACATAGTATTAAGGCAGTGGTTTTCAATCTTTTTAGTTTTTTCATTTGAGTACCCTGAAAACATTTTGAATGGAGGTGTGGACACCTTTGGAAATTTTGTATGGAGGTGCAGACCCTTTTGAATTGTAAGGGTAAGTATTCGCATACTTTTGATTAATCATAGTCATCTTTCACAGACCCCTTAGACATAGTCTGTGGACCCACAGGGGTCTGCTGACCGTAGGCTGAAATCACTGTATTAAGGGGTTAAAACCACTGTATTAAGGAGTTGAGAGGCTGGACACCTTCAGGTCAGTGGGTCCTGACAGATTGCACCTCAGTGTACTTAAGGAGCTGGCAGGAGTCATAGCCCAGCCACTGGCAAAGATAGTTGAAAACTCCTGGCACTCAGGTAAAGTACCTGAAGATTGGAAGAAGGCCAATGTGGTACCCATCTTGAAGGAAGGAAAGTAGATCCTGGGAATTACAGGCCAATCAGCTTGACCTCAATCCCTGGAAAGATTCTGGAAAAAATTATCAAAGAGACCATTCTTAACAAGCTGGCTGATAGCAACATCCTGAGGGATGGGCAGCACGGGTTTGTTGTGGGTAGGCCTTGCCTGACCAATCTCATCTCCTTCTCTGACCAGGTGACCTATCACCTGGACAAGGGAGAAGAGATTGACATCATATATCTGGACTTTAAAAAAGCCTTTGATCTGGTGTCCCATGATCTACTCTTGGAAAAATTGGCCAACTGTGGCCTTGGCTACATCACAGTCCGACGGCTGGGGAATTGGCTCTGAGGCTGGACCCAGAGAGTGGTGGTTGACGGAAGTGAATCATCATAGTGCTCCGTGACCAGTGGTGTCCCCCAAGACTCCATCCTTGGACTTGTTCTCTTTAATGTCTTTATCAACGATGTGGATACTGGTGTCAGAAGTGGACTGGCCAAGTTTGCCGATGGCACTAAACTTTGGGGTAGAGCGTCCACACCTGAGGATAGGCTAGTGTTCCAGGCTGACATGGATAGGCTCAAAAAGTGGGCAGATACAAACCTAATGATGTTCAATACTGACAAATACAAGGTACTTCACCTTGGGGAAAAAACCTGATAGCACGCTTATAGCCTTGGCAGTGCTACGCTCACTAGCACCATGGCCAAAAGAGACTTGGGGGTCCTGACTGACCACAAGATGAACATGAGCCACCAATGTGATGTCGCAGCTGGTACAGCAAACCAAACTCTGGCTTGCTTATAAATGCTTCTCAAGTAAATCTCAGGATGTCATCTTCCCACTGTACTCAGCCTTGGTGAGGCCACAGCTGGAGTACTGCATCCAGTTCTGGACTCCACAATTCCAGATGGATGTGGAGGAGCTTGAGAGAGTCCAGAGGAGAGCCACATGCATGATCAGAGGGCAAGAGAATAGGCCTTATGAAGAGAGGCTGCCACAGGACTCTTCAGTCTGGAAAAGTGCAGGTTCAGGGATGACCTGGTGACAGCTTATAAGTACATCAGAGGTGTGCATCAGGATCTGGGGGATGCCACTTCACCAGAGCATCCCAAGACATAGATTTATGTCATGCAATGCTTAGAACAAAAGCAGAAAATTGGATGTACTCTCTAAAAAACAAGTGATGTAGGCACACTCAAACAGCAAGAAACAGGGTGGGAAGCATCACAGAAGGGCAGGGGGCACTGTTTACATGCACAAAGCTAACAAACATCTCCAACTGGAGCCATTTACCAAGGTGGGGATGCTAATCATATGAAAATGTCCAAACAATGTGGTTCAGTAAGGAAAAGTGCAAAACCCTACTCATAGGATGGAACAATCTCATGTGCCATGACAAGCTGAGGACAGACTAGCTAAGCAGCAGCTCTGCAGAAAAGGACCTGGGGGAATATAGTGGAATATTAAGCTGAATATGAGCCAAACTTACTGCCAAGAAGGCTAATGGCATACTGGGCTGCATTAGTAGGAGTGTTGCCAGCAGATCAAGGGAAGTAATTTTTCTCCTCTATTCAGCACTGGTGAGGCCACATCTGGAGTACTGTGTCCATTTTTGGGCACTCCACTACAGAAAGGATGTGGACAAATTGGAGAGAGTCTAGTGGAGGGCAACAAAAACGGTTAGAGGGCTGGGACACATGACTTCTGAGGAGAGGCTGAGGGAACTGGGCTTATTTAGTCTTGAGAAGAGAAGACTGAGAGGGGATTTAATAGCGACCTTAGACTACGTGAAGGGAGGTTGCAAAGAGTATGGAGCTGGACTGTTCTTAGTGGTGGCAGATGACAGAACAAGGAGCAATGGTCTCAAGTTACAGCAAGAGAAGTTTAGGTTAGATATTAAGAAAAACTTTCTCACTAGGGGCGCTTATACATGTGACAGGGGTTTAGTCCTTCAGGGTTGCATTCAATGCCCCCTAAACTGAAAGTGAGTTTTACATTGACACAGTGGGTTTTATTTTTCTGTCACTATATACACATCATTGTCCTGGCAGCTGCAGGTGTCTGCTGAAATCAGAAGCTGCAAGGGGCCAATCCTTTTTCTTTTTCCAGTGAAGCCTGCCTGCTTCTTGCACGGCCAGGAGGCAAGCTGCCAGTGGGCCAAGTGGCCCCTGAGCTACGGGGGGCTCCGCTCCTCTCCTCCTTAGCAGCCGTGTCCCCCCGGGGCCAACTGGGTATGTTGCGAGTGGGCTGGGTGCTGTCCCAGCTTGGAGGCGCCCAATCTAACCCTTTCCCAAGCCTGCCTGGGCTTCCAGCACCCCATGCATCGTCCCACCACCTTCTCCAGCCACCAGTACACCCAGCTGCCTCCCTACGCTGCCCCAGGCACAAGCTAGCCCATTCCCAGGCAGTCCCAGGTGTCCTGGCAGCCGCAGGTGCCTACTGAAAGCAGAAGTGGTGAGGAGCCTGATCCTTTTTTTCTTTTTGGCAGGGCCTCCGTGACTCTCCCACAGCTGGAGGGTGAGCTGACAGATTAATGACTGCAATGTTCCAAGTTGCAATTTTGCAAACTAAACTACATCAGGATGTGGTTTAGTTTGTGATAATGCAAACTAATTTAACCCCCCCCGCCCCAAACTTGCATATGTGTAAAGTGTGATGACATTAAGCCACACAAAGGCAAATTTTTGTCATGTGTACATGGTAACATTGTCATGTGTACAAGTGCCCTAGGAGGCTAGTAAAACACTGAAACAGGTTACCCAGAGAGGTTAGGGGCTCTCAATCCTTGGAGGTTTTTAAGACCTAGCTAGACAAACACTTGGGTGGGATGATCTACCTGGGGATGGTCCTGCTTTATGCAGGGGGTTGGACTAGATAGCCTCCTGATGTCCCTCCCAGCCCTAATTTTCTATGATTCTATCTCAAGAAGGCATACCCTTCTTCAGTTGAATTGTGATGAATTGTTCAGTCTCCTGGTTCCTTTGGCTTCAAAATAAAAGTGATTCTGGTGAAACATCCAGGTACAAAATTAACCCAGAACTCTGCCACGATAGTAACTATAACTGGGTTTATTTAACCAAGTACTCTGAGAGTTTTGAGGTGTTTAGGAGATGGATCTTTCACTGAGCTTTGAGTATCACTGCTGCATGCATTCAGTTTTCTTTCCTTTATAACAGTGGTGGAGGGACTACCTTTTTGGCAGGTGCCACAGATTAGCTCTGCACCCAAAGTGCCACTCTGATCCCCTTTCCCTGCTCAATATGCTCTGCTTTTGTTCTCAGCCCTGTGCTCTCTGTCTGATATGCTGCTGTCCTTTCTGCTTCCTTCCCTGTATTCCCCGTCCAATTTGATGCTTTGCTTTCTTCTTCATGTTCTGTCTGCTGCTGTGCTGCCTGTCCTCTTCTCCTTCTGCTACATGACACACACAGAGGCTGCCTGTACCACTCATGGTACCAGTGCCACAGTGCTGCAGACTGGCCACCCCTGCTTTATAATTGTGGTGGGCTCACCGCTTTTGCCTGGCAGGCCCGGCTTGGAGAAGGACACTTTGGATTGGTGGAACATTTCTACCAATCAGGTAGCAGCTGAGCTGCCCCTGCTCAGAGCGGTGGGGGTGGGGAAGAGCCCCTGGACCTGATTGAAAACTGTGCTTTTTCTGGCAGACTTCAGGGGTGGGACCACTGGTGTAAATAAAAGCCCAGCATGCTCAGCAGAGATAACAAGGGACAGCAGAGAGGGAAGAGCCTCCACCGGGATCCTTTCTTCGCCCCAGCGGTGCGCAGGCCCGCACATGTGGCTCAGGCTCTGGGAGTTGCGTGGAGGCAGCTTGAACCTGCATCCTCAGCAGAGGGCTGGACGAAGCGGTGTGCAGACCGGCACACAGAGAACCAGCCCTGGGAGCATCTCGAAGCTGCTTGGGCCCCATGCGGTGTGCAGACCAGCACACAGAGAGCCAGCCCTCAGAGCATTTTCAGGCTGCTTGGGCCCCATGTGGTGTGGAGACCATCACACAGAGAGCCAGCCCTGGGAGCAGCTCAAGGCTGCTCGGGTCCCACGCGGTGGGCAGATCAGCATGTGTAGAGCCAGCCCTGCGCGCATCTTGAGGGTGCTCAGGCCCCATGTGGTGTGCAGACGGAGAGTCAGCCCTGGGAGCAGCTTGAGGCTGCATGGGCCCCACATGGTGTGCTGACTGGCATGCGGAGAGCCAGCCCTGGGAGCATCTCGAGGGTGCTCGGGCCCCACGCGGTGTGCAGACCAGCACACAGAGAGCTGGCCCTGGGAGCAGCTCGAGGCTGCTCAGACTCACATGGTATGCAGTCTGGCACTCAGAGTACCTGCCCTGGAAGCAGCTTGAGGCTGCTCAGGTTAACCCTGGCATAAGCCAGATAACTGGAGCTCCGCAGTGTTGCCTGGCCAAAAAACTAAAAGAGCCCCAGAGCCTAGAGCAGGGCCTGGGAAAGGGGAGGCCTAGACATAAGGCTAGGTAAACCCAGCCAGCCCCCAGCCCCCCGCATGAGAGCTGGAAGAACCCTTGGTGCCCAAAGCAGGGCACAGGGCCAGGAGGGGAGCTCTTGGAGTGACATCGCTGGTGGGGCCTCTGATTGAGTGAAGGACTCTGAGGCTGGGTCGATGGCTCCTCAAAGAAAACTGTAAGTTGCTGGCAGAGTTGAGTCCCACAGGGGAGGCATTCATGAAATAAGGCAGCCCCCTGTTCCCCCGCCCCGAAGAGGGAAGCCCAAGGTAAGTTCTCCTCCCAGCTAGACCCATAGAAGAGGAAGCCCTCTTTGCTAGCTAGGATCCAGGAGTAAACGTGCCTTATTTTGTGTAAAACTGCGCCTCATGTTTTGTATAATTGTAATCATAATTATGAATATGTCGTACAAAATGTTATGGAATTGGGTTAGTTTGGTATAATGGGTTTTTGGCTTATCATACTGTAAATATTCTGTATATCTTTGGTGTTGTTAAAAGATATTGTTAAGAATATTTTCAGAAAGTTTTCCTTTGTTACCTATTAGAATATTTACCTATATATATTGAATAAGAAATAATGTGTATATTATAATTCAATAAACTGTAAATAGTTACGAGCATTGGCGTGGAGTTGACTCTATAGAGGAAAGAGGGACCTGCGCTCAAATCACCAGCGTCCCTCTCACAGCGCTGTCACCTGCCTCATCTATCCCTTCCAGCTGAAGACAGGCACACCCTTGGGTGTTTCTGGGTTACATAATGATTAAAGGGAAATTATTTAAGTATCAAGAATTATTTGATAGCAAGAATCCTATGGATCTGTGTATCTTTTTTTTACCCCATTTACCACAGAGAATACCACAGGGAAATGCCCAAAGCACATAAATCGGTGGCTATCTATAATTTTTCTTTATCTGTGAGTCTTGAGTTGCACAACCACTTCTCACAGCAGCAAGAGGTAGTATTGTTGGCATCCATGCGATCATATGTGTTAGCATTCGCCAACATGATACAAGTTTGCATAATCCAGCCTGTTCTGAGGTCTTATTATCTACTACCCCAGATGACAGAAGCATTCAAACCTCAGCCACTGCAAACTGTTGTGTCCCTAAAGCAACTTTTCCAGGATATTTTATCAAATATCACTAACTGCTGGATTACAGTGGTCTTTTACAGGGATTTGAGTAAAGCACAATGAAATCAGCATTTAACCATCAAATAGTTTTAAAAAGCCATAATCTCCTCAAAGAACTTTTTCATCCCAGTTAATGATTACTAGCTGCAAAGCTAGGAGTTTAATGAGTTTATTCAAAGAAACTTTTAGAAAGCTTCCTCAGCCTAAGAACAGAAATGCTATACTGCATTTGAACTTGACTCCTGTTAGGTTACATAAAATAGGTTTGGGGCATTTACTTCAAGTGCCTTCATTCTCTGAAAGGTTATTTTGATTACAATGTGTGACAGCCTTTTGTAAAGTGAGTGCTGTCTTCAGCAGCAGGGAAAAAACGAATATGCAAAGAATTACTGTGACCCTTTTTGCTTGCTACCTTTGCAAAATCTTATCTCACCCTTCCTTGACAACTGTGTGCTACTCACAATGGGTTGTGTAAACAGAAAAACCCTAGGCAGTACATTTTGTATTTTGATAAATTAAGATTGCATTTGAAGATTTTGATAATACAAGTTTTTACAATTATTTAATGTGTCATGTTGAATGATGCTATTGAAGGTAGATGTTGTTCTGTGGCATTTAGCGGGTGGGAGGGTTCCCAACCAACTTCCTGCCTGCTGTCGCTTGGTCTTCAGGCTGCTTGGCTCAGGGTGCTCTTAGAGGCAATTGCCTGCATCCAGCCTCCTGGAGCTCAGGTGTGACACAGAAAGAACAACTTGAATTCATGTTTGGTGGTAAAAGCTCAGATAGATTTACTGTCTTAGCTAGCAGCTCTGCATAGCAATCAGCCTAGCTCAGCAAAACTGCCCAGATTGGTAAACAACACATGTGCACAGACAGGGCTAGGTCACAACAAAAGGGTGAGGCTCACAACCCCTTTGTTTATAGCCAAGATGCCCATACTCAGTGCCTACTCTTATCTCTCTCCCTGCTGATTCCCACTTTACTTGTCTCTTGGTAAAGTCCAGACACTTGGAGTTCATTCCTTGCCAACTGCAGTTCTCCACTTCCAAGTTTTGGCAACCAGACCTCACTTACTTTTCTAGCTTACTCCATTACTTAATTTGAATATCTTCAGCCTGCTGAGTACAACTTGCCACTTGTTATCTCCACTTTAGCAAGTTTTAATGTTTTTACTCCCCAGCTTGTTTGGCTATTGTTTTTTACTTTGAATTGTCATTTTCACTTATTCTGTCTTTTATCAGGCCATCCAGTGGTCAGTGAAGCCTGTCAGAAGAACCTTTGCAGTGTCTTAGCTTAACTATAGATTAGCATAACTATGGCCTAGAATTGCCAAAACTCATATACTAGGAATGATTACAATACTAATATTCTGTAATGGAATCTATAGCAGCACATCTGGATGATATATTGATAATTTGTTGTTGTCAGCAGTGAGAGAAACTCCAAGAAGATTGCTCTGAATGTCTGACGTTTCCAAGGAGGGACTGAGTGACACCGTGCAGCAGGAGTTATGTCTCTGCCCTTCCGAAAAGAGTTAGAGAAATACAAAAATATCAATGAGGATGAGATTCTCAGCAAACTGTCAGAGGATGAGCTGAAACAACTGGAACATGTTCTTGATGACCTTGACCCAGAGGTAGGTAACGGAGACAGAGAAAAGGCTGATGTTTCCAAATGTAGCAGGAGTCTGATATTTGCTTATGTTCCAGATACTTGGGAGAGAAGGTGTGCTCACAGGTGAAGGCACTATGTTAGGCTCCAAGACAGTTGGGTTCTGTTCCCAGCTCTGTCACTTATGTGCTATATGACTTTGTATGTATGTCTGTGCCTCTGTTTTCTCTCCATATCCTGCCTATTTAGAGAGTAAGAGCTTGTCTATATCATGTCAATGGTAAGTTTTAGGGAGAACAGGGCTTAGCACCTGCTACTGTAGACAGAAGTGACCATTTTTGTCTGATCTGGCCCCAGAAAGTGGCCTATAGCCATGACCAAACAGAACTGCACAGCTGCAGACCACTTTAATGGGCCAATCCTGCAAAAATCTGAACCCTCAGTGCATGAAGGTGAGATGAACACATTTGAAAACGGAGACCATTCTGTAACTTGTGTCTGCAGGGCCCCCAGCCTGTCATTGTTTTCAGAATGGGAGGGGAGAAAGGGAGCAGAGGCAGTTTCATCTGGGGTTTTTTACAGCTGCCACTGGAAGGTGGGGCATGTGGATTGCAGTGCCCCTGAGGTGAGGTTCTTCAATCCACTACCCCACCCTCCAGTGCCAGCTGGGGAACCCCAAGACTGAGCTCCCTCTGCTCACTTCCTCCCTCCCATTCTGAAAACAGCCTCCAGGCTGAGAGGGGGGAGTGGCATTGCTAGGAGACCAGGCTGCAGGTTCACAGCAAGCAGCTGGAATTCCCAACTCCTGGACCCAACAGTGAACTTCTGCTGGGCCTGGGGGATTGTTGTAACTCATAGTGCTTCCTGTAAAGTGCTATGGGTTGCAATAGGTACCTGCTCTTCTGTCTGCACCCCTGATTCTGCTAGTATGTATTAGAGCTGGAAGTCCACCTATGAGTGCTTCAGGGCTTGACAGCAGGCACTGTAGGTGAGCTTAGAGAAGTCCCATGGCTGAAATTTGACTTTTGGGGTAGAACAGTGGACCCAGGTGGGTAATGTGTGCTCAGACCCATGGACCATTAGACTTGCAGTGGATCCTTAGTTCTTCAGTACAGAAGTCCTTTACTGTGTGTCCATACAAGTAACAGGATGTGGCACTTTTCCTGGTTGGCAAGTGTTTGGGGGCAGGAACTGTTTATTGTTCTGTGTTTATACAGTGCCATACACTATGGGAATAAATGTGATTAATATTAACAGCTGATAGGAAAGATCTGACTAAGAAGACTTAAGAATGTGCCATTTTTAAGAGTTACATCTAGGAAATAAAATATATATATTTATAATATCTTTTATTGCACCGACTGTATAGTTAGGAGATGATAGATAAACTTCATGTTTGAAGCAGGGCAGGCTGTGGTTATCTTACATCTCTCCCAACTTAACAATTAGTCCAATAAAAGATATCACCAAAAAAAGCTATGTTTCTTCCATATTTCCTGGACCATCACAGATACTACACTTGAGGTATATTACATCTAGGAAGGGGGACTGGGGTGGAGCAGGTGCTAAGACACACTGTTGACAGCCCAGAGGTCACAAGCTTGAGGCCACAGCAGAAGTGCTTATAGTGCAGCCCTGTCAGACTCCAAAAAATCAGCTAAATACCTTGTCAAAAGGACCTGAAAAAGAAAGGACATCTAGGAAATACATTGCTGCTGTAGTAGGGGAAGCAATAGACAGAAATCATTCCACTTTTTCAAAAATACTGAAATCAAATTTAGAATGTTTTCTGAAAATGGCACCACCCTCTAACCCAATCTGCCTCTTTCCCTGTCCTTTGGTAGAATGCCCTTCTGCCAGCAGGCTTCCGACAGAAAGATCAGACCACTAAAGCTGCCACTGGCCCTTTCGACAGAGAGCGATTGCTTTCGTACTTGGAGAAGGAAGCACTGGAGCACAAGGATAGGGAGGACTTTGTACCCTTTACAGGAGAAAAGAAAGGTAACAGTTCATCTTCACATGTGCCCACATGCGTGGGGATATATGTCAATACAAGGATCACAAGCTGTGTGGTCTCCTAGGGAAAAGAACCAGTGGAAAATAGAGAGAGGCCATATCAAGCCTCAAAGCTTATGAGTCAGGCTTAGAGCTGGAAATGCCTTTTTAAATTAAAGCTGATAGAGCCTTGGTTTTATCTGTGGTCTAATGGTCTGCCCACTGGAACAGGAGCCAAGAACTCCTGGATTCTAATCCCAGGAGCAACCCTTTGGTCTGAGGCAGCAGTGCAGCAAAGTGCTGTGTACCGTGGCTCTGATTCAGCGAAGCACACACTGAAAGTTAAGATTCCCACTGAATTCACTGAGAATCCTCTTGTGCTTACAGTTAAATGCTTGCACAAGTACTCTGCTGGTTCAGGCTCTTGGAGAGAGAACTACCACATTCCTCTCTGAATAAGAGTTACCTGGGAGTATGAAAAACAGACAAGTTACAGAAAGATTATGGGGTGGGATGGACTGTGTGCCAGATGCTCTCTGGAAACTGTCACTGTCTGCTTTTACCCTGTGGCACCTGTAAACAAAACCAGGCCAGTATAGCCATCAATAGAACAAGGCTATGATGCTCTCATTCAGCCTTAATTTACTACAGGGTCGGAGCAGACACATGGAGAGTTGCTGTGATAGCTGACAAGTGACTTTCCCAGTGGTAAGTTCAGGATACTACTATTGCCTGCCTAAAGCCTCCATTCATCAAGGTATTTAAGCATGTGTCCAATTCAAAGGCTGTGAGTACTTCTCCTTATTTCAGTGGAATTGCTCAAAGTTATACATGTGCTTAAGTGCCTCTAGGAAAACCTGTGGCACAATTATTGATCTTACTGGGACTAAGATCAAGCCCTGGCTGTTACTTGCAAAATGCTTCCAAGTTATAATACGCTACATGCAGGTGAAATATTGCTGTTAAGGTTATTACATTTCATTTTGTCTTTTGGAAAAAAAGGTTTAATCAGGTTTAATTTTAAAGAATCATGGCAGCTTTTAGCAAGATCTGGGGCAACAACCTTTGGCCCGCAGGCTGAGTCCAGCATGCCAAATGATTGAATCCATTTCACAAAGCCCAGATATTGGCATCATTTTGATGGATTGCATGTGCAGCAGTGGTCAGGCCAGAAGCACCAGCCCACCTTGGACTGAGCTGTATTATTTTGGCCCACTGCTCCAAAAAAATTGCCAGCCCCTGAGCTAGACCTATGTAAATGAAGCAGAGCTTTGTATCAAAGCACACTGTCTTACCTGCTTTTTCCCAGTTAGCATATCCTATTTTTAACGGTACTCACGCATTGTATAGAATGCGAAATATGGTCTATCTTAGATGGACTTATTACCAACTGCTTCTCTTTTCTGACCTCTTATGCAGCATCATGCTAGAAAGTTACAGCTTTCTCTCGTGTTGCTGACTAATGTTTCTTATTGGGCCTGTGCAATAAGAAACTCTGGCCATGTCACAATCTTTAGAGGTAAGATTTTGTTTCCTTTTGTCTTGTCAGTGTTAGAAATTTTTTGAATTGCAGCCACTGATGGGATCCTTTGCATGCCTGAATTTACTACACATAAAACTGCTACCAGGTGTATGCAAGATTTCACAGTGCTGTGAGGATTGGCATGTCCTCTGTGTCAGACTAACCATTGTGCTGTCCATGTGAGCTGTTTCTTGTATTTAGTTTTTTTTTTGATGCTGCTAAGGAAACATTATCTTCCTGCTTGTCCAGTGGCGTGTCCAGGGTATTTGGATTAACCCTGATTATTAATTCACAGTATCTGTGATTTGATAACATCACTGTTTTACAAAACACAAATAACATTTTCCAACTCTCTCTCAACCAGAATGAACTCAGACTCCCTTATAAATAAAGCTGCTGTTATCTTTTATTATACCATTTTTATTGTAAATTACTTACATATAAGTGCTGCTGTAGGATTTATTGTCTTGATTTCTCTTGTGCTTCTCATTTTGGATGTCTGTCCCAGGCAGATTCCCAAATGATAACAACAGCAGTTTAAGGCATGTGAAAAAAAGCCTCAGGGCCACTGCTTACAGAATTGGTAGGCAATCTGCATCTAAATGTAAAGAGCTCAGCTCTGCTTTCACAGAAGTCAGTGGCCAAGTCCCACAAAAATAGCTATGGCTTCTTTATTAGTACTGTCTAGACCTAAATTAATGCAAGACCTAGCCATATTAATAGATCTGTACAGATAATTGTGTCATGTTCAGCACTGTAGTGCTTGAGGGCTTAGTGGTTTATCCAGTATCACTTATGTACTATTTTAAGAAAATGTGGCTTTCGGAAAGAATCGTTCAGCCTTGAGCATGGCATGCCCCCATGTTGGGACTTCTGGGGCCCTGCTTTGCTGCCCTTGGACTGAAATGCAGACTTCAGCAGGAGGATGTCATCTAGATAAAGCCCAGGAGTTGACCTGGCATGTTTTGATGGGCTCCTTCCTTCTGAGCTAGAAAGCAGAGGGTGTGATAGTCTTTTGTAATTTGAGACCTGAAAGACAACATATTACTGAAACACTTATTTGCCATATGAACAAACACTGTGGGCTTCCTGCACACTGTAAAGTGAGCCTTCCAACTTGTTGAAAGATGGGGAATGTTGCGTAAAAGCTGGGAGCAGAGATGGATGGCTGTATTTCTGAGTACAGTGTTCCTAACTACAATCTTATTTATTTTGGCAGAACTCATTGAATATGCAACTATGGAATGATTGTTTTGAAATATTAACAACCTAACTGTTATTTACTCTAAAAGCTTGTCTACACAGGGAGTCTGACCACATCAGCCATTGCTGAATATGCTGTTCTGCTGAGTAAGTTGCAAAACAGGAACATTCTTTTCCAGATTTATAGTCACTTTTAGTGATGAACAATTAGAGTTCTTCCAAAGTGGGGCAATTATTCCGGAATATAGTGATCCTAATTCCAGAATAGTGTCCATACAAAGGATTTTCATAGATTTCATAGACATTAAGGCTGGAAGGGACCTCAGAAGATCATCGAGTCCAGCCCCCTGCCCGAAGGGCAGGAAGTCAGCTGGGGTCATATGACCCCAGCAAGATAAGCATCCAATTTACTCTTGAAGCATCCAATTTATTCTTGAAAAGCATCCAATTTACTCTTGAAAAGGAACTAATGGGGAATGCTCTGATAGAATAAGCTTATTCTAAAATAGGTTTTCTGGTTAGCTTGTTTGTATAGATGAACCGTAAGGCCTTGCATACCGTCTTGACAGTGCAAAAGTACTTGACATTGGGCATATACTGTATGTAACTTCTGCTTATTATATGTGTTTATTCACTGCTACCACACTTTAAAAAGGCCTTGGTGCGAATGACTCCATATTTTCATCTTAAAGTAACCCTGGGCATGTCCACACATGCACTGTGTGGTACCTCTAACATGAGGTACTATATCAATGTGCAGTAGCTGGCGGTAACGCACAGTAGCAACAGTGCACAGTCTTTTTGTGACACTTAATGTTCAGTGGACAAATTCTACTGTGCATTACCTCATTAGCACAGTTTTTGCCATGATGCACTAATGCACAGTAAAATTAGTCTACTGTGCACTAAGCGTTTTGTATAAACGTGCCCCCGTTGGTTAAAAATTAAGTTCTTAGGCAGCTCTAGAAGGTCTCTGGTACTGCAAGAAAAGAAATGGGAAGTATGTAAGCCAAGATGCCACTCAGCAAAATTCCCTATTGAGGGATGTCTGTATAATTCAAGCTGAAATACCTTTTAAGATTTGTCATTGTTTTGCACTTTAATATTTGTCTTCTATTAAGAAATATATTCCTTCAAGATTAACCTGAAAGGGTAGAATGCTTCCTCCAAAGTGACATTCCTACACATTCCTAATGGGTTTTATGCAAATCTGATCCTGACATAAAAGATAAAAGCAGGATGAAAAGAAAAAGGAACGGATTTTAAAATCCAGCTCCTCCTGCCTTAAGAGTCTGTGATGCATAGATTTTTCTTATCCAGTGCCTTTTTTTTTGGTTAGTGTTTCACTGGGAATTCTTTAGCAAAGCAGTGTCCAGCAGTATCAACCAGTTCTGTTGCTTGCATCAGTCCTTTCTGTTGTTACACAATTACACAGTTTTGATTATGATACAAAGCGATTCCAAAGCTAGGGGAGTTATTCAGAGTAGTCAGAGCACAGGAAGTATTAATACAAGCTCAAGATTTGGGATTGGTGGTGTGGATGGCTGCCTTAGGTCTTATTGCAGTCATGTTATGTGGGCCTTGCAGTATTTGGCAGAGACAACTGAAGGTATGGTTTGCATTAAAGCTTTGGGCTACTGCCACATTTTAACTTGGTAACCTCCTACATTAATTGCTAGAAAGAACTAAGGGTTTGATCCCTCAAGGTGGCAAATGTTCTGTCCCCAGTTTAGCAAAGCACTTTACGCACATGCTTAACTTGAAGCACACAAATAAATCCATTGTCTTCTCTCACAGGTATAAAGCTAAGCAGATTTTTGAATGTTTTTTTTCTGGAGGAGGGCCAGAGCACTCAGCAGCTTGAAGGTTCACAGCTCAGGTGGTAAGGAACCCAGTTACTGCAGAGACTACATCTCCCCACATGGCCCATCAGAGCAGTTTCACTGTCCAAAGTCCCCACGTTTGAACCTGATGATGGCAGGGAGTGGGGCTACATTGGGGGGGTTCTCATCTTTAGAATGTGGTCTGCCTCGTATTCTGCTGAAGGCCTGCTTTGGTGGCTTTCAAGAGCTAATGTAAAACACATCTGTTTAGTCTGTCAATAATGGGGAAGCCATCATTGTTAAGCATTGCAAGGACAGAAGAGTTAGGCCTGATTTTTGTCATCACAGTGTTTGCCAATTAGTCATGTTTATTGTATTCATTTTTGGACTAGTTTCTATTTATGCTAAATAATCTGGCAATTCTTATAAAAAGTCAGTCAACTGTATTGTAACCCATAGCATTTCTTACATACAGCTGGATTGACTCACTGCCATGTTTGTACTGTTTTGGGCAGGTTCCTGCATCATTTGCAAGTTAGTGAGAGTTTGGGAGCACTGGAAAGGAAAGATTACAACCCTAAACATTGAGGGTGATACTACATGAATGCAATCAGATTTTAAAAAGTCCTTTGACAGAAAACAGGAATGAAAATATATAGCTTCTTGAAATGTGTTGAGTTTGAAAGTGAATAGTTTTGAGAAATGGGAAGGATGAGTTCTTGCCTTAATGACTTGACTGGCCATTAAGGATATGCCTGTGCACCTTCCACAGTTCTTCTAAGACCAGCACCAAGAAATATCCCTCACCCGTCCACTCTCACTCCACACATGCCAGTCGTGGAAATGAGACAGTGAAATTGCTGATGGTAACCCCCACCCTCCCCCACTGCCGTTACTCTCAAGCAAGCCAGAGACAGATCTTAAGGATGATGGAGGGGGGAGCTTTACTGGCTCATTCCTCAGTTTTCTATATGCAGAGCTGGGGGCCAGTAGGTACGGGCTACTTCCTGGGCCCATGCAGAAACAGTATAGAACTTATCTAAGAGGCCTGGGTTCAAGTTCCAGGTCTTCTACAGATTTCTTGTATGACCATATACAAGTAATATCATACTTCTGTTCCCTGGATTCTCATTTCTAGAAGAGAGATAGTAATGCTTCCTTTTTCCCCAACGTTTTCCATCATCTTTGTTTAGACTAAGGGCTTTTCATGGCAGGGGCTTTCTCTCACATACACATGCAGTGCCTAGCATGATGGATCCCTGATCTGAGCTGAGGTCCTTACCATAACACAAAAAGTATTATTCTGTTACCATTTTCACTTCTACTTCGCTGCAGTGGTTGCTCATGACACTGCCAAAATGTAACTGAAAAAACAAAACTACTATTGCAACACATTGAGACGTAATTTCAATTTTAAGTTAAAGTTGGCTATATCTTTGTTAATTGCTTGCAGCCAAGGCTGCTATTTCAATCCTCCAGTGTTATCTTTGTTTAATATAGTATCTCCTGATCCTTGCCAAACAATTGCATACTGAGTGCATCTACACAAGTTGCTTATTGCGGAGTTGCCTAATTAGCTCTACAGTAAAGTCTCAACATCTATATGCGCGGCCCTATTAAGCCACAGTAAACTAATTAACTTTGCTGTAGGTTAGTGCTTGTAAACACAAGTACTATCCTACAGCGCCATTTTTTAGTGTGCAGCAATGCACATGTAGATGGTGACCAGGGCTGGTTGGAGCATGAAGGTGCTTCAGTACGAGGGCTTCCTGCTGGCTAGCCCCATGGTGGATCACCCTTGTGCCCCAGTGATCCCCTCTGCAGCACACTGAGCTGGGCCAGTGCAGTCCTGGGCTGGCAGGCTGACCCACTGGACCCCCTGCAAGCGGGGACTGCTCTGACCCGGCTCAAGATGCTGTGGTCCCAGGTGCACATGTAAATGAGGTGCCTGGGAGCAGTAAGTTCTGGTGTGGTAAGCTCTGGCACAATATGCACCAGAGTTTATTGTGTTGCATTTATTTTACATAAAATGCACACACTGGGTCTCATATACTCCTATCAAAGTCGGCGGAAATACTGTAATGGATCATGCTATTATGATTGGTGGCCAAGAAGAATAAGGGAAATGTGCCATTTTTGCATATAATTTACACCCTGGCGAATTATGCAATTATGTACGCATGCAATTTTGCGGATAAAATGTAAGGCTGTGCATAATTTTCCATAATTTAACCCAGGTGGCGGGCAGGCTCTGTGCTTCCCCCTCTGTGGGACTCACAGCACTCTGGCTGGGAGCCCCATGTGGGGACAGTGCAGTGGTGCATGACTGGTGAGTGGGGAGGGGAGCTCCTGGCAGCAAGGCGGGGCAGGTTTGTGGGTGGGCCTGGGAATTTGTGTGGGTGTGTGTGGGCCACCCCCTCACCCCCTCCACTCCATTCCTTATAGTGCACATTTCTTGCTGCCAGCAGCAGGCCCTCAGGGTACCCATGGCTGCGGCAGGTAGAGCCCCCACAATGGTGCATGGATTTGGCTGAGTCCTGTGGGCTGCACACAGCAGCATGGATCCAGCTCAGCCAGCCTGCTGGCATGCATCTTCAACCCAAACTGGGTTGGCTCTGTGCCAGCATGTGGGGTGCACGGCACTGCAGATAGGAACCGTGCACCATTGGCCCAGGCCAGCCAGCTCTGTGCCTCTACGTGGGGCTTCCAGCACTCCAGCGGGAAGCCATACACAAGGCATGGAGCCCACCCGGCCTGATGGCATGCGATTCCGTGCCTCCATGTGTGGCTTCCTACTGAAGTGCTGGAAGCCCCAGGTAGAGGCATGAAGCCCCCCAGCCTGATGGCACGTGGCTCCCGTCTGCAGTGCTGTGAGCCCCACTGCTGGCACGGAGCCAGTCCAGTCTGGTTCGAAGGTGCATGCCAGCAGGCCAGGCTGGGCTGGCTCCTTGCTACCACATATAGCCCCTGGGACTCAGCACATAATTTTGAATTTTTCTGTACATAATTCCCTGGCGTGTAGTAATTGAATGTTTCAACCATTTGATAAATGGAAAGAAACAGGAAGAAAATAATGAGTAAACCAGAACATTTATCACTGTACCACTGTCTTCAGCCCCTCCACACAGAAACCATCTAACCTGCCTACTTGGTACTGTGCCAAGCATGATGTCAGTACAGATGATGACAGTTGTTTCAGAATAAGAATGTTTTTTCCTTTGTTTTAGGGTAGAGTATATGCTTTCTTTTAATGAAAACAAACTTTATGGCTTATATATTCTTCTGAAGCAGAAAAATATGAAGGAATATATCCACAGAGCAGATAAAGAGTGGAGATTAAGTATTTGAATAAGATATCATGTCTAATTCAAAATTTACTTTAGAGGCATGGTATTTTTAAGGCATTTTGTGCTCTCCAAAGTTGAAATATTAATGGCTAAAGTTTTTGGCAGCTTTTTGGGGAGGGGGGGTGGGCGGGGGGTATCATCTTCAAGACTTATGTTCAGTGTTCGCTATAACATCTAACCCGGACTTTATTTTTATAGTTGTATGTGTAATACAGGAGGTGGTGCCTAGAGCTAAAGTTGCTCAGTGCTTTTTCTTTTCTTCTTTTTTTTTTTGTGAGCCTCTGTTTGTTGTTCATCACAGCTTTGCCAAACTTAAATTTTTGTGCTGAAAATTCCCATGCCGGGCGTCTGCCTTACACTGAATATTTTGGAATGTTTCAGCTAAACTGCTTCAGTTGTTTCCAAGATCATGGGGAAAACACCTTGTTTTTGTCCAGTTCAAGTAAATTCTTCCAGCTGTTTTGTTGCAAAGCTGTAGGGCCTGCATGCTTTGAAACAAGGATTTGAAATTAGGCGGTAGGTCAGGGCTGTTTTTTGCAGTCTCCATGAAACTCCCTTGCAGTTAACACTTGCTCAGTGAAGACTTATTAGCATTTGGCAGCTCAATTCTGTGAAATCTCCATCTGTACAGATTATGTGCTATCCTCTCAGAGTTCCTACTTACTGCCTAGACAGCACACCTGTCATCTTCCCAGAGCAAGAGAGGTTGCTTCATGCCAAGGCTGCAAGAGTCTTTCTGTAATTGCTCCTTCCAGGTGCCAAGGGCCATTGTGCCACCAGAACCAAGACCAGGGAAGCTTGTCTCTCCTGTGCTTCTGTGTTTCCCTTGCTGGGGGCAGGTGGTGTGGCGGAGAAGCAAGAAACAGCCTGATGTCATGGCGGAGGGGTATTTGGATTTGGTGGGGGAGGAGGATGCAGGGTGAGGGGGCAGAGAGCAGCTTAGGGGAAGGAGGCAGAGAAGCAGGCACCAGAAAGGGGCAGTGACAAGAACAAGTAGAGAGGAACAAAGGAAGCGGGGAAGACTGAGAGAAGCCAGGGATGGCGTAGCTTGGAGTCAGATGGGGAATGAGGATAGGATCTGGGGTGGAGGGGTAGAACAGAAGCAGAAAGAAAGAGGGTGAGGTAGTGTCAGAGGAGGAGCAAGAAGGTCTGTAACCGCTAGACCTCATTCCCTTCTAGAACCTGGAACTGGGTTTCAGCATTCCTTTATGGTCAGCAATTAACATGGGGTCGGACTAGATGATCTGCTCAGGTCCCTTCCGACCCTACAAACTATGAAACTATGAAACATGAAACCCAAAGGCAAAGTGTGTGCCTACATCCTCCCATATGGAAGATAACAACTTCCTACTGCCACCAGTCACTACTTTGGCTAAGGAGCCCATCTTTGCTGCTGACCAATGTGAATTCAGTGTGAGGAAAGATCCAGGTGATGAAATTCCTGATTTTCATTTTTTAAAATGTGAGAAACTGTTAAAATAGCTCTCAGGTGCCAAAGTCAAGCACACAAAAATTAAGAAATATAAAACTATAAAAATGAAGGTAAGCTTGGCAACTTTAATTTGGCTGATCTGTGCATAAGTAGAATGATATATTTGGCATCGTGCCAACTTTGGAGTGCTTGACTTTGGAGTGGTTTTTTTTAGCATAGGTTTTTGGAGATAACATTTAATATAACGTAAAGTGAGTGCTCCTTGATGGAAAGGAATATTGCTACAACAGCAATAGCTATAGCCATTTTTATCATTGTCTTGGAGCTTTAACTAGAATTGGCTCGTTTTCTTGTTTATAGTTCAAGTGGCTTGCTGGTAAGAATTAATATAATTATATTTAATAGAGTATTTTTAGAGAGGAATTTCCATAAAACTCAAGAGGAAAAAATATCTTGTGCGATTTATGCAAAGCTGAAATCCAGGGTTATTGAATTTCAGTTTAAAGGTCACTCAAGAATTCTGTCATAGAGAGTAAACAGGGTTTCATTTAAATGTAAGAAGTAATAAGAGGATCTAAGTTTTAAAAAAAGGAAGACCAAAATCAGAACCAGTAGCAGAAGAAGGTACATAAGTAACAAAGTGTGGTAGAATGTGTATTTGTTGTAAGAAAGTATCAGTATCAGTGTGCCTTATTCTTCTTTGCCTTGCACTCTGTGGAGCCATTTGCATCTGAGCAAGTTAGGAATGAAACACTGCTAAGTATAAGTGATGGCATTTTAAGTCTGGTTTGCAGAGATGTGAATCATGCAGTGAAGATCCAGGCCAAAAATTAATTTGCAAGTAGTGATAACTTTTAAAACTAAAGGCAAAAGCCCTAAAACTCAAAATTAGAGCTATCTGAAAAACCTACTGATTCTTTTCCCCATACTTTTTTGTACAGCCTACTCAGCTTATGACATGCTGAGGCCCTAAACCATGCCTATCTCAAGAGACCCCATATGATAAAATGTATGTATATTTTTGTCATATTAGAATGAAAATGTTCATATTTAGAGAGTCATTTCCCCAAATTTCCTTTATCTCCTTCATTTACCAACTGATTATTATAAAACTTGATATTGAGTCAGGTTTTTTTTTCTTATTTAGAGGCCCCTTATATTGTGAGGCACTAAATTGTAGCTTAAATAGTTTAAGCCTAAATCCAGCACTGAGCCTACTACACAAACAACACATACTTTCTTTACAGTTTATGGGATACATGTGTATTTAAAGCTAATCACATAATTAAAAGCCATTATGTATGGAGGACAGAGTTATGGGTGTGTGTTCAACTGTAATGCTCACATTTCTGGACCTGCATATTTAACTTTTCATTAATGTAGATGGACTATATCAGTGGAGGTCAACCTTTTTAGTAGACATGACACAAATTAGCCCTGCACCGTCCCTAAGTGCCACTCTGATCTCCATACCCAATCTACTTGTGCTTTTGTAACACATGATACTAGAGTAGGCTGGAAATTCCACAACTAAATCCATGCATTTCTCTCTAACATACAACAGAAGTACTCATATTGAATAAACACTTGATAAGGCTTTTAGGTCTTGCCAACAACAAGAAGTTTATGAAATACCGGATGTCTTATTTTGCACTTCCCATAAAATACATCCCATTTAAAAGTGGGAACAAAAATCATGTTAGACCCAAATACAGTATAGCAGGCTTCCCCAGGGAAATTTCCAAAAAAAGCTAGCATTTGGGATTCCAACTAGGAGAAAGTAACCACTGGGCTAACGAGTGACGGTCTAAAAAGCTTGGAGAAGAGTGTCATGATGCAGGGTCCCCAGGGCTCTGTGACCCTAGGGCTCTGTGACCGTGCTTGCTCTGCCCTGCGGGTGCCTTCTAACCTTTCCTGTCACATCTTGTTGGTTGAAATAGTATCTTGGGAGGCTGCCCACGAGTTTGTGTGGTTATGGCCCTGCTGAACCCCTCTAGATCCTACTGATCTTGGATCCCTTGCCCGGTCTCACAGAAAGTCAGTGCTACTCGAGACACTGTAAGCCTTATGGGCTAGATGCATGGCTCCAAAACTGCCCTTTTACCATGCCCCATGCCTCGCAGATGGTATTTAAACATTGTCCCTCTGAGGCCTTGATCTAGCTTGGCCTCTGGTCATCACTGGGCACTTGGCCCCTGTCTACATGGCTTCCCTGGCACTGGCCTCTCCACAGCCCTGTCTGCACGCTCTACAGTGCTGGGCTTGCTGCGACCCTATTGCTGCGCTCTCTGGCGCTGGGGTCTCCACACCGTAGTGTGCCCCCTAATGAGGCCTCCTCCTCCCCAATAGCCTCAGCCTGGTCAACTGGATTCAAATAACAACGTAAATACAAGTCCCTGGGCTATAACATAACTACAACAATAACGTTAGAGGTCACCCCCTGACCCTTTCAGGAGGCAAGCTTCTCCCTCAACAGTGTGTGCCTTCTAGCTCCAGATACTTTAGGAGCTCCTTAGAGGCCATTAGTCTTACCAGCAGCAGAATAGGCAACCAAGAATCTCTAGGTAGTAGGGCTGTGCGAAGCTTCGGTCCCTGATTGGATCTGGCAGAGATTCGGCCCAATTTGGTGGCCAAATCTCTGACTCTGAATTGAATCAGGAGACCCTTTAATCTCTGAATCGAATCAGAACCCTCCAAATTGATTCAGAGAGATTCAGAAAGATTCAGAGATTTGGGCATAGACACAGCTTTAAATGTTTTTTCTACATACCTCAAGGTAGCAGGCGGCTTGTCAGTGCTGTGCTGATGGGGCAGATGGAGACTCCCACAGAAGCACGGGGGGCTCTCCAGCATGCTTGGCAGCAGACCCAGAAGTGGACCAGAAGCATTTCCGGGTCCACTGGGGAGCGCACTGAGGGGCCCTCCGCACCTCCCTGGCTTGGCAACTGGTGCCTCCTGGGTCTGGGGGGCACCCAGGGTCCTGCTGCGGCTGATTGCCAAGCCAGGACATGGGAGGGGGCGCAGGGGGAGGGCCCCCAGCATGCTCCCTGGTGGACCCTGAACTGGCCTGGAAGTACTTCCAGTCCACTTCCTGGTTAAACACCAAGCATGCGGGGGGCCTCCCTGCACTCCTGTAGGATGCTCCATCTGCCTCACCATAGCAGCATTCACAAGCTGCGCCTGGTACCTCGAGGTATGTAGAAAAAACATTTAAAACTCTGTCTACGGTCAAATCACTGATTCTCTGACTTAGCATCGAATCTTCAGATTTGGATTTGGCCGAATCGAATCATGGACAGTGATCTGAATCAATGAATCAAATCACTATCCCCAATTCAGGCCAAATCCAAATCCGAATTGAATGCGGCCTGTTTCACACCCCACTACTGAGTAGTGTTTCTGGAAGAGCTCCTTCCCCCTGGCTGCTGACAGAGAACTAACCTTTTGCCAGCCCCAGCCCTGGGGCTTATATATGACCAGGTTCCTGTTTACTTCTGGTCAGCTCACTGGGTGCAGGTGCCAGCTAAAACCCTGATTAGCTTACTGCCAAGGCAGCCTGCTGCTGTGGAGCCCTGCCTAGCTCTCAGGGCTCCCTAGCTAAGTTGTCTCTGCTCTTGAAGGAGCAGGCCCACCTTCGTGCCCTACGACAAAGAGGCTGACTTCAAATTCTAAGTTTCACTACCCCAACACACTAAAGCTTAGTGTTCAAATCCCAGAAGGGTTCACACAATATTTTTTCTACTGTGATAAATAAACTGTATCCATATCACTGAGTATGTTGGTCAGTAAAGATAGCAACATTCTTTCAGACTGTGTCATGTTAGTTAGGCCATTTCACTTGTATGCACCATTGTAGCTATAATTCAATGAGTAATTCAGCAGGTCTTTGGACCTCTAGTTTTTTTGGTCCTTGTTTTGGCAAAACTCAAATTGAATTAAGTTTTGCCTGAATGGGGACTTCAGACTTGAGATCATTGACTGAAAAGTGTTTTTGGACTTTTGGGCATGTCTACACATCACCCTACAGCAACGTGATGATGCACTACGTCACTGTACAGCGTGCTATGTGACATAGTGATCACGTGTGTCTACATGTGATCTAAAAGGAACTACTAAAGTATGGTGCTGTAGCAGTGTCACTGCATGGTGACATGTAGATGCACCCTTTGAGAAGAAAGTCTCTCTTTAAAATGTAAAAGATTACTCTCCATTCAGATGTAGAAATAAACTCTTACTTGAAGGATTATGATAAAACACACAATATAATCTAAAATCTTTCCATGTCCCATGCCCCCCATTCCCCCCACCTCCGACCTCCCCCATGATCTATTGGTATCTTCAGATTTGTCAATCCAGCTCTGAGGGCTAACATAGGAGCTAGGAGGAAAGATGTCAGGATTTCCCTTATTGAAGGGCCTGATGCAAAGTCAGAGGAGATGAAGATGGATTATGGAGCTTCTCATCCCTGTGGATGAAAGAATGCTGGAAGACAGAGCCACAGAAGTTGCCACAGAAGTTAAGGGAAGACATGGGGGAGGGTGCCCTTTCCCTTATTCCCATGTCAGAGCAGTGAGTGGGAAAGGGGAAATTCCCCCTCAACACTGCCACCTGCATCGGGGATTATGGTACTTACGAAGCTGTGCATAATACCAGTAGTGGTGAGATCAGTTCCCTACACTATATATTGTCTTTGCAGACAAACAGATCAAACTTTGTAAAGCAATCTATTATTATTAACATAGATTTGGCTTGAATAAGACATGCATGTTACTTCTTCATGCCAGGCTTTTCATCGTTAAAAATATGTGTTGGTATCACTGTTAATGACCAGAAAGGAAAGTTAATTTATCTGGGAGACAGATACAGCAGATGCAGCATATCAGACAGAATACTTTAACAAAGAGCCCAATACAACAGAGTCGGAGAAATAAAACATGGTCCCTGCATGAGTACTCAAAAATAATATTATTGTGATTTTTGATCAACTGCTCGGCTACAACTCTTGCTTTAAAATAATACCGCTGGACCAGTTTTCTTAAGCATACTGTGCTTCAAAGTGTGTGCACCTTTATAAATAATGCATCATAGGTTCAAGCATTCAGTTCAACTAGACAGTTGCACTAAAGGCTTGGAAAAAGAAAATCAGAATCAGCTTTTTTGCAGTTAAATTCCATGACTGTGCTCTGTAGGAGACTAAGTGAAGCTGCTTTACAGTTGTCTATCAGCAAGGATACATACTTTGAACTTGGTGAATTTCCAATATTGTGATATAAGTAATGTAGGCTGTATGTATTATGCTGTACGATCTATTCACCGTCTATGAAAAAAAAAATTATCCTCAGGCTAGCTCAATCAGACAAAAGATTCCATTTTTTTACAGCAGCTGGCAGCCAAGCTAAACTCATATATATTAAAGATATTTTTTTTCTGTCTGGCATATATTTCTGCACCTTTAAACATTTCATATAATCAATAATAGAATTTTTTTGGACACAAGTTTGCCAAGAATGCTTTAAAGGAAACTATCATTGCGGGTCACATACACATCTAAAAAGAGTTGGGCTGCCATCCAAGAATTACATATGCTGGTCAGAAAATGTTTTAAAAATCCATACACATAAACTGCATGAAAAACATACGATCCCACACTCTCATTTGTATCTTACCCAATACCTCTTTTCATCAGCATGGATTTCTTAAGATACCAGGCTATCTGACCTTCTTTACTTATCTGGGGAGGGACACGGTTTGGAAGTGCAGAGAGAGGCACAAAAATTAAACACACACTGTTTAGTTTATGGGACAGCTGAGCATGCAGGAACCATGCAAAAGATTATTTAGCCAGCATTTTTATCAGCATGGTACTCCGAAACAGCAGCTGTGCCTTATAGAGCCTTACTGTTGAACACAGGTGTGGCAATGATGCTTCCTAGATGCTTCTCCAAATGGGCTGAGTGGAATGAGCAAGTTTGTTATGAGGTAGGCAGCTATTTTGGGGGTCTTTAGTCCCTGTGATGAGAGATCTGGGGCCAGCAGGCAGAAAAGCATACAGCATATGTATTTCCAGTCCTCTGGTTCTTGTTTGGGGTTTCATCTCTGAAGTTCAGACTGCTGCCCTACAAAGTTGACATGCCTTAAGTTCACACTGGTTAGTCCAGTGTCAGCGGCTTGCTAGTATCAGTCATGGAGGAAGACAGAATAGGTCTCTGCAAAGGACCCATAATCTGCCTGTGCCAGTGTAAATCTGAGTAATTTTCAGGTTTCTGTAATGAACAATACTGCTAGTGGTCTACTCTGTGACAGTTTATTCATTCTGATCAACCTGCCATTGAATATGTGGATTGCCTCCCTATGAGTTATCCTTGGGTCACTTGGTAACCAGGTGACTCATGACTGATAGTCTCCTGTAGCTGTTATCAGGCATGTAAGTCTGAGTAGCTGTGGCATATGAAGTATATTTAAATCTTTGAACATGATCAAGAGCATTTGCTTTTCCTTTACTGTAGCATCTGCACTGTTCTGAACTGTGAATAGCCTGACTTTCTGTGGAACATAGTCACTTTTTTTTTTCACTGTAACCAGACTTTCATTTATTGCACATACCACGTTTGCTATCTTTGATATTGCTGGGGTAGCTATGTCTGGTTCACACCTCTGTAAAGCAAGAATGATTTTTTTCCTACCTCAGAGGTAGGTATGCTGAGGATAAGATGCACTAATGTATATAAAGGATTCCGAGAGCAGTGGCTAGAATCTGTAGAAATATAAAAGTAGTATTCTTTTATAAGTCACTTGTCACCTGAGATTTTAAGCAAGTTATACTGTAGGATAGATATTTTTGGTAGTAGGATGACAATGAAAACACTGGTGGCCAGACATGAAAGTCAAATTGAGGGCCAACCAGCCTTGACAGATTGTCTTCACTTTCCATTTTAAAAAATTCTTGAGCCTGTTCATAATCTCATTCATGGAAGCTGACAGCATGGAGGCCATTGCAGCCAGGCTGTGGAAAGAGAGCAATGAATCTGGGTATCGTCTGCATAAAAACAATTCCCAGGACAGTAAAGGAAAATGATTTAAATGACAGAAGCATGTGGGTATTGTGAAGCAAGAGGCATAGGAGCTGGAGTTCAAAGGAGCAATGCCAATGATAGTAAGTTGACAAAATGGCACCAGTGACACAAAGCAGAAGATAGCTGGTTTGGAGCACTGTTGGAAGGGCCCCGGGTACATTCTAAACCCTCCATCTACAGGTGCATAAAGAATAAGACTAGAACTGACAGTGAGCAGAGGCAAATTAGCACATGGGCCTGTGAGGCCGGGGCCCAGGGACCCCTGCCAATCAGGGGCCCCCTCAGTGCCTGGATTCCCTTGGAAAACAGTGGGTTTCCCTGTCTAGGTGGGTAGCATTCTAGCCTGCAAGGGGTCCTGCTTGAGGCTGCCAGGAGTGAGTTGCAGGGGGTGCCACATGCACGTGCATGGCTGCATGCATGCATGTGGCCAGGAAAACAGCTGGGCAGTGTGGAGAGCAGCTTCCTGCAGATAAGTGTATGGAGGAGAAAGGGCATGCGGGGGACAGATTGAGGCTCCCATGGTAAGGGAGGGAATGGGGCAGGAGCTGGGGGGGTGCTGCCCAGCCAGAGCAGTGGCATGGGATCTGGGGCCAGGGTGGGGAGCAGGATGGAGACATGGATGCTCGGGGTGCCAGAGGGGGGGGAGGGGAAGCAGTTCCCTGCCACTCTACGCACCCCCCAGGGGAGGTATTGGGGGACTTGTGCCCTCCTAGATTTGTGTGTAGGGCAGATGCAGGCTGTTCACTGTGGCCTCGGAGTTCTCTGCACTGCTGCCTTTCCCTCAGGATCCCCATGCCAGCTGCATGCCCCCTGCCCATCTGGCAGCAGTGGGGTTGGTGAGTGCTGCCCCCTGCTGCCAGATGAGCAGGGGATGTGCAGGCAGTGTGGGTCCCTCAGGGCAAAGGCAGCAGAATGGAGAGCCCCAAGCCCACAGCGGGCTGCCCGCATCCATCTTTGTGCCTCTTGATTCCACCCTGGCGATGGTGGGAGGGGCAGAGGGGTGTGGAGCAGGGAGAAGAGGTGGGCATTTGCCACCCCATCCCTAGCCTGGTCAGGTCCATTCAGCCTCCACTGCGGGGCACAGAGGCCTGCCCTGCCCTTGGCAGCAGCAGCAGCAGCACCAGGAGGAGAAGGGGCCACTTCCCCTGCTGGAATCCTGGCGCCTGGCTGCAGGGAGGAGTGGCATGATACATTCATGAATGTATCATGTTTATAATGGGGTGTGGGGGGCCTCCAATTTTTGGTTTGCCCAGGGCCCCAATACATTTTAATCCACCACTGACAGTGGGCCAAATTCACTTGCATCCAAAGATCCTTCTGGTCTCATTACCATGGGATTATCTAAAGCCTAATTGAAACGTAGTTGTTTATGGAGTCAGATACAAGGATGGGGATAGAGAGACAGCTCAGCTATAGTATAAGAGAGGAGTCTCAGAGCAGTACAGATGGTTACAAAGGTGAAATTGCTGATTTATCAGATCAGCAACTACGGGGACTCCATTGCTCACTGATTATTTTCATTTCCAAAATGCATATAAAATACTGAAGATGGCATAAACTGATGGTTTAACTTTCCATATTGCCCAGTGGAAGTGACCTAGATTTTTCCTCCTGTGCTACTGTCATATCATGGAATTACCATCGAGATTGATGGCCTCATTCTTTGAGAAATACTAGACAAATTTCTGCAAATGGCTATACAACAGCAGCAGACAGTGGGGGAAGAGCAGAAAGCATCTAGGACAGGGCGCTGAAAGGTTTGCAGCAGGGAAGCTTACTGTTCCCCAGGGAGCATCCAGCACATTTTCAACCCTGCACAGATGATCATGCCAAGGCTGATGAGGAGAAAAATGTCTGTAGGAAGGTTGGGAATTAACAAACCAGAGACTTTGGAGGAATTAAATCCCCTTTCCTTCCCCTGGTATCTCTGTGAGTAACCTATGGCCAAACAGCAAATTTCCCCTCTATTCAGTCACATCTGGAGTACTGTGTCCAGTTTTGGGCCCCCCACCCCAGAAAAGACTGGAGAGTCCACCAGAGGGCAACAAAAATGGTTAGGGGACTGGGGCACATGACTTCTGAGGAGAGGTTGAGCAAACTGGACTTATTTAGTCTGCAGAAGAGAAGACTGAGAGGGGATTTAATAGCAGCCTTCAACTATCTGAAAGGAAGTTGCAAAGGGGATGGAGCTGGACTGTTCTCAGTGGTGGCAGATGACAGAACAAGGAGCAATGCTTTCAGGTTGCAGCAAGAGAAGTTTAGGTTAGATATTAGGAAAAACTCACAAGCAGGGTAGTAAAGAACTGGAACAGGGTACCCAGAGAGGTGGTGGAATCTCCATTCTTGGAGGTTTTTAATACCCAACTAGACAAAGCCTTGGCTGGGATTATCTACTTGGGGATGGTCCTGCCTTGAGCAGCAGGTTGCACTAGATGACCTCCTGAGGTCCCCATCCAACCCCGATTTTCCATGATTCTATGAAAGACATTTACTTCATTTCTCTGCACAAAGCAGTTTTTGTGGCCTGTGTCCCTGGATTCAGCATTTGGGCATTGGAAAACATTTTTATAAAGGGAGTTTAATTCCTGCAATAAATATTGCACAGTGGTGGATTCGATAAGACATCTCAGGCTGCTGCTGCAGTGCAAGCTGCAACATCCTTGAGAATAGGTTTTCAGAGCTTGGGTGACCTTATACTGGCTTCCATGATGTGGTAGATTTCAGACAGGAATTATTCAAATTGCTTCCAGGCTCCTTAGCAAGCACTGTTCATACAAAGCCCCATCCAGAAGGGATTTCAGAAACATGCCATGTTTGCTTGACTGCACTATTCAATTCAGTGGCCTACAGTGAGGCCTTTAGAAAATCCCAGCCTTACACCCCTGAGTATTCAGGAACTTTGCTTGCAGGTACCTAAACTACCTCAAAACAGAGTGGAAATGTGCACCTTTCATTTCATTTTATACTCAGCTTTTTACTCTAAAAAATAAGTTATAACTAAGAAATGAATGGGAAAATCTACACTTTGTATATGGCACAAAACAATACTACCATGTACAGCTACTTCCAGTGCTGTCAGCATGGGGATGCATTGTCCCAATAATCCAGCACTCACTTCAAGCTCTTTTTTCCTCCTTAGGAAAAATATTTGTTCCTAAAGAAAAGCCCACTGAGACCCATACAGAGGAGAAGGTGACCCTGGACCCAGAACTTGAAGAAGCCCTGGCCAGTGCCTCTGATACTGAGCTCTATGACCTTGCAGGTTAGATAACATGTTTCCAATAAAATCGTAGTCTCTGCTTCAGCCTGGCAGGATCGTGAATATTCTCAGAATCCCACTGATTAGACCTTTCTGATTCTCACATTCTCCCACTTTTAAGCCACTGTTGAAATCAGGGCTCAGAAATGTATGGGATGATCACTGATACATACACGTTAATAGGGATTCAACTTCTCCTAGGTTCCAGTTGTCTTTTGATTGTCATTGTATTTAATTCCCCAAAGCTTCCTACTGCCTCAGTCAGGTTTCAGTTTGGATGCTTCATGCCCTTGATCTTTCCTATGGGCCAGGATCCTTGGTGGGGTCATATTTCCCTTGAGATCAATTTATACATGCCCATCCATGAGTAAAGGGGTCATCAGGTCCAGGTAGGTAACTAATTAGAGGAGAAGGATCAGCATTTTCTTTGATAGATTACCAAGGAAGTGCAGCCATACAAAGCTAATTTTTATTTATAGCCTGTTTTAGTGAAGCTTGGTTTCTTTTGTCAGTCTATTAGTTCTACTCTAAGTACTTGTTGCTATGGACTTTATAATGTTTACACTGATTTTCTTTTCCTTCCCCAACTGTTTATTATCGATGAGAAACCCCAGGATGGCAATGCTTATATTTGTGAGTTAGGAGTATTTGGGTTAGACCAGGGGTTCCCAATGTTTATGTGCCCAAGGGCACATTCGAATTTAAAAGAAAAAGCAGTGGGCACCAATATGAATATTAAAGTTTAAAATTTAGAATCCTGGATATGTGCATGCGCATAGCTTCGTTTGGGGAGGGAGTAGTAAGCACTACTCTGTCAGTCAGACTGACTCAGTCTCATTTTGGTGACCGTTGCGTACAGCCTGAGTTCAGTCAACAGTCACAGCATTTTTTGTTGGAATAATGATTTTTACTGATTGTGAAAATGCATGTGGGCACCTGAATAAACCTTGAGGGGTGCCACGGTGCCCGCAGACACTGCATTGGGAACTGCTGGGTTAGACACACATGCACCCTCCACTGGTGCATTTGTCACAAAAAACCTGTAGGATTTCTAATACTATATGCTAAAAATTTGATTTAAAATTAATGTCTCACCTATAAGCAAGCATGACTCAAGATGTAACAACTCTTTAACTGGCAAACTACTTAGGGACTGGAATTTGTAAAAATCACCTTTCTCTGATTTCTGTTATTCATGCTGGATTCTGATGCTGGTGTTTACATACTTGCAGCTGTTCTTGGAGTGCACAACATGGTCAATAACCCCAAGTTTGATGAAGAAGGAGCCACTGGCAAAGATGGAAAAGGAAGCGTGAGAAGTAAGTAAACATATTTTATTTACAGCCTGCATGTGTCCATTAGGAAATCATATACAGGCTGGGGCTGTTAGTCTAATCAGCAAAGTATCACTTCATTAACCCAGCTACTAATGAGGGAGAACTCTTCAAAGAAATGTAATTTAAATGTTGAATCATCATGTACAGTGTCAACAGTGCTATCCAAATTGAACATTCCTGACAGGGAGCTCAGCTTTTCTTTGAAGCAATACACAGCTATACATATACCTATGTTCCCACGCACCCAGGCACATGTGAATGTGGAGCTCTGAGGCAGCAAGTAGGAGAGAGGGGTCTGCGTGGTGCCCTGTATTGAGAAATGATCACGTGGTCATGCTGCAAGTTAGCCTATGTGCATACATTTGCATAACTAAGGCTAACCTTACAGTGTGGGTCACCAGCTCAGCAGTATCCCTGGCTGGGAAAATTCCAGGTCAGTACAATTTGGTATAAAGAGTATTGGGTATAAAGAGTCTCCTGCAGAATTCACATCCAGTGGCATTGAGCTCTGAGAGGAGGGTAGTGGAAAGTAAGTAGTAGAAAATAATGCCTTCCTGGCTATTGCCCTGATCTGTACTTTGTGCCTTTTTATTAGACCACTTGAAACCCATAATGTGTAAGGTTAAGCACATTGCCCAGAAACTGCAAGTGCCCAGAAACCAACTGAAACAGTCCTATGAATTATAATGATACCCCCCTCCATGGAAGCTATGTGCTCACTCTACATAACCTTCTAATATTATAAACTGTTTTTCCACGGAGAGGACCCAGAACTTTGGAATCAAATTCAAAACAAAACAAAACAAACCTTTTCTCCAGTCCAGATTTCAGGAATATTGGATTTGGGCCAATTTGTGCTGTTTTTGAATAGGTTGTAGATAGTCCCTTGCCTGGGTGCACAAGAAAAGGTAGTTACTTATGCAGCCTCCCTTCTTGGAAAGCTGTAACTATAGCAGCTGTTGTGGAGAGGGGCTTTTTGTCTCCTTTGTCACCTGTAGTGAATGTACTGGCCAGGAAGAGGGTGGGGACAGTTGTAACTGGACAATTTCTCCCCGCATTCTGCAGAACCAAGACAGCTTGGAATGGCCCAGGCAGGACTTGGCACAGGCTGTGGCCTCTCTCAGAACATGCAGAGGTTTGTGCTACGTAGACTGGAGATTATTTTTGTAGTATCAGGTCAAAACGTTAACTTTGTGGGTCTGCTAAACTATGCTCCCATCATGAGTTTAATGACCAGAGACATCACTCAGTCAGATCACTTTGTTCCTCTGTCCAAAAGCAACAACTTCTCCTAGCCAAGTGTAATTTTTCAGTTAAAAAAAGAAAAAGGAACACATTTCTAAAGCTGATATTTACTGTGGCAAAACAGCTACCTGATTAAAGAAAGGAGATAAAATTCATTGGAAATGAGTGGCAGCACAGGAAGATGCACACTGCTGAAGGTGGGCTACATTAGAAATTGCAATGCTGTCTGCATGCTAGAATCACTAATATGTAGTCCTGCCCTACTGGCCTGTTATTGGCTCCCATCCAAGTAGAGTGCTGAAAAAAACATTTGCTGAATTTTTCCCTGAATCCCAGGGTCCTGAGTACTATGAGCATATTTTAGCAGCAGTTTTTGAGAACCTCAGTAACTGAAGGCTGGAATAATTGGAGTAATTAGGAATACTTGTCGACAGGCTTCAAAAGGCTTGGAGGAAATACAGGGCAAAATCCAGCTCAAGGCTTGTTTACCACTTAAGTTCTGCTGTGAGACTGAGGTAGCATGTTGACTTTTATCCAGTGCACTGAGTGAAAAAGCATGAAAACTTTCAAGTTTCTACAGAAAGCCCTTGAAATAACATACTTCCTACAACACAAAATAAGTATGCTGTGGTCAGTAACATATTTATTTTGTGTCTGTAGTCTTGGCTACCCAAGCCACTAATAATTCATCTTCATAACTATGTGCCTGGGAATTAGAGATACTAATTGTGTTGTAAGCCATGATTTTATGCATGTCCAGGAATGATTGGTTTTCATTTATAGTACACATCTGCCAACATTAAAAACTGTATCACTTTGGAGCATGGATACTCAAAGACTTCATAAATCTTGGTGCTGGCAGAGGGACTTGCTTTTCATGCTTTGATAGTTTTATTATTTTCAATGTGCAGATGTTGCAATCTCACAAGATCTAATTGGATTTATAGAAGGGCTGCTAATGTCAGAATGAAGGTACATGTTAAGAGGCCTTCTCATCATAATCTTTGATGTCCATACAATCTGTTTGTATGAAATGGGATTTTCTCAGACCATTCCCAAATAGATTCCTATGTGTATCTTCTCTTGCAGACTTTATTGTAGGACCATAGCAACTCAGACTGCGCAATGCACTGAAATCAGTGGGACCAACCTTTTTGGCAGGCATGTCACAAATTAGCCCCTCACCCACTCTGAGTGCTGCCTTCTTTTACTCAATCTGCTGCTCAGCTTTCTGTTCCCTGTCCTGTGCTCTCTGCCTGGTCTGATGTTCAGCTTTTCACTCCCAGTCCTATCTGCCACTGTGCTACCTTTCTCCTCCCCAGCTTGCCTTATGCCACATGCAGAGATTGACTATGCCATTTGGGGCACCTGTGCTGCAGGATGGCCACCTCAGCATTGAAGTGCTTTCCTTAGACCTGGACAAGCATGGTTAGCTCAGAATAACTGCACTGGGAACCTGGCAGATAAAGCTGAGTATTTATTGCTACTGGTACACACCAACACTATGGTGACAGCACACTAACAAGCCTCTCTTACCAGAACTAGCCTAGTAGTATTGTCTGCAGGCTCTGTGGGACACTCTCCCCTTGGTGGTATCCTACAACAGGCCAAAACAGCCGTGAAGATCTACAGACTAAATGGGGTCCAGCTCAGGAGCTGATGGCTTCTGGCTGAAGAAAGGAGCAAACTGATAGATGAAACAAGGACTATCCACCCATAATGCCAGGGGCTGGGCTTAAAAAATGACAGTGAAAATAGATGCTCTGTATGTCTGAAGTTCCACTAGGTCTGGGGAGGCATGTAAAGAGGAGAGACTACAACCAGTTTCCTCTTGGCACTGCTTTGGCAGGATGCAGCAGCTCCATAGCCACTCCATATCCCAGTGTACTCCCCCTTCTGTTACAACAGCTTGGCCAGTGAGACAAGAGGAGCATGGCTGCCTCAGGAACTTGATACCCATTATAAGTCCTTCAGGGGCACTTTGGAGAGAAAATGTGCCATGTTAGGCCCAAGTAGAAAGAAATCAGAGTGGGAAAAGGTCAGTGTGGGCACAATACCATTTATAATGCTTAGTCCTGGTGAACAGAGCAGTGACTTGCTAGTGAATTGCTAGGGAAAGAATAATTCTACAATTTTTACACAAACTGGGAACTATATCAAAGTAGTACTTCATCTCAACACTTAGGCTGTATTGTCCTTTTTGTATATGGCTGTGTATGGTCAGCCAACTGAATGCAAAGCCATTCTTTATTGGTCACAACAAAGACAGCATTAACATCTCAGATAAAGACTTGTCAGAACCCGTCCAGTACTGAACTACGCTTGTGATTTTATCATAAAACAGACTCACGACCACACAAAAATGAACACGACTTGCCAGGAAACAAAGATAAGCGAGAGTCTTCAAAAGCAAGTTTGTGAATGTCTGACCTGGGCCTAATTTCTATGTTTAATGAACTCCTGTGTTTCAGATGTGGTCAAAGGTGAAAAGGTCAAGCCAATTTTTGAGGAGCCGCCTAATCCAACCAATGTGGAAGGAAGTTTGCAAAGGATAAAAGCAAATGACCCTAGTCTCATAGAAGTTAATCTGAACAACATAAAGGTAACTGGATAAGTGCTGTGACCTCATCACTTCTGTTTGGGAGGGTTGATTTGGGACAAGATTTGCAAAATCTTTCAGACACTGATGTTTGTCTTTAAATGTGTTTCTTCAGTTACCATTCATAGGCAGGACAGAAAAAGCAGCTGGAAATTAATTAAAACTCCAAGGGATGGCTCCTCCCTTGTTTTTCTTTTAGTAGCTTGTAATGTAAGATACCTCAGGGGAGCCATACAATCATTGGCCTAATTCAGTTAGCCCACACATGGAAATGGAGGAGCTGGGAAGATGGGACCCTGAGCACTCCCTGCTCTGACCTGCAGAAGCAGTATAAAGAAGCCTGTTGAAAAGCTAGGTGGAGCTGCTTCTGTGGTTGTTTTGGGATCAAAGGTAGTGAGAAATGACAACTCATTAAAAGCGTTTTCCCTTTCTTATTTCATATAGTTTTAAAACCAAGGCATAGTATGACTAATTTTGAACTGATTCATTGTAAACTTCTGTGAGGAGGGCTTAGCTGATAGCAATCATTCCTTCAGGTTTGAGATTTTACATCCAGGCCTAGGCTGTTCCCCAAAGTTAATGCTGCATTTTGTACTAACCACAAAATGATATTACTGCTCTCCATGTACTCCCACCCATGAGCAGCCACTCCTCAACCAGCAGTTAGTCCTCCCTACAGATAGTAACCACATTGTCCCAGCTAAAAACCAGGTTTATCAGACACATTTTATGCTACATCCTGCAGTGGCCAAAAATTAGTCTTATCAAATTGCAAGAGGAAGCCTATGAGGAAATCGAGGCTATACCATGCAGGTCCAGGATTTTAATTCTAGAGACAGAGAGCAAGAGCTTTCCCCCTGTCATCACCACCATGATGGTGCACTATAGAAGAGACTGCTCAGAGGATAATAGCAGACTGGGTGCAAAGCCAGTGGGGTGTGAGCAGCCAAAGCCAAACAAATGTAACTACATTCAGATGGAGCTATTCACGGGCAGAGCTCATTAGTCTTCCCACAGCACCACTTTAATACAGCCACATTGCTGCTGCTCTGGGAGCAGGAAGGCATGATGTGTCTGAGCCTATGGCTGCCTGATGAATTTTTGCATAGGACATACACTGTACCTGATCTGGGGGTGCCCCTGCCCCAAAATTGGAGGCTGTGGCTTAGCTAATTAGGTCTCAGTCCATTTAAGACTTCAGGAATAATTCACTGATTTAAGTAAATTTGGAAGTAAAAACAGTGCAGAGCAGATACTGGCTCATATAGGCCTATCTGATTGAAAGGGCCTAGGCTCTTTGAATAGTTTTCAAAAGCAGTGACAAGCAAAGCAAATTACAGTAGTTCAGCCTCACAGCCATTGTACAGCACAAGAGAGGGATGGGGAGAAGGTGGTGACTCTGAAACTCTAGGGGGTGTCAGTGTTAATCCATGTAGCAATAATTAAAGTCAAATGTCCTGCAATGTGATTGGCTTTGGTGATTAGTAGATTTTTTTTCTTGATGCAGAATATTCCAATTCCAACACTGAGAGATTTTGCAAAGGCTTTGGAAACCAACACCCATGTCAAGACTTTCAGCCTTGCAGCTACTCGAAGCAATGATCCTGTTGCTATTGTAAGTTGAAACAGTGCTTGAAAAAGATGTTCATCATCTCTAGTCTGCACTAGATTTTGTTTTTCTGGTTTCACCTATGACCATGCACAACAGTATTATAAACAATTGTGCTGTAGGAATATACCTTTCCTCCATGGCCCTGTTTGCATTGCTTTTGTGGGTACTAACCATAGTTCAGCTGTGTTCTTCCCAGCAACTTTCAGGGTTCTGAACTCATGCTCCCTCCTCTTAACCTTTTAGGCTTTTGCAGATATGTTGAAAGTGAACAAGACACTGAAGAGTCTGAATGTAGAATCCAACTTCATCACTGGGGCTGGTATTTTGGCATTGATTGATGCTCTAAAAGAGAATGAATCCCTGACAGAGATCAAAATTGACAACCAGGTAAGAAGGCTGCTTCTAGGTAGGTTCCATGTGTTCCAGAGCATTTTCATTTTGCGATCTGGCAGAGACAAGGCGGCATCTCTCAGATCTGGCCTGAGGTACCTCATTCCTGCACATTCAGCCAGCTACCAGAAAAAATGCTAAGCATCACTAAGAGCAAAAGTAAAGCACAAACACTCCAGAGACGGACTTCTTGCTTCAGTTTGCACCAAAATATGAGAATGTAACCACTTCTTTCTCTTGTGTTTCTTTTCCATTTTCACTTATTTCCCCCCTCAGAGGCAGCAGCTGGGTACAGCTGTAGAGATGGAGATGGCCAAGATGCTTGAGGAAAACTCGAAGATTCTCAAATTTGGATATCAGTTCACAAAGCAAGGCCCAAGAACCCGGGTAGCAGCAGCTATCACTAAGAACAATGATCTAGGTAAGGTGGTGCCTTCTTTCCCCAGCAGTTTTTTAGGAGAGAGGGGAAAGCCCTGCTTCTCTTAGGCAGAACTACTATTAGCTTGACTAGCACATCTAGCTCTAAGTGAAGGGGACTAGAGCAGAGCTCTAACTAATAGTGATTCAGAGTCACTCTTCCTCCTCTTGTACTGTGGAGAGTAACTTAGTTCAGCCTCTCCCAAGGAACACCTGCACTTATCTTAGTTGTCTTGGCTGCTACTCCAACTGGCAAGTAGAAGAGAGACAGGGCTCCTTCACCTGCCCTCTATTTGTTCATAGTAGGAAGTGCCAGGAGAGAAACCCTTAGCTGCTCCATCACAGCAAGATTCACAGCCTGAGCAGGTCACATCAGGGAACCAGGGAGACTGTACTCATATGTGGCCAAACAAGGGCCATGACAGTCTCACCTTTTGCCTTAGCAAGGGTGGACCTTTGTGTTTGTAATGCTGAGTACCGAGTACAGAGTAGGGCATTAGTAGCGAGCTCTAAGAGAACCTTCACTGCTTTAATTCCTTCATAATCCTACAGGGGATGCAGTCAACCATCATGTGTACAGGTGACCATAGTGCCTGATCCAGAGGTCTTTTCTTAGTTGTGACTCCATTTATACTCAGACAGTCTCTGACCAGTTTGGGTTCATATCAGTAAGATCTGAGAAAAAACTGAACTAGGCTATGCTCTGTCCAAAGTACATTTTGGGACAGTACAGTGTGCTTTCCAAGAAGCCTCTCTGCATATTACAGCTTATGATGCAGGGCAAGACTTTGTCATTACTGGCTTATTGCAGTGAAAGTAAGGTGGAATAGAAAATGTGGGGACAAAGGAGAAGAACCAGCACCACTGACTGCTAGTTAGACCTGACCTCAATCTGTTAGACTCTATTACTGAGCACTATGGGTGATGCCAGCAACTGATGGGAGAATGACATCAGCCAAAGAAGTTTTACCCATAGCACAGTAATGGCACATGCTCCAGAAAACTACACCTTCCTAAGACAATCCATTTTCAGTGTAGATCTATGAGTTAAATGCCATATTTACTCAAATCCAAAACAGCCCAGAATGTAAGATAACCCCCATAATAGATTCTACACATGGAAAAAGTATAAATTTGTTATAAATTTTCCACATATTGAATCTAATTATTGGAAGGTCATCTTAAATTCTCTCTCCCCCCTTCACTCCCCACACTGCAGTGGGGAAAGCAGTGGCAGGGGGCAGGCAATTTGACCCTGACCCTTGCCACCCCGACACGTCCCCTTGCTGCCTACCTTGCCCCCTGCAGCCTCAGGACTCCTGCCACTCCTTCCCTCTGCTCCTTCCCTCCTGCCCCACACCCCACTGCCACCACTGCTACCAGGCCAGGCTGGGGTCAGAGCCCCATGCTCCATGCTCAGCAATCAGAGTGGGGCTGGAGCCTGCCAGAACAAGGGTAATGAGTGGGGGGGGAGGAGCCTAAGGCTGCAGGGGAAGGGAAACGGGAGGGTCTGGAGCCAGAACCATACCAGCTGCCTGCCCCTCCACAGCCTTGTCTCAAATTCAAGAGGAGGAGCTTTATTTCTCCATACTAAATGGGAGCAAATCTCACCTTGGATTTGAGTGGATAGAGTAGACTCTATTGTTTCATAGTCTACTGCTGTGCAGTCTACACTGAAACTAAAATATTTGCTTTAGGGCCCAATTCAATATTTACTTTGTTGTCACTAGTCAGTAACAACTGAAATGATGTGATAAAATAACACATTTGTGGATACTGCTGTCATATAGAACAGCAGTATATTTACTTACTTTGTAGCTTCATAAAAGAAATGAGAATGGATCATGAGTTTCGGCCACACCATCTCATTTAAATCGTTCCAGAGGGAAACCCCTAGCAGGCAGCCTAGAGTACCCATATCAGTTTAACTAGAACAAAAGAAGACTTTAAAGGGAGACAGCATAGGCCATACAGACAATCGAAAATGTCACTGTTTGAACAGTGGTGGATTCTCCATTGCTTAGAAGCCTGAACATCTTCACTGACTGATTCGGTAACAAGCATTTATTAGTCCTGTGAGAAGTGTGCTTGGGTTCTTCATAAGTTAAAACTGAAACAGTTGGTTTTTTTTTGCTCTCACTGAAACAGTTCGTAAAAAGCGAGTGGAAGGAGACCGGCAGTAGCCAAGCCTTGGAGGATACCAGAGCTACTGAAGGCAGCCAACACTATGGCAAATCTCAGACTGTTCACTGGTCAGAAGGGAAGACACTGGAAAAATATATTAGAATGAGGGTTGTTCATTTCCGTTACTGTCCCCATTTAACCTTGAAAATGCAGTCTGGTTGTTTTTAACTCTCATAGTTTGATTTTTAGGAGAAAAACAAAACAAAACAACGTGTTATTGCATTACCTGAAGCCAATATGGACAACCTAGAGTTCAAGTGTATGTGTTAAACATCAGCTGTAACCACAGTAACCTTGCTTTAGACATTTTAAAATTTTTTAAAACTTTTTTTACATTGATAAGGGATTCTCTGTATAAAAGGAAGCTCTAGGGCCCAGTCCTGCAATGCCTTAAGTATGTGAATTATCCTTACTCATGTGAATAATCTCACTAAAATCAATAGGCTGCTTGGGTGAGTGAGGACTGCTTATACCAAGAGAGGTCTGCAGGATCGTGCCCTTATGACTCACTCTTCCAATCACATCTAGGCCCCTGGGACTCTATATTCGTACGAACCCATCTGCCTACAGCAGGACCCTGCCTGCCTGGATCCAATTGCTGGAGCAGGTCAAGGTTTTATAAGTATCAGAGCCTACTTGTTTACATGCATTTAAGTTAGGTTGATCATGTCAGAAATTTTACGTTGATCTTTATATTCTTATTCCATGACATAAAGTAAAAATCTTAGTGTTGCCAAACCTAGAATACCTTCATAATGTCAGTTATTTTTCTAGTTCACTGAGTTATTTTATGTTTTTTTTAACAGACTATAAGTTTTTCAGTCATAGAGCTCTGTAATGTAAAGCAGTATATTGAGCAGTATTTGCTTTGCTTTGAACTGCATTCTTGACATTTTTATTTTTGGTATTCTTGTTCTTGTGTTAGTACAAATGACAGAACTGTTCTCAGGACCTTGTCGATGAAGACTGATTAAGCTGTTTAATCCAAGGCAGTTCTGCTGGCAGATAGATAAAAATCAGGAGAGTAACACATACCACTCACCTAGTTTATATTCCTAGGCTCTAATTCAACAGTCTTTCCTTGTACAACAAAGCACGTATGTGGGACTTAGGCACGTGTACCTGCTTTGCTGAATAAGGACAGAGATAAGCAGATGCTTAAATTCTTTGCCAAAATGGGGCCTCAACCCAGGATTCTGTACATTTTCCTGAAGAAGTGGAGGCTATGTGTGTGGTCTAAATTAAACCCAGTGCTTAACAGCATTTGAACATGTCAATGGGATGTTGTCAAAAGACTGTGTTAAACATTCAGTTGAAGAGGTAACTTCATTTTATTTGCATTCAGTTTTATAGTATTACACCTTAATTTCCAGCCATATGTACATATTTTGTCATTGCCAACTTTGTGCTTGTCAGGTAGCCAGGGGGTCACCTTGATCATATTTATGTCCAATACAAGAGTTAAAGGTGGCTGTTTTTAGCTGGCTTAGCTATCCCAGTACCATCCAAAACTTACAGGTCTGTGACATCCTTGAAACATTAGCCTCTCTTCCAAAGGCCCTCTCCTTATGGTGTGGGTGCTTGCCTGAGTGTACGCTGGTGGGTGTGCTGGCTACAGGGAATACGGAAGAGAAGATCAGTGGCACCTAGTATGTTCAGGCATCTCAAAGCTTGCAGAAGACAGTGTGTGGGATCATCAAGGTGGGGAGTGTGTGACCTGGCTACACAAGAGGTCAGTCAGTGTGTGTGTGGCATATTCCTTTCTGAGCCTGGCAGATTCCTGAGCAGGAGTCCACCTGGGAGCTGCTTCAAGCACCATACACTCTCCCTCTGTGCCTTCTAAGCTTTTTGGAACAGAGGTGGGAAATGGCCGCTCCGGTCCCAAGAGATACACAGAGGGAAGGACAGATCTCGGGACAGTGCTCCTGACCAAATCAGGCACTGAAGCATGTACTTAAATCCCAATGACTTCAAATTAAGCAAATACTTAAGAAGTGAAGCACATGCCTACGTGCTTTGCTGAATCAGGACCCCTACATGCAGTATCCATAGAGATAGTGGGGGAGCCTCAGGGTCCCAGGGGGTTCTAGACCTACTTTCTCCTTTGCTGCCCCATTAGAAACCTTTTTCTCAAGGAGAGGACAGGAAAGGGGCAGCCTGGCCACTGAGTATTTCCCTCACCTCCATGCAGGATGTGCTGTGAGAAAGGAAGATTAACAATCTGTTGGACATAATGAGACCTGCAACATGGACCCAGTCTGGCTTTAAAGGCTCTCGCATAGGGCAGGCAAGTGACAATACTGCATGCATCAGGGCTAAGCACATGATTATAGGGTTGCAGCATTATGCCTCATGTGAGCAAAAGACTTTGATTCAAGAATCCCTGTCCCCAAAGGATTTCTGATACCAACATACTTCACCCCAAAGATAAATCAGTTCCAGTCCTTGCCCACATTCCCTTCTTCAGCTGTGGCTTGAGCCAAGAGAGGGAAATGCTCAGTTTTTCTGGGTGTTTTAACACTTTAATGATTTATATTGGTTCCATTTTTCAATAGTGTCTTCTGTGTTCAAGAGCAGCAAATACAATGCATTTGTAGACTTAACCTCCATTCACAGTGTACGTGTTTGCATGCAGCTCTTGTATAAGGGGTAGATTTGTCCAGCTGCTATTTGGTGTATGGAAGCATGTCATCCTGGATATCTTTGATCAGAATCATGCAAACAGTTGTATCATGAGGCAGCTACATTCATTTCAGCAAGTCTGGAACATTCCTCTTGGTTGGCCGACCATGGGAACCTGCTTGGGGATAGCCTTGGTGGTCTTGCCTTCCTTTCATCTTCCATGACTGCATGCACCCTGCAGAGGTACTCATCTCCTAAGGATAAGACTGCTCCAGCATTTGTGAGCTTTACCTATTAAGAGCCTGATAGCACTATTAGGTCTATGCTGGAGTAGGGCACTGGGTCACATACTCCCTTGCAGGGATCTGGGGAGCACTGTGCCTCCTGGCTCTTTCCATTGTACACAGGGAACACATCAGCACACAGTCCCTCTCTCTGTGGCCAGCTAGCTGGGGTGGGGTGATAGCCAAGCCTCCTTTCTGCTGTTCTCCATCCATTTTGGAGGGTTAAACCCAAACCCCCCAGGTCGTGCTTGCCTTCAGAATAAGCACAAGGACTGCAGGTATAGCAAAGCTGAGGCAGGGTGAGAAGAAGTCTCCTTTTGGCCTCCTTCTTCAGGCACATGCAAATGCGAGCTGGCCACAGTCCAGCTTTAAGCATTTCAATCTACGTATACAAACAGAAGGGAGTACTCAGTAGACTTACAGCTAATCTAGCACCTTTATTAATGCTCCCTGGAAACAAGTTAAAATGCTAACCTTGCTCTACAGTGAGTTGGCCACTAAACTCTCTGCCACTAATGTGAAGGGGGTTAGAATGTGAGAGTGTATTTTAAGTACAGCTTTCAAGCATATTCCTAATCTGGGACACCAGGGCATAAGCAGAGCCCAGTTTTTAAGCAAACACATGCATGATTGGGAGCTGCTAGTCAGAGTCTATTTTTGCACATTGCTTCTCATGTCAGCAATTTGGGTTTTGTTTGTCTTTTCTATAAAAGTTTTAGACACAGAACAGCTTGGCGTTGTGTGTGTCCTGATGTTCCTGTGTATTGTAGAGTGCACTAAGGGGAATATGGTGTCTGTGTGAAACACTAAGAGAAAATGCTTTTCTGGATCATAAATGTCTGCATGTGCACAGCTTGGTGCATAGCACGTGAGGGAAAGGGAGTCACCAGAATATGCAGCAGTGACTCCCAAACATCTTGGCCTTTTTAAATAAACCTTCATGACAAACTGGGCTTCCTGTGTTGACTTCTTGCTCTAACCAAGCAAAGGCACTGCTGATGTAGTGCCATGGGCACTGGGGTGAGCAGGTTCTCCCTTCGTGTTGCTCACGACATTTCCTTGTTCTTAAGAATCCCTTGAATTTCATATTTTCTGTCTCCCAAGGAACAGCAACGAGAGAGATCCTTCTGGGAGGAATCATCATCTTGTACTCAGAGCTGTGACCAGGAATAGGGCAACTTGAACTCCGACTTACTTCACTGTGCCTCAGCTTCCCAGTCATAACCTTGGGGTACCATTTTCCTTCCTCCCAGAAGCCTTCCTTTTCCTTCCATTTTCCTTCATCCCAGAAATGAAGCACTTGTGCTTGACAAGTGCCTTGAGCTCTCAAGCTGGCAGGCAGACAGTTCGATCAAGGGAACACTTGAAAGTTCGAACACGTTCAACACACAGTAGTGACTGAGCTCCCAAAGTCCCATTCTTAGAAGTAGACAATGAGACACTGAGATAGTTAGGACATGTCAATACCACTTCTGAAGCCCTCCTGAAAAAGGTAGGAAGCTTGCTCGTGCTGTTCTGTGCAGTGCCATGGCCGGCTTGCTTGAGAGTGATGACTTATTAAAGCAGAAGCCGGTGGACGGGGTGTGATCATTGGCAGCACTCTGGAACACCAGGGAAGCAGGACAGAGAAACCTTCATGATGTCTGTGTAGCACAGTGCAGTGCTGCACAGGGATGTGAGAGCTGGTTCTGAACTAGCATGAGCACTGGATGTACTACATCAGAAGTACTGAGCGCTGGTGAGGAGCCAGGTACATTTGCACAGGTGGGTTGGCATGCTTATATAGCTACACTGCATCTGGCTCCCCTGTAGCTTATTCAGAGCTGGCTTATGTGCAGGACTGTACTGTGCTCTCTAGACATTCCCCTCAGCTCAGATTTTAAGATATTTAAGCACTTAAGCACCACTGAAAGTTTGAGAGATTTAAAATTTTTAAGGATCAGATTTTAAATGTATTTAGGCATTTAAAGATGCCTCAAGTGGGATTTTCAGAACTGACTAGGTACTCACTCCTAGGAGGGTTAGTCCCACTCAACACCTATCAGCATCATAATGTCCCCAAGTGCCTCATTCAATTTAAAAAATTGGTATTAGAAACCCAAGTCACTTAGGTGCCTTTGAAAAGTACCGTGCAGTGATTTCCAGGCTAAATGTGAAACTAATAAAAATACTCATGGCCTAAACTTAGGTGCATAACACAAAAGCAGGGCAGCTAGAAACATGGAAAAATTGGGTTGTCCTTTTTTAACTAGGTTCAGTATTTTCATAGATTCATAGTAAGGTTCATAGATTTCATAGATTTAGTAAGGGCCTGGAAGGGACCTCGCAAAATCATCAGGTCCAGCCCCCCTGCACTACGCAGGAAAGGCAACTGGGGTCAGGTTGTTTTCTATACCTTCAGTTTCAATATTCTTCTGTTATGATCCCAGTAATTTATGAGACTAAGCAGTTAATTTTAGCAGTAGACTTGTGCAGGACTGTGCATAAGGACTGTGCTAAGTATAGGACTAAAGTGAAAATTCAGCACAAATCGTAATGAAGTACTGCTCAGAGGCCTCTACGCTGCAAGGAGATTTTTAGGTTTCATCAGCTGTGAACTGCATTTGGCCCTGGAAGCATTTTCTCCATATTAGCATTGTGAAAGATTTAGGCTCCAATTCACATTCTTGGCTCTGGAATTTTAAAATAGGTCCCAGTTGTTCCCTGCAGATGTGTCAGCAATAGAAGTTTCTCAGCAAGTCTCAGCAGAGATGAAAACTTCAGCAAAACACGCAGAAAGAGCTGTCTAAAAAGTAAGTAGCAGCTTCTCTATTCCTGAGAAAATTAATCAGTCTCTTCCATCAAAATATCCCTCCTTAGCTTCTGTAAGGGAAGGCCTATGAAATCAGGTTTTTTCATGGTCTTGAGTGGAATGGGGGTGGATGGAATACCTCAGTCTGGTAAAGTGTGAAGTTTTTCAGCTTCCTCCTGTATAGCACCTTCCCAGAATTTAACCCTGTGGCTGTACACAAATGTGCACAGTCCTGTATCCCATATATCCCAATGCACATCAAGCACTTTACCTGCTTTGGCATTTCTTTATATCTCCCTAGATGAGAATCTAACCCAAAGGGCCTGTTTCACAACTTAAATACACAGTACAATATGAAAACACCATCCTCACATAACTAAATATCCAGGAAGGCCCCTTCAGCTTCCCAGACTAGTCCTTTCCCAGAAACACAGTGAGGCCTGTAGCCTGCCCAGAAAGCTGACAGGTCTGGAAGCAGGCAGCCTGGGGCAGGGAGCGAGTTTCTAATTCCATTCTGGGAATGGCCAGCGGCAAGTGTGCAGGTCTGAGGGACCCAAACTTACCCTGCTCTACAAACATTTTTTCAGTAGAAAAATACCCTTTTTAAAAGTCTTGGCCAACAGTTCATGATCATGTTCTCTGCCAAGAAGCTTTTACTAAATCTCTAGATTAAACAAACATTTTTCACAAATCACACTAGCAGTAGCAAGTCTTGCCAAATTTGTGCTGTAATGTCCTCAGAAACTCAGCTCTCATGTCATTAACAATTAAACTCTCACCTCATTCTGCTTACTCAGTTCAGCCACCAGACACTGGAGTTCACCTCTAACATTAGGACTATGAATCACTTGTATAAAAACCCATGTCTATAATAAAGATTGGCTTTCTATAACAGAGAGCGGTAGACACCATCTGCCCCTTTATGGCAATCTGAGTGCAGCCCTTGTGTACCAGACAAGCTGCCACTCCAGTTTGGTGCTGAAGATGAAGGCAAACCCAACTTCCACCTTCTGCTTATGCAGCAGATAAGGTCCCCTATTCAGCAGAAATGCTGCACTTTTGCTGTGTGAGGGTAGGGAAGAGGGAATGCAGAGAGCAAAGAAACAGCACAGTGGGAATTCATGCCCCCATGTGAGCTCCATGGGGTTGTGTGCTGTTCACTAGAACTGTGTGTAGGAACATTGAAGTTCCACATCAAACTCAATTCTCATAGGCTGTGGACACACTTTACTTTTGTAGTGCTATATACACCCTTAAAGTTTTACAAAAAGTGAGTGGCCATACATTCATATAGTTTGTAGTGTTACAAAGATATAGAATCTACTACAAAAATGTAGCTGTACAAAGTGCTGAGACTACAAATATACAGTGTGTCTGTAGCCTTAACTCAGTAGTCACAGCCCAGGGGCTTGGAGTTACAGCAAGAAAGTAAGCTTATTTCTTAACTAGACAGAATATGAATGGAGTGAGAATAGTGATACCTTATGCTGGGGATGATGGCAACCTCTCCGGGGGAAGAGGGAGAGAAGATATTGCCACCATGTGGTTGATGTGGTCAGAAGTGTTGGGTTAAGCCAATGCCAGCTGCCCATGTCAGGGCCACCTACCGGTCGCCGAGTGTATCCTCACCTTCGATTGGATGTATCGCACGCGCCTGCCTCGCCTGCCACGACTTTGATGTTAATGGAGTTGGTTCATATGTCTGACGCGTGCCGTCCAATTATGAGTCTCCTCTGCGTCCCGTGGGTCCCGAGTTTCTGAGGGCTCCGCCGCCCCTACACCCTCGCCCGTTCCACCGGGATGGTGGCCGCCAGCCTCGTTCGGCCACGTCTCTGTACGTTGCCCGAGTACTCCACAAAAGAAAGATAAAAATCAACGCAAGCACTAGGACCAAGGGGCTTTGCCTGGTCAGATCGGCTGCTCCACCTGAACTGCACTCGTTCTCCAATAACAACTTGCCCTCTGTGGGTCAAAGAGTCCTTTGGGAGGGCTTGATCATGTTCTCCCTCCTCCTGTTAAAGCTCACTGTGAGCTGTGCCCCTATTACAGGAGCTACGGTACCCTGATTCAAACCGGGCCCTTCTAATACAGTCCTTATGGTACCTGGCTCCAGGCAGGTTCTCTCCACTCCCAGCCAGTAAATCAACAGTCCTATACCCCTCAGGGGCCCGCTGTTTGGCCTCGAAACCCCGGCTGGGGCTTAGCCCTTTTCCAGGAGTTCCTACCGGCACTCAGCGTTGCTCCCATCCTCTGCAGTGTACACCAGCCTGCTCCGTCAACTCCATGCCCTCCTTCTGGTTCCGCTTTGCCCCCACTTGTCGGCACCAGGCTCTCTTTTATGCCGGAGGAAGTGTCAGCCCCTCCCTTCCCCGCACACCTGGGTAAGGGAGGTTTCTGCCTGTCTCCTTGGGGCTGTGGGCCTGGGGTCGCTGGCCCTCCGCCCCGGATGGTTGCCAAGGAGCCCGCTGGCTCTTTCTCTCCCTCACAAGAAGGAAAAAAAATTAAGTGGTCTTTGAGCACAGAATATGTTACGTAGGGGTCTGTAACCTGGAGGTTATCCAGACTACCTGTAATTAAACCTAAAATGAACCCACATGGCCTGAACTTTGATAATATCACCCTCAACATGCCCCTGACCGCTTAGTGGTCAACTAATCTTAATCCCTGGTAAGATTATGGAGAAAATTATGAAAGACACCCTTCTTGATAAGCTGGCTGATGGCAACTTCCTGAGGGACAGGGAGCACAGGTTTGTTGCAGGTAGGTCTTGCCTGACCAATCTCACCTCCTTCTCTGACCAGGTGACATATCACCTGGACAAGGGAGAAGAGATTATATCATATATCTGGACTTGATCTGGTGTCCCATGATCTCTTCATGGAAAAATTGGCTAACTGTGGCCTTAGCTGAACCACAGTCTGATGGCTGAGAAATTGGCTCCGAAGTCAGACCCGGAGAGTAGTGGTCGATGGCAGTGAATCATTATGGCGCTCTGTGACCAGTGGTGTCCCCCAACGCTCTGTCCTTGGACCAGTTCTCTTTAATGTTTTCATCAATGATGTGGATACTGGTGTCAGAAGTGGACTGGCCAAGTTTGCCGATGACACTAAACTTTGGGGTAGAGTGTCTACACCTGAGGATAGGCTAGTGATCCAGGCTGACTTGGATAGGCTCAAAAAGTGGGCAGATACAAACCTAATGATGTTCAATACCAACAAATACAAGGACTTGGGGGGAAAAAAGCCTGCAACACACTTATAGGCTCGGCAGTGCTACACTCACTAGCACCATGGCCAAAAGAGACTTGGGGGTTCACAAGATGAACATGAGCCACCAATGTGATGTTGCAGCTGATACAGCAAATCAAACTCTGGCTTGCATCCATAAACGCTTCTTAAGTAAATCTCAGGATGTCATCTTCCTGCTGTACTTGGCCTTGGTGAGTACTGGAGAAATGCATCCAGTTCTGGACTCCACAATTCAAGAAGGATGTGGAGAAACTTGAGAGAGTCCAGAGGAGAGCCACATGCATGATCAGAGGGCAAGAGAACAGGCCTTATGAAGAGAGGCTGAGAGCCATGGGACTCTTCAGCTTGGAAAAGCACAGGCTGAGGGGGGACCTGATGACCACCTCTAAGTACCTAAGGGGTGGCATCAGGATCTGGGAGAATGTCTGGTCACCAGAGTGCCCCAAGAGATGACAAGGTTCAACCATCACAAACTCCTACATGACAGTTTTTGGCTGGACATAAGGAAAACCTTTTTTACTGTCCGAGCCCCCAAGGCCTGGAATAGACTCCCTCCAGAAGTGGTGCAGACATGCACTCTGGACTCATTGAAGAAATGATTGCATGCTTATCTTGCTGGGATCCTTTGACCCTGGCTGACTTCCTGCCCTTGGGGAAGGGGGCTGGACTTGATGACTTTCAAGATCCCTTCCAGTCCTAATATCTATGAAACCTATGATCTCTCTCTAGTTTTACATATAGTTACATATAGTTGTTAGGGGCTGGAAGAGATTTTACAGATCATTGGGTCCAGCCCTCCTGCACTTGGGGAGGAACGACTGCTGGGATCAGATGACCCCAGCAAGATGGGTGTCAAGTCACTTTTTGAAGATTACCAGAGTGGATAACTGTACTCTGGGGGGAGCCTGTTCCAAACCCTCTGCACTCGATTTGTAAACTTCTTCCTTATGTCTAGCCTGAAGTGATCCTCAGTTAGCTTGTGCCTATTATTTACTGTCCTCCCCTGGGGGGGCCTTGGTGAACAGATGCTTCCTCAGATCCTGATGTATGCCCTTGATATACTTATAGGCTGCCACCAAGTCCCCTCTGAGTCTTCCCTGCTCCAGGCTGAACAGTCCCAAGTCTTTCAGCCCCTCCTTGTATGACCTGGTTTCTAGGCCTCTAATCACATGTGTGGCCCTCCTTGGACTCTCTCGAACTTTTCCAAATCCTTCCCAAAGTGCAGGACCCAGAATTGGATGCAAAACTCCAGCTGCAGTCTCACCAGGGCCGAGTATACAGGGAGGATGACATCCTTAGCCTTGCTTAAGACGTATGCCAATGTTTGATTAGCTCTGCCAGCTACAGCATTGCATTGGTGGTTCATGTTCATTTTGTTGTCTATCATGATACCCAAGTCTTGTTCTGATGTGGTGTTAGCAAACATAGCATTGCTGAGCCTGTAAGTGTGTTGTGGATTATTTCTCCCCGGATGGAGCACTTTGCACTTCTCTGTATTAAATGACATCTGGTTGAGGTCTGCCCATCTTGCAAGCCTGTCCAGGTCAGCCTGTATTGCCAGCCTATTTTTGAGCATGACCACACTCCCCCATAGCTTGTTGTCATTGGCAAACTTTGCTAGTTTGCTTTTAATACCTGGATCCAAATTGTTGATGGACATATTGAAAAGCACTGGTCTGAATACTAAACCTTGAGGGATACCACTGGTCACCCTCCACCACGGCAACTCAGTTCCATCAATCAATACTCTCTGGGTCCTACCACAGAGCCAGTTACTTAGCCACCGGACCTTAAAATAGTTGAAGCTGCATTTTCCCAATTTTTTCATGAGGACTTTGTGGGAGACCGTGTCAAAGGCCTTTTTAAAGTCCAGGTACATGACATCAACCTCATTTCCCCCATCCAGGTGGTGAGTAACCTGATCATAGAAGGAAATGAGGTTGGTCTGGCATGACCTGCCCATAACAAAGCCACGTTGGCTATCCTTCTGCTAGCTTGTCTGTACTAGCTTCTTTGATTATTTTCTCCAGGATTTTACCAGGGATTGAGGTCAAACTGATTGGCCTGTAATTTCCCAGGTCCTCCTTTCTCCCTTTCTTAAAGATAGGCACCACATTGGCCTTCTTCCAATTGCCTGAGATGTCTCCTGAATGCCACAAGTCTTCAAATAACTTTGCCATCAGTTTTGCAATAAAATCAGCTAGTTCTTTTAGTGGATGTAGTTCATCTGGTCCTTCTCTCTTGTAAATATTTAGCCTTTGTAAGTGCTTTCCCACAAGATCTATACCAATTATGGGAGGGGTGGTCACCCCCCCATCACAATCGTCTTGTATCCTGTCAAGCAGGCTAACACCTTTGGACTGGTGGAATACTCACTTGAAGTATTCATTCAGGCATTTGGTTTTGCCCTGAGTGTCAGTTATCAGCCATCCCATTTCATTCATCAGAGGCCCTATGCTTCCCTTATTTAATAAATTCCATTTTTATTAAAAAGTTGGATCTTAGGTTTTTCAAGGAAGCCATCCTAGTGAGATGAAACAACCTTCCAGTTCTCAGAGGAACTGGGAGTGCCGTATCCTTGAATTCACAGTTGAAACTGTCCGCAGCTTGTAGGATTGCAGCCTGTTGGATACAGTGGAATACCAAATCACTCTGGAGAAGAACTGAGCATTAGGGATGAGGGATATTTCAATTCTAGATACTGCAGTTTTTTACTGCTATTTATCTGTGGCATTTCTTGAAGGCCAGTTTTGCCCATCCCCTCGGGTGGGAGGAGACAGCTATGAAAAATCTCATTGCCCTTGTAAAGTTTTTATCTTTACTGCTGCCAATACCTGTTGACCTGCTGAAATCTCACAGAATGGCTGCTGTGTCTTCTTAGTTTCCTTTTTTACCCACTGAAGAGTAATAGGCAGAAGAACGGATAACGGACTTCACAAGAAACTTGGGGAGCATTCCTTACTGGCAGAAGACACTGCCAGTGCTCCAGGAGTATGTGGTTCTGCTGTAATATACAGTGGCTAAGGCCAGGGGGAGTATGTTTTTCATAGACATTAGGGCTGGAAGGGACCTCAGAAGATCATTGAGTCCAGCC
>NW_017728911.1:20330148-20343303 GCF_001723895.1 Crocodylus porosus
GATGCTTGAAGCTAGTTGGAGTTCAGTTGCAGCCTTGGCTTTCCTGGTTTGCTCCCTGCAGGACTGGACCAGTGCAGAATAACCCTCCTTGGAGGTGAATCCCATCTTCCATCCTTTGTAGGCCTTTCTTTTTAGCCTCAGGAGGTCTTCAAGGCCTCTGGAGAGCCAGAGGGGCTGCCTTTCCTCCGAGATGGAATAGCATTAGCTTGTGCATTGAGGATCGCTCCCTTGAGGAGCAACCACTTTTCTTGAACTCCCCTCTCCCTAGGGTCATGGTCCCTTAGAGCCTCACTGACAAGCCTACTCAGCTGGTCAAAGTTGGCTTTCCTGAAGTCAAGAACTTCTGTGTTGCTGACTGACTTGCCAGCTTTACAGCAGATGGTGAAGGTGATCAGCTTGTGGTTGCTGTCACCTAGCTCCCCATCAATCACTAGGTCGCTGATTAGGTCATCTCCAGTAGCCAGTACCAGGTCGAGCAGCGCTTTACCTCTCGTTGGTCCATAGACTTCTTGAGTCAGGTAGAGGTCATCCATGCACGAGAGGAAGCTTTGCGACCGCTCGGATTTTGCTGAGTGATCCTCTCACAAGATGTCCGGGTAATTGAAATCACCCATGACAACCATGGTCCTGGAGCATGCGGCCTCAGCCAGTTCCCGGTCAAGCTCTTGACTTTGGGTGGGAGGTCTGTAGTAGACTCCCACAATTGTGTCCCCTGTGCCATGTTCCCCACAGATTTTAACCCAGAGGGTCTCCAGTCGTCCACCTGGTCGCCAATGTCAGCTTGCAGGGACGCGTAGCTTTCCTTAACATAGAGAGCTACACCCTGCTTTTATCTACTCGATCCCTCCTGTACAGAGTATAGCCATCTATACCCGAGGTCCAGTTGTGGGTGGAGTCCCACCAGGTCTCCGTTATCCCTATGACATCATAATTATTTGCATTAAGCAGGAGGATGAGCTCCTCCTGCTTATTCCCCAAGCTCCTGGCATTTGTGTACAGGCAGACAAGTGTCCCCTTAGGGGCTCTTGCTTTGCCCACAGGTTGTACCAGGGCTGAGGCAGGGGTGTGCTCCCTTAAGTGCTTTGGCCTGCTGGCTTTGCAAGGGTTGCTCAGTGGGCCAGCAGTGGCGGTAGTTCCCCCCGTCCCACAGCGGGCTTACTTTAAAGCCCAGTGGAGCAGGCTAGCCAGTCTGGCTGAGAAGAGCCTCTTCCCCAGGGGAGAGAGGTGGAGGCCATCTCTTCCCAGCAGCTCGCTGCCTCTCTTGCCAAAAAGTGGACTGTGGTCATGGAAGCCAAAGCCCTCCCTATGACACCAGTGCTGCAGTCTTTGGTTAACTACATGGATCCTCCTCTCCCTCCTTAGCCAATACCCCAACACTGGGAGGATCAAGGAGAACACCACCTGCACCCCCAGACCCTTTAGCCCCGCTCCCAAATCCTTGTAGCACCTCATGACCCGGCTGGGAGCGCTCTGAGCTGTGTCACTGGTGTGAGACAGGTTGTGAGACTAGTTAACACAGTGCTTGGAGACAGAGGTTATACAAGGATAAAGCATAACTATTATATTTCTTGGGCTCTTTTACACAAAGGGAGAGGGTCTTTGGAGGCTGGCATTTCTCTCTCCATTCCTGTCATCATGTAATTTTTTTGAAGTCAGTGTGAGTTTGGACTATGAAAGGACTACAGGGCTGGGGAGATTAGAAAGAACTTCCTGATTATGAGGGTGGTCAAGCACTGAAACAGGCTATGTAGCGAAACTGTGGAATCTCCATCCTTGGAAATTTTCAAGACCCTGACATTTGAGTTCTGCCCCATTGTGAGCCTAAGCACAGGCCCAACAAACCCAGAGAGTGTGCAGGATCAGTGCCCTTGTGAGAGAAACTTATGGGGACAGGACAGATGCTGCCAGCTGACCCCCACCTCTGTCCAGGAATGAGGAGGCTCAGAAGGCTGGTACCCAAAGTCAGCTCTTGGGAAGCACTTGCTGCTGGCAAGGGTGGGAAAAGTGGCCAGCTCTCACTTTTTAAGATCTGAATAAATGAATTCCATGAGGTGCCCAAATCTCTACTTGAAAATCAGCAGATCTGCATCATCATAGGGTGCAGCCTCACCAGTCAGAAAACACCAGATCTCTGTGACAGCCAACTGAGGGAAGGATGAACAATGGCACCTGGGGCTGTGGCTGCAGAGCAAAGATCACCACAAAACTCACTCCTGCTGAGGCAAAATCATTCTTTAGAGCAGGCTTGAGCTGCAATCCTGCTGCACTGAAATGCTTTGTATCTTCATAGGCAGACAAGGTTCTTTGGGTAAATGTGGTATCTTTTATTAGACCAACTCAATAGTTGGAAAAATAGTTCTTTGCAAGTTTTTGGGCACAAACACCCTTCTTCAGGCATAAGGAGAGTGCTGTTGTTTTGTGTTCTCCTGGATGGAATAGAAGCCAAAATGCAAAATGCAGGTCTGTGAAAATGCAAATGCACGGCAGTGAGGATCACAGGCCATTTCTTGTCCCATCATGGCCCGGATTTATTCATTGTGTTTTGGGCCATAGGAAGTTTGCTTCTGGTGATGAGATTGGCGAGGTTCAGTGCTTGTTTAAAGGCTAGGATAGGTGGCTCTGGGAAGATCTCTGGGAAGGGTCTTCTTCTTTAAGAATTGGATCCAAACCATGCCAGGACAAGAAATGTAAAAACCTGTCAACACATCTCCAGCACGCCCACAATAACTACACCCCACAACATAACCATCATCATTCCTGGATCTTACACCTGCACCTCCAGAAATGTAATACGTCTCATCCAGTGCACGAAATGCCTTGATAGAAAATATGTAGGAGGAACCAAACAACAGCTGCATACCAGAATGAATGCACACTGAAAATCTATCAGGTACAAAAATACCCAAGTACTTATGGGTTCACACTTCTCACAAGATAAACATTCTCTCTCCCATCTCTCAGTTCAAATGCTCCAAGGGAATTTACAAAACACCTTTAGTAGACAAACCTACGAACTTCACTTCATAAATATACTGGATACAAAAAATCATGGACTAAGTGTAGACATTGGATTTATGGCACATTATAACCTACCTGGCATTAATACCCCAGGTAACCCGTCTGCATTTTACCAGCTACATTCTATCACCAGGTCAACATTCCCCCTTTCCCCACCTACCTGTCTCACACTTATTGTCTCCCATGGCCTCTAATCCTCACTGCCAGCCATATGCATTTTCACAGACCTGCATTTTGTATTTTGGCTTCTATTCCATCCAGGAGAACACAAAACAACATCAGACTCTTTTATGCCTGAAGAAGGGTGTTTTGTGCCCCCAAACTTGCAAAGAACAAATTTTCCAACTATTTAGTTGGTCTAATAAAAGAGATACCATTTATCCAAAGGATCCTGTCAGCCTATGTCCTTAGACTAACACAGCTACAACCAACACCCTTGTATCTTCATATCATTCTTGAATATTCCAGCAAAGCAGACTGAGCACAAACAAAAGCAGCACAGGGGAACTCCTTTAATGAAGGGATGTGTGCCTCCTATGGCCAGCTGCCTGATTTTACTGAGTCTGACATTAGACACACTCACTCTGGTGAATAAAGGGGGGGAAATGGTTTATGGAGTTCAGATAAAGCAACAGCATTATTGTTTGCCTCCGTGGGCCTTGCTGACTTTTGATTGTATTGAGAATGCTCCAATACATTGAACCATATTGGATCTGAAAGCAACCTTTTGGATAAAGCACAAATTACATATCGTTTCTCTGTTGTCACCACAGGTTCAGGTCATCTCTAATGCCATTTAGAGTCCCAGGCCATCTATGCCACTGAGCACAGATGAGCATAGATGTACATGTGGGCAAATATGTTTAGGGATGTTTCATTAACTCAGTCATATTCCCCAGAAAAGGTTATGGATTCAGCATGTGTCCAAGTCAGTGCTGGGACCTACTGGCTAATGACAGAGAGAGGGATTAGCATGCAGCTCCAGTATACTACTGTCAGCATTTCTTGTTTGCACTGTGTCCATGCAATGTATAATTTGGGGGTCATTTCCCACATCTTTTGGATGAAGTCTAATGCATACTGTCATCTCCGTTCAACCAGGTCACTACATTCCGCAATCACAGGCACAATGAAAGGCTAGAAGGAAACCACATTTTGCAGGAATCAACCACTGAGGGATTTTACCTTTAAGCGTCCGTTTATTATAACCTGACAAAGCCCTTGGTAACTATCTTTGTCCACTAGGGGGCATAACTGTACTTTAATACATTATTGCGTGGTTTTTTTGGTTTTTTTTAAATTCTCTAGTGTCTAACAGGTAAGTCTACATATTATGGGAATAGACACAGGCCAAACTTTATAATGTAAGGATAGTATTGCAAAAATAGTTGCTTCCTAAATAAGCTTCTCAGAGATGGTAGCGGTGTGCCCGTTGGCTAAATATGAACTTGGACAGAAAGTTTAATTCAGATAAGTTTTCCTTTAGACTGACATACTGGCTGTGTAGTGCATTTAAAGTGACACAAGCTCTTGTGGGAATGATCCCTGACCAAATATTCTGGCTTCACTGAAGTCAGTGGTGTTGTAGTTGGTATCCCAAGACAAGCATTTGTTTCTCATGTCATCTTTTTTTATTGGAAACACAGCCTGATAAACATGCACTACTGGGGGAAGAAATGGGGCTAGCGCATCAGACAAGAGAAATGAAAGTTTGATTTCCATGCCAAAGTCACACACAAGTGCCTAGCAACTGGTACAAATCTAGACTGGAATTAGATGAAGTGTTATGCCACATGAAGAAATCCAGCATCCCCTTTTGTCACAGATCAGCATCTCAGAACCACACATTTTGAAAGACTATTCCTACATAAGAACTACTAAAGCTAATGAAAGCCCAAATGGTGATTGAATGTATTGGCTTCTGTTTGTTAGACTAAGTCTTAACTCTAAGGTATTAATTCAAATAATATAGCTCTGTGTAGTCTCTGCTCAGATGGCTGCAAGGTACATTGCCATTTTTGCAGGTATAAAAAATGGAGTGTCCATGTAGCTGCTCCTGAGGTCTCTGGAAGTTGCAGTCCAGAAATACAGCAGCAGGACTCTGCAGGGTTGCTCATCACCTCCTCCTCCTGCTTCCAGGTACCTCTGGGATTTGTGGTCCACAGTTGCAGCCAGTGGTAAGATTTTAGCAGGGCAGGGCAGGGCAGGGCAGGGCAGTTCTGTACTTAGGGAAAGGGAAGTTTAACCCCCCTTCTGGCCCCAGACTCCAGCCAGGATTTGCCTTAGGGCTGAGGGGAGATGCAGTCCCTGCCTCCCCCCACCAGTCCTCTGCCAGAGGACACAGTAGAGCCCAACCCAGGGCTAGAAAGCATGCTGGGATGCTGGGGGACTGTGATTTAACTTGAGCCAGGAAGGCAGTGGGGCAGTTCTGCACAAGCTTAGTACTAACAAGAAAAGTAGTCCCCATTGGCTTTCATGGGACTATCCATGTGCTGCTCTTAAGTAACCACTGAAGGGCTCTGCAGGGCTGTAGTCAGAGTGCTCAGCTTCTACTAGGATCCAGACCTTGGACTTGTGGATGCCCAAGGAAGGCTGCGTCAGGCCCAGACTTGCCAAAATGCTTAGTGACTGTTCTTGTGCTTGTGCACACAATCCCAGCTGCTGCACATGCGAACAGCCAGCTAGCTGCCATTCAAAATCAGCTGTGGTATGATCCAAGGGGGCAATCACTTGCCTAGACAGCAACCACAATTGTGCATGGAGTTGTGTCATCGTGCCTGCTAATTTCTCTGCATGCAGAAGTCTCTACAGTGTAGACAATTTGGCACACAGCATTGCTACTTGCATCTTTGACAACTTTAACTACAAACAGCCTATTTTAGCTCCTATTTTCATAAAAGGAACCAGTAGATCATTTATTTAATCTGACCTCTTGTCTAGTGGCAGCCATTGTGCATCACAATACATGACCTAAATCAAGCCAAAGAGTTTAGTTAGAAACAAGACTTTTAGTTGCACCCATAAAATTGAAAACTGTATCACATGAAGAGAACAGGAGAGGCCAAGAGCCCCTTGATGCCTGAGGCCTCTGCAGTGGCAGGGACCTACATAGGAGAAATATGCCCAGCTGTTCCAGCAGATGGACCATGCCAATGGTGAACAAGAAGAGGGTGTTGGGGAGAAAACACACAGTTCTGGGGGGGGGGGAGAAACGCCCAGAGTTCCTTCCTATCCCTAAATCTGCTGATTAGTCTGACCTTTGCATGGTGTACCTTGCTTAACCACTTAGATGCCAAGAGGCTTTTCCACAACACCCCACAGTACTGGAGCACACTGCCTTGCATCCATTTCGAAGATGTTTTATTTGACCCTAAAAATTCACTTGAAAGTGAAACTTGGAAAAAAAGTGAGGTCTCAGCCTGTTAACTAATTTTCAATGAAAGTTAACCCCTTTAATGCCCAGTGCTGACATTCTTTTGGGGGCAAAACTCTCATTGGCTTCTGTAGGAGCTCTGCCCAGAAAGGCTAGCTATTGCAGGAGATCTTTATGGTCAAGTTCTCACCCCAGCACTCAGCGGGGTTTGGGGATGGATGCTTGGTATCTGCACAGCTGGAGGCTGTTCCAATAATCCCTGCAGTCCGTGAGTGCCTTCCAAATGACTTCAAGGGATGTTTGATCAGCAGGGATCCAGGTTTTCTGTTTCCCATGAAAAAAAGGGAAAACACAGATTTTCCCTTTTACCCAAGTTAAATGCAGATTTTTCATTTTAACAGAGAAACACATGGATTTTCCACTTTTCCAAAGAGCTCTCTGCAGGCTGGCAGAGTTCCAGCCTGCAAGGGGATGGGGGAGCAGGAGGAGGGCAGTTGGGTAGGAGGCGTCATGTGTATGTGCCTACGAACACATGCGCATGGCCACCAGGCAGCCTGGAGAGCAGCTCCCACAGGTAAGTGGGAGGGGGGCATGGGGATTGAGGCCCCCATAGGGAGGGAGGGAGGGAGTTGGGCAGTGCTGGGGCTGGTGCCCAGCTGGGGCTGTGCATGGGGCTTGGGGCCTGGGCCCGGAGTGTGCAGCCACAGGGCCTCAGTGGGGAGCAGGATGGAGCCAAAGGTGGCTCATCTGGGGGGGCTAGCTCCCTGACGCTGTGTACACGTTTGGGAAATGCATGGGAGGCATACGCCCCACAAATCTGCACATGGGGCAGGGGACGGGCTACCCAGTGCAGGCTCAGGCTCTCTGCCCTACTGCCTTCCCCCCAGGGCCTCTGCAGCGCAGGCTGCTGGGCCGCAGAAGCCCTGGGGCAAGGGCATCAGGATGGGGAGCTTGTGCCCACAGTACACAAATCTGGGGGGCACATGCCTGCCATGCCCCACTGCAGGAGTGCACGCAGCAGCAGGGAGCTGCCCCACCCACCCCCGAGCCCACAGTGGGCATCCTGCCCCTTCCTCCACATGGGCCCTGCTCAGGCTGTGCCACCTGTGAGGAAGGGGGAGCCAGGCTCCGCAGCCACCACGTCCTAGTGATGGTACCTGGGGCTTGGGTGCTGCAGCAGGGGGAGGGGGCTGTGGACCCGGGTCCCTAGCACTGTAGCTCTGGCAGCTGGGGGCCCCCTCTGGCAGGGCTGCAGGGGGCGGGGGGCTGTGGCTTGGAAGTGAGGGGCCTGGACCTGCGTCCTGGTGAGCTAAGGGGGCAGGGGGAGCTCTGATTTTCCATGATAAAAACCCCATGATTTATTAGTTATTGAGGTACTGGTAGACTTCTAAGTTACTTTAAAATTGTAAATATATCAATAAAACATTGTGTTTAATTGATGCCCATATATATATATAGGTGACATTTAATTTTAATCACAGATTTTTGGGGTTTTAATTAGAGATTTTGCAATTTTTATCAGAGAATTGCTGATTTTTTAAAACAGAGAGAACCAGGATCCCGGTGGGACCCCAGAGCTGTGGATCTTAATAGTGCCCTTATCTGCTACAGCCTCTCCCCAAGTACTTTGCCAGCACTGAGTTTTGGGTACAGAATTCCTTTATTATTAGGCTACGCATGTCCTGCACAATGTACATAAATTGCCAAGGGAAAGCCAAGTGAGCAGCAAATTACTTCTCATTCTTTGCTGTTCATTGTCAAAGAACAGCTCACAATGAACTCAACCGGTTTTGAAGTGGGATGCACATGTAATCCCCTTGGAATTTCACCGTCACCTACCTTTAATTAACATTTACTTACTGTAGAAGCACAGCTCAAATGTAGTGAGTGGCAAGAGTGAGGGGGAAAAGAAAAACCCCAGCTTTGTAACAACAATGGTGTTGGTATCCAGGCTGCTCCTAAGCATTTACAGCTCTCTGGAATCAGAGTGGAATTGGGCAGGTAGGCTTTGGCCACTACTTTCTGAGGGACAAAGCCACCGAAGTATGCTTCATGTAACAAAAGAACAACAGGATCCCAGATGCATCATATACATGGTTAACTGAAGGGGAGGAGGGGACATAAATGGAGGAAGGAACCAATTTAGACTGAAATTCCCCTTGGTAAATGGCACTTTTTTCCCCAGCCAGTACAACAGACAATGCAAGCACTATAGGGTGCATCTGTTCCCTCTGATTTATCCTACATTGGGCCAATATCCTTAATAAGTAGAGGGCAGTACATTTTCCAGAGGTTTACAACAGGTTTGGAGGAAAGGATGGAGCCTTGAAATCCTTTTGGTTCCTGATCCCAAGGACAGCCCTTAGGGATGACATTTTGACCCCTATATGTTAGATACTTTTTTTTTTTTTAAGTCAATATAAAGCCCTCAAGAAGTGACTCCTACCTCTAATTGCCTTCCATCTAGGGCTGGAAGGTGGCTGCGCAAGACTGCCTATTTGACTACAGTGGTGGTCTTCCAGATCATTAATAAAGAATAACACTTCGTTCAGTCAAGCATTTTCATCCAAGATATGAGTGCGCCTTGGTATTCTTATGTTACAGATTGGGGAGCTATGGCACAGTAAGCTTTAGTAATATCCTCAATTCACCTGCTGAGACAGGGTCAGAGAGGTGGCTTTTCTTGCCAGACTGTACCATCACTGACATATTTCCCAGCCACCCACATATTTTCCAAGCTAATTAATCCAGACCCTAATAATATTTCCTCTTGCTTGTTCCTTTACTCACTGTAGATGGCAGAATTGCAGGATTTGCTGCTGTCACACACACATGCAAGCAGCTTTGGAGGGTGCACAGAACAGTAAAGGGAGCATGAAACATGTGACTCATCCCAGAGCATCTAGGGGCAGTGTTGTCATGACAACAGTGCTTGTAACTATTGCCTTATTCAGACTCCGGGAAATGAAGGGAGAGGAATCAAACCACCAATCAAAAGGTCCAGAGTTTATTTACAGATGGGCTGGACTGGGAACAAGGGAGGGCACAGGCAGGGGTTCCTGTAAGAGAAAGCCAGTCTGACCGCGCTTCCTATTAAAGGGCATGGTGCTTTGCAGAGAGGATACAGGCTCTACTGGCCCGAGCCCCCATGCGGAAGCCAGGAACATCCAAGATCTCAGACCTGCTTGGACACTGGCTGATATCTCTGGCAACAGGAGCATCACTTATGCTCTCAAGGGGGTTGAGAAGGAGGACTCACACTATCGTGAAAGGTCCCTGGGACCCAGCAGAGGAAGAAGGAAGCTCATCAAGGAAGAGCTTTCCCTGTACGGTTCCTCTGGTAGGGGACAGCGTTTCAGAACAGGCAGGGAGTCTGGCCCCAAGCTCAGCTGATCCTCTAGGATCCGGTGTCTGTGTCCCCTCCAGACCTCTTTTGGCTTTTTCTGCCTCTGATATCAGGCTGGTGGGGCTTTGTCTTCTAGTCATTGCTCTTAGAAACCCTTTAAATAGAGGCTGTACTGAGTGGAAACCCACTGCCCCTAGCCATGCCCTGAAGGGTTGATGGGGATGAAGGGACAGGGGGGCAGAAAGCGATGTGCATTCACCATTCAGTGCTGGCACTTTCCCTTCCCCTTGGACGGATACAGAGAAAACTGCCCCAAGAGGTCCTCTGGAGGGTCTGGTGATGCAAGGGAGGAGGAGTAATGCAGGTCAGAAGACATCTTGGTCTGGTGTGTCCCCTTCTCACCTGGCTCTCAGGAACAATCCCCAAGGCCCCTTGGTGATGCAGTTGGCCATTCACTAGAAGTCACCAGGGAGTCACAAGTGTGGGCATCACTCTGCATACAGTTTACAGATGGGAACATCTGTGATACAGCACATGTTCTTTACTCAGTGCTGATCCAGGCGGATACACCGCGACACAAATCCTCCCTTTTTGCTCTCGTCCTCTCTCCCCCTTCCCTGCTTTTTCAGGATTCTTTAAACAGACACTCCTTCCTCTGGTAACTTTCCCTATGAGCCACGTAAGCTGTTTCACTTTGCCAGGATCCTGCCACTGAACAGCCCAAGCTCTGCCCGCTGAGGGGCGTGGGAGTTTGTTTCAGCTCGCAGGGCTTGGGGCAGATAAGAGCAGAACGTGTCCTGGAGACACCTCTGGTGGGCACAGCCACTCATCTGCCCTAAACAGGGTAAGAGGAAACCCAAAGTTTGTTAAGAAACCACATCATCAGCTCTCACAAATGGCAGGCGAAACTGGTGGGTTTCTCTTTCACTCTTTTTATTAAAAAGCTGTAATAAATCGAGAGCATCGAAGAGCATTCAGTCAGAGACTGGTCTAATTTAGTGTGTGGAGAAAATAAGGTTGGGAACAATTAAGGGATATGCCCAAGGCTAGAGCTTCAGCACAGTACCTTAAGGTGCTGAGGGCCCCTTAGCAGTAGTGGGAGATGTGGAGTTCAGGTCAGGCTCTTTATGGGCCGGTTGCCCTTATGACAGCATTTTCACTTGTAGCTGCAGGATGCTGGGGGAGAGACTTGTGCAAATGCCTTGAAGCACGCGGAAAATCTATTCTTTCTGAAGCTTAAATAATTTTCAGAGACACTGAATGACAAGGAAATAACACTAGAAATTTTACCGTCTGCACTTCACTAAACACTAGTAACTCCAGACCCAGGTCAGTTGAGTGGCAGTGCCTAGCTCCGAGAGTAAGGTTTACCTGATATGAAACTGAGATTGCTCCCAGCTCCCTGCGCCCAGGCTGGGTGGGGCTGTCATGAAGCTGCAGCCAGCTGGGAAGGGCCAGGTAGTGGGCTGCCTGGGCTGACTCGAAGGTGCCAGCAGGCCCTGAGCCTGGCAGCTGCTGCCATGCCCACTGTCCTGTGCAGCATCCAGCAGCTACAGCTGGAATCACAAACTGCGGGCTGGCCAGGGCTGGGCAGGTTATTCTGCTCCCATCGCCTCCAGCTACCGCTGCCATACCTGCCCCTGCCATCCCATGCTATTCTGGGTGGGCAGGTGGGAAGCTTCATCCCTGTGTTTTCTGCACATGAGGCTCCAGCTCCAGTTCCCAGATGCCTTCCACCTGCTCCACCTGCAGGGGCTGCTTATTGCGCCGGGTGGGCAGAGCAGATGGAAGGCAGCCAGAGCTGGAGCCAGAGCTGAAGCTGCAGGGCTGAAGCTCTCCTTGCACTGAGCGGCACTGCTCAGGGTGGCAGGAGGAGCCACAGCTGGAGGTGAGGGGAGCAGAACAGGTCTGATGGGCCAAGCCAGCTTCCCTTCACCTCCAGCGACTACTCCCCCTCCCCCTCCCACTCCTGCCCCCGCTGCACTGTTCTGAGAGGCAGGGGGAGCAAGGGGAGCTTCAGTCTGGCAGCTTCTGCCCAGGGCATGGAGCTCCGGCCTTCCACCCCCTCAGCCCATCCAGTGGCGCTGCTCATTGTGCTGGGCAGGCAGAGCAGGTGGAAAGTGGCTGAGAGCTGCAGCTGCCGGAGTTGAGGGGAAGCTGGTTTGGGCTGGCAGGGCTGTTTGGCTCTCCTTACCTCCAGCTGTGGCTCCTGCTCTTGCTGCAGTGCCATGAGTGTGGGGGAGCTTCAGCCCAGCACATGGAGCTCCAGCTCCAGCTCCAGCTGCCTTCCATCTGCTCTACCCACCTGGCCCAATGGAGCTGGAGCCAGAGCCCCATGCACTGGGCAAAAGCTGTGGGGCTGAAGCTTCCCACCTGCCCACCAGAGCGGCACGGCACGGCAGGGGCAGAGCAGGGGCAGGGGCAGGGCCAGGGCCAGCTGCAGCAGCGGCCACAGTAGAGGCAGCTGCAAGTGGGGGAGAAAGAACAGCCCAACCAGCTCCATACAGCCTATGGCTTGTGATACAGCTGCAGCTGCTGGATGCTGCACAGGATAGGGGGCATGGCAGCGGCTGCTGGGCTCAGGGCCTGCTGGCATCTCCAAGGTGACCCAGGCAGCCTGCTACCTGGCCAGCCCCTGCTCATGCTGCCGGGTCGGCCTGTCATAGAGCCGCAGCTGGGAAGGGCCCTTCTAGCTGGCTGTGGCTGTATGACAGTCCTACCTGGCCTGGACACAGGGAGCTGGGAGCAATCTGGCTTCACAGCCCTTGTGGCCCCAGCCTGCTGGGAAGGGCTCAACCCAGGCTGGCCTCTCCATATCCACCTTTAGCAGCACCCGCAGGCTGGCTTGGCTCAGCCTCAGACACTAGCAAGGCAGGCAGATGGCAAGGCCATGCTCCCTCCCCTGTGTCTGGTGTGGGGAATGGTTGACAGGGGCTGCTTGGCCTGGCCAGGTAGACCCTGGCTGTGGTCCCCCAGTGGGAGAAGGGAGGGAGGAAGGAATAAACGCCCTCCCTGCTCACTTGCCTCAGGGGGCCATGCCAGGGCCACCTCTGGCCACACACCCGCCCCTGCTCTGGTTAGAGAACAGAGGGGCAAGGCCAACCCTGCTGTCTGGAGGAGACAGCACAGCCCAGCCCAGGGCTGAGAAGCATACTGGGATACTGGGGGACTCTAGTTTCACTTAAACCAGGAAGGGTTCTGGGATAGAAGTTCATAGAATCATAGAAGTGGGGTCGGAAGGGACCTTGTAGATCTTCAAGTCCGAACCCCTGCCTGGGCAGGAGAAAAACTGGGCTCAAACGAGTCCAGCCAGGTAGGCATCAAGCCTCTTCTTAAAGACCCCCAGGGTAGGAGCCAGCACCACTTCCCTAGGAAGTTGGTTCCAGCTCCTAGCCGCCCTAACTGTGAAGTAGTTCTT